>NC_140592.1:388252059-388852059 GCF_964204655.1 Triturus cristatus | reverse complement strand
ACTTCTGGACCAAAAATAAGTGTGTTTAGAATTACATTAATGCCTGAAATTGGTCAAAATAGAAGCTTCTGAATAGGAGAAAAAGTCTGTAATAATGGCAATTTTGGTCACATTGAGGCTTGAAAAAGTAGGTATTCAACATGAGGCACATTCCAAATGACATTTTAAATGAATTTTTCTACAGTCCAAAAAATCAATTTTCTGATGAAAAACGATGACCCGTGACCTGTCGAAATTTCTCCAGATGGTCAGAAATGGAAATTTTTTAATGTTTAATTTTTTGACTGCAAATGACCATTCCATGTAAATTATAATTTTTTGAACAAAAATAAGTGTGTTTAGAGTCACTTTAGAGCCTGAAATTGGTAGAAATAGAAGCTTCTGAATAGGAGAAAAAGTCTGTAATAATGCCAATTTTATTCACATTGAGGCTGTAAAAAGTAGTTATTCAACATGAGGCACATTCCAAATGACATTTTGAATCAATTTTTCTACAGTCCAAAAAATTAATTTTCTGATGAAAAACGATGACCCGTGACCTGTTGAAATTTCTCCAGATGGTCAGAAATGGAAATTTTTCAATGTTTAACTTTTTTGACTGCAAATGACTATTCCATGTAAATTATCACTTTTGGAACAAATATAAGTGTGTTTGAGTCACTTAATGCCTGAAATTGGTTGAAATAGAAGCTTCTGAATAGGAGAAAAAGTCTGTAATAATGGCAATTTTGGTCACATTGAGGCTTGAAAAAGTAGTTATTCAACATGAGGCACATTCCAAATGACATTTTGAATCAATTTTTCTACAGTCCAAAAAATCAATATTCTGATGAAAAACGATGACCCGTGACCTGTTGAAATTTCTCCAGATGGTCACAAATGGAAATTTGTCAATGTTTAATTTTTTGACTGCTAATGACTATTCCATGTAAATTATCACTTTTGGACCAAAAATAAGTGTGTTTAGAGTCACATTAATGCCTGAATTTGGTCAAAATAGAAGCTTCTGAATAGGAGAAAAAGTCTGTAATAATGGCAATTTTGGTCACATTGAGGCTTGAAAAAGTAGTTATTCAACATGAGGCACATTCCAAATGACATTTTGAATCAATTTTTCTACAGTCCAAAAAATCAATTTTCTGATGAAAAACAATGACCTGTGACCTGTCGAAATTTCTCCAGATGGTCAGAAATGGAAATTTTTCAATGTTAAATTTTTTGACTGCTAATGACTATTCCATGTAAATTATCACTTTTGGAACAAAAATAAGTGTGTTTAGAGTCACATTAATGCCTGAAATTGGTCAAAATAGAAGCTTCTGAATAGGAGAAAATGTCTGTAATAATGGCAATTTTGGTCACATTGAGGCTTGAAAAAGTGGTTATTCAACATGAGGCACATTCCAAATGACATTTTGAATCAATTTTTCTACAGTCCAAAAAATCAATTTTCTGATGAAAAACGATGACCCGTGACCTGTCGAAATTTCTCCAGATGGTCAGAAATGGAAATTTTTCAATGTTTAATTTTTTGACTGCTAATGACTATTCCATGTAAATTATCACTTTTGGAACAAAAATAAGTGTGTTTAGAGTCACATGAATGCCTGAAATTGGTCAATATAGAAGCTTCTGAATAGGAGAAAAAGTCTGTAATAATGGCAATTTTGGTCACATTGAGGCTTGAAAAAGTAGTTATTCAACATGAGGCACATTCCAAATGACATTTTGAATCAATTTTTCTACAGTCCAAAAAATCAATTTTCTGACGAAAAATGATGACCCGTGACCTGTCGAAATTTCTCCAGATGGTCACAAATGGAAATTTGTCAATGTTTAATTTTTTGACTGCTAATGACTATTCCATGTAAATTATCACTTTTGGAACAAAAATAAGTGTGTTTAGAGTCTTATTAATGCCTGAAATTGGTCAAAATAGAAGCTTCTGGATAGGTGAAAAAGTCTGTAATAATGGTAATTTTGGTCACATTGAGGCTTTAAAAAGTAGTTATTCAACATGAGGCACATTCCAAATGACATTTTGAATCAATTTTTCTACAGTCCAAAAAATCAATTTTCTGATGAAAAACAATGACCTGTGACCTGTCGAAATTTCTCCAGATGGTCAGAAATGGAAATTTTTCAATGTTAAATTTTTTGACTGCTAATGACTATTCCATGTAAATTATCACTTTTGGAACAAAAATAAGTGTGTTTAGAGTCACATTAATGCCTGAAATTGGTCAAAATAGAAGCTTCTGAATAGGAGAACAAGTCTGTAATAATGGCAATTTTGGTCACATTGAGGCTTGAAAAAGTAGTTATTCAACATGAGGCACATTCCAAATGACATTTTGAATCAATTTTTCTACAGTCCAAAAAATCAATTTTCTGATGAAAAACGATGACCCGTGACCTGTCGAAATTTCTCCAGATGGTCAGAAATGGAAATTTTTCAATGTTTATTTTTTTGACTGCTAATGACTATTCCATGTAAATTATCACTTTTGGAACAAATATAAGTGTGTTTAGAGTCACATGAATGCCTGAAATTGGTCAATATAGAAGCTTCTGAATAGGAGAAAAAGTCTGTAATAATGGCAATTTTGGTCACATTGAGGCTTGAAAAAGTAGTTATTCAACATGAGGCACATTCCAAATGACATTTTGAATCAATTTTTCTACAGTCCAAAAAATCAATTTTCTGACGAAAAATGATGACCCGTGACCTGTCGAAATTTCTCCAGATGGTCACAAATGGAAATTTGTCAATGTTTAATTTTTTGACTGCTAATGACTATTCCATGTAAATTATCACTTTTGGAACAAAAATAAGTGTGTTTAGAGTCTTATTAATGCCTGAAATTGGTCAAAATAGAAGCTTCTGGATAGGTGAAAAAGTCTGTAATAATGGTAATTTTGGTCACATTGAGGCTTTAAAAAGTAGTTATTCAACATGAGGCACATTCCAAATGACATTTTGAATCAATTTTTCTACAGTCCAAAAAATCAATTTTCTGATGAAAAACAATGACCTGTGACCTGTCGAAATTTCTCCAGATGGTCAGAAATGGAAATTTTTCAATGTTAAATTTTTTGACTGCTAATGACTATTCCATGTAAATTATCACTTTTGGAACAAAAATAAGTGTGTTTAGAGTCACATTAATGCCTGAAATTGGTCAAAATAGAAGCTTCTGAATAGGAGAACAAGTCTGTAATAATGGCAATTTTGGTCACATTGAGGCTTGAAAAAGTAGTTATTCAACATGAGGCACATTCCAAATGACATTTTGAATCAATTTTTCTACAGTCCAAAAAATCAATTTTCTGATGAAAAACGATGACCCGTGACCTGTCGAAATTTCTCCAGATGGTCAGAAATGGAAATTTTTCAATGTTTATTTTTTTGACTGCTAATGACTATTCCATGTAAATTATCACTTTTGGAACAAATATAAGTGTGTTTAGAGTCACATTAATGCCTGAAATTGGTTGAAATGGAAGCTTCTGGATAGGAGAAAAAGTCTGTAATAATGGCAATTTTGGTCACATTGAGGCTTGAAAAAGTGGTTATTCAACATGAGGCACATTCCAAATGACATTTTGAATCAATTTTTCTACAGTCCAAAAAATCAATTTTCTGATGAAAAACGATGACCCGTGACCTGTCGAAATTTCTCCAGATGGTCAGAAATGGAAATTTTTCAATGTTTAAATTTTTGACTGCTAATGACTATTCCATGTAAATTATCACTTTTGGAACAAAAATAAGTGTGTTTAGAGTCACATTAATGCCTGAAATTGGTCAAAATAGAAGCTTCTGAATAGGAGAAAAAGTCTGTAATAATGGCAATTTTGGTCACATTGAGGCTTGAAAAAGTAGTTATTCAACATGAGGCACATTCCAAATGACATTTTGAATCAATTTTTCTAAAGTCCAAAAAATCAATTTTCTGATGAAAAACGATGACCCGTGACCTGTCGAAATTTCTCCAGATGGTCAGAAATGGACATTTTTCAATGTTTATTTTTTTGACTGCTAATGACTATTCCATGTAAATTATCACTTTTGGAACAAATATAAGTGTGTTTAGAGTCACATTAATGCCTGAAATTGGTCAAAATAGAAGCTTCTGAATAGGAAAAAAAGTCTGTAATAATAGCAATTTTGGTCACATTGAGGCTTTAAAAAGTAGTTATTCAACATGAGGCACATTCCAAATGACATTTTGAATCAATTTTTCTACAGTCCAAAAAATCAATTTTCTGATGAAAAACGATGACCGGTGACTTGTTGAAATTTCTCCAGATGGTCAGAAATGGAAATTTTTCAATGTTTAACTTTTTTGACTGCAAATGACTATTCCATGTAAATTATCACTTTTGGAACAAATATAAGTGTGTTTGAGTCACTTTAATGCCTGAAATTGGTTGAAATAGAAACTTCTGAATAGGAGAAAAAGTCTGTAATAATGGCAATTTTGGTCACATTGAGGCTGTAAAAAGTAGTTATTCAACATGAAGCACATTCCAAATGACATTTTGAATCAATTTTTCTACAGTCCAAAAAATTAATTTTCTGATGAAAAACGATGACCCGTGACCTGTCGAAATTTCTCCAGATGGTCAGAAATGGAAATTTTGTCATGTTTAATTTTTTGACTGCTAATGACTATTCCACGTAAATTATCACTTTTGAAACAAAAATAAGTGTGTTTAGAGTTTCTTTAATGCCTGAAATTGGTCGAAATAGAAGCTTCTGAATAGGAGAAAAAGTCTGTAATAATGGCAATTTTGGTCACATTGAGGCTTTAAAAAGTAGTTATTCAACATGAGGCACATTCCAAATGACATTCTGAATCAATTTTTCTACAGTCCAAAAAATCAATTTTCTGATGAAAAACGATGACCCGTGACCTGTCGAAATTTCTCCAGATGGTCAGAAATGGAAATTTTTCATTGTTCAATTTTTTGACTGCTAATGACTATTCCATGTACATTATCACTTTTGGAACAAAAATAAGTGTGTTTAGAGTCTCATTAATGCCTGAAATTGGCCAAATAGAAGCTTCTGAATAGGAGAAAAAGTCTGTAATAATGGCAATTTTGGTCACATTGAGGCTTTAAAAAGTAGTTATTCAACATGAGGCACATTCCAAATGACATTTTGAATCAATTTTTCTACAGTCCAAAAAATCAATTTTCTGATGAAAAACGATGACCCGTGACCTGTCGAAATTTCTCCAGATGGTCACAAATGGAAATTTTTCAATGTTTAATTTTTTGACTGCTTATGACTATTCCATGTAAATTATCACTTTTGGAACAAAAATAAGTGTGTTTAGAGTCACTTTAGTGCCTGAAATTGGTCGAAATAGAAGCTTCTGAATAGGAGAAAAAGTTTGTAATAATGGCAATTTTATTCACATTGAGGCTTCTAAAAGTAGTTATTCAACATGAGGTACATTCCAAATGACATTTTAAATTAATTTTTCTACAGTCCAAAAAATCAATTTTCTGATGAAAAACGATGACCCGTGACCTGTCGAAATTTCTCCAGATGGTCAGAAATGGAAATTTTTTAATGTTTAATTTTAGACTGCAAATGACTATTCCATGTAAATTATCACTTTTGGAACAAAAAAAAGTGTGTTTAGAGTCACATTAATGCCTGAAATTGGTCAAAATAGAAGCTTCTGGATAGGAGAAAAAGTCTGTAATAATGGCAATTTTGGTCACATTGAGGCTTTAAAAAGTAGTTATTCAACATGAGGCACATTCCAAATGACATTTTGAATCAATTTTTCTACAGTCCAAAAAATCAATTTTCTGATGAAAAACGTTGACCGGTGACCTGTCGAAATTTCTCCAGATGGTCAGAAATGGAAATTTTTCAATGTTTAACTTTTTTGACTGCAAATGACTATTCCATGTAAATTATCACTTTTGGAACAAATATAAGTGTGTTTGAGTCACTTTAATGCCTGAAATTGGTTGAAATAGAAGCTTCTGAATAGGAGAAAAACTCTGTAATAATGGCAATTTTGGTCAAATTGAGGCTTGAAAAAGTAGTTATTCAACATGAGGCACATTCCAAATGACATTTTAAATCAATTTTTCTATAGTCCAAAAAATCAATTTTCTGATGAAAAACGATGACCCGTGACCTGTCGAAATTTCTCCAGATGGTCAGAAATGGAAATTTTTCAATGTTAAATTTTTTGACTGCTAATGACTATTCCATGTAAATTATCACTTTTGGAACAAAAATAAGTGTGTTTAGAGTCACATTAATGCCTGAAATTGGTCAAAATAGAAGCTTCTGGATAGGAGAAAAAGTCTGTAATAATGGCAATTTTGGTCACATTGAGGCTTTAAAAAGTAGTTATTCAACATGAGGCACATTCCAAATGACATTTTGAATCAATTTTTCTACAGTCCAAAAAATCAATTTTCTGATGAAAAACGATGACCGGTGACCTGTCGAAATTTCTCCAGATGGTCAGAAATGGAAATTTTTCAATGTTTAACTTTTTTGACTGCAAAAGACTATTCCATGTAAATTATCACTTTTGGAACAAATATAAGTGTGTTTGAGTCACTTTAATGCCTGAAATTGGTTGAAATAGAAGCTTCTGAATAGGAGAAAAAGTCTGTAATAATGGCAATTTTGGTCACATTGAGGCTTGAAAAAGTAGTTATTCAACATGAGGCACATTCCAAATGACATTTTGAATCAATTTTTCTACAGTCCAAAAAATCAATTTTCTGACGAAAAACGATGACCCGTGACCTGTCGAAATTTCTCCAGATGGTCACAAATGGAAATTTGTCAATGTTTAATTTTTTGACTGCTAATGACTATTCCATGTAAATTATCACTTTTGGACCAAAAATAAGTGTGTTTAGAGTCACATTAATGCCTGAAATTGATCAAAATAGAAGCTTCTGAATAGGAGAAAAAGTCTGTAATAATGGCAATTTTGGTCACATTGAGGCTTGAAAAAGTAGGTATTCAACATGAGGCACATTCCAAATGACATTTTAAATGAATTTTTCTACAGTCCAAAAAATCAATTTTCTAATGAAAAACGATGACCCGTGACCTGTCGAAATTTCTCCAGACGGTCTGAAATGGAAATGTTTTAATGTTTAAGTTTTTTGACTGCAAATGACTATTCCATGTAAATTATAATTTTTTGAACAAAAATAAGTGTGTTTAGAGTCACTTTAGTGCCTGAAATTGGTCGAAATAGAAGCTTCTGAATAGGAGAAAAAGTCTGTAATAATGGCAATTTTATTCACATTGAGGCTTCTAAAAGTAGTTATTCAACATGAGGCACATTCCAAATGACATTTTGAATCAATTTTTCTACAGTCCAAAAAATCAATTTTCTGATGAAAAACGATGACCCGTGACCTGTCGAAATTTCTCCAGATGGTCAGAAATGGAAATTTTGTCATGTTTAATTTTTTGACTGCTAATGACTATTCCACGTAAATTATCACTTTTGAAACAAAAATAAGTGTGTTTAGAGTTTCTTTAATGCCTGAAATTGGTCGAAATAGAAGCTTCTGAATAGGAGAAAAAGTCTGTAATAATGGCAATTTTGGTCACATTGAGGCTTTAAAAAGTAGTTATTCAACATGAGGCACATTCCAAATGACATTCTGAATCAATTTTTCTACGGTCCAAAAAATCAATTTTCTGATGAAAAACGATGACCCGTGACCTGTCGAATTTTCTCCAGATGGTCAGAAATGGAAATTTTTTAATGATTAATGTTTTGACTGCAAATGACTATTCCATGTAAATTATCACTTTTGGAACAAAAATAAGTGTGTTTAGAGTCACATTAATGCCTGAAATTGGTCAAAATAGAAGCTTCTGGATAGGAGAAAAAGTCTGTAATAATGGCAATTTTGGTCACATTGAGGCTTTAAAAAGTAGTTATTCAACATGAGGCACATTCCAAATGACATTTTGAATCAATTTTTCTACAGTCCAAAAAATCAATTTTCTGATGAAAAACGATGACCGGTGACCTGTCGAAATTTCTCCAGATGGTCACAAATGGAAATTTGTCAATGTTTAATTTTTTGACTGCTAATGACTATTCCATGTAAATTATCACTTTTGGACCAAAAATAAGTGTGTTTAGAGTCACATTAATGCCTGAAATTGATCAAAATAGAAGCTTCTGAATAGGAGAAAAAGTCTGTAATAATGGCAATTTTGGTCACATTGAGGCTTGAAAAAGTAGGTATTCAACATGAGGCACATTCCAAATGACATTTTAAATGAATTTTTCTACAGTCCAAAAAATCAATTTTCTGATGAAAAACGATGACCCGTGACCTGTCGAAATTTCTCCAGACGGTCAGAAATGGAAATGTTTTAATGTTTAATTTTTTGACTGCAAATGACTATTCCATGTAAATTATAATTTTTTGAACAAAAATAAGTGTGTTTAGAGTCACTTTAGAGCCTGAAATTGGTCAAAATAGAAGCTTCTGAATAGGAGAAAAAGTCTGTAATAATGGCAATTTTATTCACATTGAGGCTTCTAAAAGTAGTTATTCAACATGAGGCACATTCCAAATGACATTTTGAATCAATTTTTCTACAGTCCAAAAAATTAATTTTCTGATGAAAAATGATGACCCGTGACCTGTCGAAATTTCTCCAGATGGTCAGAAATGGAAATTTTGTCATGTTTAATTTTTTGACTGCTAATGACTATTCCACGTAAATTATCACTTTTGAAACAAAAATAAGTGTGTTTAGAGTCACTTTAGTGCCTGAAATTGGTCGAAATAGAAGCTTCTGAATAGGAGAAAAAGTTTGTAATAATGGCAATTTTATTCACATTGAGGCTTCTAAAAGTAGTTATTCAACATGAGGCACATTCCAAATGACATTTTGAATCAATTTTTCTACAGTCCAAAAAATCAATTTTCTGATGAAAAACGTTGACCGGTGACCTGTCGAAATTTCTCCAGATGGTCAGAAATGGAAATTTTTCAATGTTTAACTTTTTTGACTGCAAATGACTATTCCATGTAAATTATCACTTTTGGAACAAATATAAGTGTGTTTGAGTCACTTTAATGCCTGAAATTGGTTGAAATAGAAGCTTCTGAATAGGAGAAAAACTCTGTAATAATGGCAATTTTGGTCAAATTGAGGCTTGAAAAAGTAGTTATTCAACATGAGGCACATTCCAAATGACATTTTAAATCAATTTTTCTACAGTCCAAAAAATCAATTTTCTGATGAAAAACGAAGACCCGTGACCTGTCGAAATTTCTCCAGATGGTCAGAAATGGAAATTTTTCAATGTTAAATTTTTTGACTGCTAATGACTATTCCATGTAAATTATCACTTTTGGAACAAAAATAAGTGTGTTTAGAGTCACATTAATGCCTGAAATTGGTCAAAATAGAAGCTTCTGGATAGGAGAAAAAGTCTGTAATAATGGCAATTTTGGTCACATTGAGGCTTTAAAAAGTAGTTATTCAACATGAGGCACATTCCAAATGACATTTTGAATCAATTTTTCTACAGTCCAAAAAATCAATTTTCTGATGAAAAACGATGACCGGTGACCTGTCGAAATTTCTCCAGATGGTCAGAAATGGAAATTTTTCAATGTTTAACTTTTTTGACTGCAAATGACTATTCCATGTAAATTATCACTTTTGGAACAAATATAAGTGTGTTTGAGTCACTTTAATGCCTGAAATTGGTTGAAATAGAAGCTTCTGAATAGGAGAAAAACTCTGTAATAATGGCAATTTTGGTCAAATTGAGGCTTGAAAAAGTAGTTATTCAACATGAGGCACATTCCAAATGACATTTTAAATCAATTTTTCTATAGTCCAAAAAATCAATTTTCTGATGAAAAACGATGACCCGTGACCTGTCGAAATTTCTCCAGATGGTCAGAAATGGAAATTTTTCAATGTTAAATTTTTTGACTGCTAATGACTATTCCATGTAAATTATCACTTTTGGAACAAAAATAAGTGTGTTTAGAGTCACATTAATGCCTGAAATTGGTCAAAATAGAAGCTTCTGGATAGGAGAAAAAGTCTGTAATAATGGCAATTTTGGTCACATTGAGGCTTTAAAAAGTAGTTATTCAACATGAGGCACATTCCAAATGACATTTTGAATCAATTTTTCTACAGTCCAAAAAATCAATTTTCTGATGAAAATCGATGACCGGTGACCTGTCGAAATTTCTCCAGATGGTCAGAAATGGAAATTTTTCAATGTTTAACTTTTTTGACTGCAAAAGACTATTCCATGTAAATTATCACTTTTGGAACACATATAAGTGTGTTTGAGTCACTTTAATGCCTGAAATTGGTTGAAATAGAAGCTTCTGAATAGGAGAAAAAGTCTGTAATAATGGCAATTTTGGTCACATTGAGGCTTTAAAAAGTAGTTATTCAACATGAGGCACATTCCAAATGACATTTTGAATCAATTTTTCTACAGTCCAAAAAATCAATTTTCTGATGAAAAACGATGACCGGTGACCTGTCGAAATTTCTCCAGATGGTCACAAATGGAAATTTGTCAATGTTTAATTTTTTGACTGCTAATGACTATTCCATGTAAATTATCACTTTTGGACCAAAAATAAGTGTGTTTAGAGTCACATTAATGCCTGAAATTGATCAAAATAGAAGCTTCTAAAATAGGAGAAAAAGTCTGTAATAATGGCAATTTTGGTCACATTGAGGCTTGAAAAAGTAGGTATTCAACATGAGGCACATTCCAAATGACATTTTAAATGAATTTTTCTACAGTCCAAAAAATCAATTTTCTGATGAAAAACGATGACCCGTGACCTGTCGAAATTTCTCCAGACGGTCAGAAATGGAAATGTTTTAATGTTTAATTTTTTGACTGCAAATGACTATTCCATGTAAATTATAATTTTTTGAACAAAAATAAGTGTGTTTAGAGTCACTTTAGAGCCTGAAATTGGTCAAAATAGAAGCTTCTGAATAGGAGAAAAAGTCTGTAATAATGGCAATTTTATTCACATTGAGGCTTCTAAAAGTAGTTATTCAACATGAGGCACATTCCAAATGACATTTTGAATCAATTTTTCTACAGTCCAAAAAATCAATTTTCTGATGAAAAACGATGACCGGTGACCTGTCGAAATTTCTCCAGATGGTCACAAATGGAAATTTGTCAATGTTTAATTTTTTGACTGCTAATGACTATTCCATGTAAATTATCACTTTTGGACCAAAAATAAGTGTGTTTAGAGTCACATTAATGCCTGAAATTGATCAAAATAGAAGCTTCTGAATAGGAGAAAAAGTCTGTAATAATGGCAATTTTGGTCACATTGAGGCTTGAAAAAGTAGGTATTCAACATGAGGCACATTCCAAATGACATTTTAAATGAATTTTTCTACAGTCCAAAAAATCAATTTTCTGATGAAAAACGATGACCCGTGACCTGTCGAAATTTCTCCAGACGGTCAGAAATGGAAATGTTTTAATGTTTAATTTTTTGACTGCAAATGACTATTCCATGTAAATTATAATTTTTTGAACAAAAATAAGTGTGTTTAGAGTCACTTTAGAGCCTGAAATTGGTCAAAATAGAAGCTTCTGAATAGGAGAAAAAGTCTGTAATAATGGCAATTTTATTCACATTGAGGCTTCTAAAAGTAGTTATTCAACATGAGGCACATTCCAAATGACATTTTGAATCAATTTTTCTACAGTCCAAAAAATTAATTTTCTGATGAAAAATGATGACCCGTGACCTGTCGAAATTTCTCCAGATGGTCAGAAATGGAAATTTTTCAATGTTTACCTTTTTTGACTGCAAATGACTATTCCATGTAAATTATCACTTTTGGAACAAATATAAGTGTGTTTGAGTCACTTTAATGCCTGAAATTGGTTGAAATAGAAGCTTCTGAATAGGAGAAAAACTCTGTAATAATGGCAATTTTGGTCAAATTGAGGCTTGAAAAAGTAGTTATTCAACATGAGGCACATTCCAAATGACATTTTAAATCAATTTTTCTACAGTCCAAAAAATCAATTTTCTGATGAAAAACGAAGACCCGTGACCTGTCGAAATTTCTCCAGATGGTCAGAAATGGAAATTTTTCAATGTTAAATTTTTTGACTGCTAATGACTATTCCATGTAAATTATCACTTTTGGAACAAAAATAAGTGTGTTTAGAGTCACATTAATGCCTGAAATTGGTCAAAATAGAAGCTTCTGGATAGGAGAAAAAGTCTGTAATAATGGCAATTTTGGTCACATTGAGGCTTTAAAAAGTAGTTATTCAACATGAGGCACATTTTAAATGACATTTTGAATCAATTTTTCTACAGTCCAAAAAATCAATTTTCTGATGAAAAACGATGACCGGTGACCTGTCGAAATTTCTCCAGATGGTCAGAAATGGAAATTTTTCAATGTTTAACTTTTTTGACTGCAAATGACTATTCCATGTAAATTATCACTTTTGGAACAAATATAAGAGTGTTTGAGTCACTTTAATGCCTGAAATTGGTTGAAATAGAAGCTTCTGAATAGGAGAAAAACTCTGTAATAATGGCAATTTTGGTCAAATTGAGGCTTGAAAAAGTAGTTATTCAACATGAGGCACATTCCAAATGACATTTTAAATCAATTTTTCTATAGTCCAAAAAATCAATTTTCTGATGAAAAACGATGACCCGTGACCTGTCGAAATTTCTCCAGATGGTCAGAAATGGAAATTTTTCAATGTTAAATTTTTTGACTGCTAATGACTATTCCATGTAAATTATCACTTTTGGAACAAAAATAAGTGTGTTTAGAGTCACATTAATGCCTGAAATTGGTCAAAATAGAAGCTTCTGGATAGGAGAAAAAGTCTGTAATAATGGCAATTTTGGTCACATTGAGGCTTTAAAAAGTAGTTATTCAACATGAGGCACATTCCAAATGATATTTTGAATCAATTTTTCTACAGTCCAAAAAATCAATTTTCTGATGAAAAACGATGACCGGTGACCTGTCGAAATTTCTCCAGATGGTCAGAAATGGAAATATTTCAATGTTTAACTTTTTTGACTGCAAAAGACTATTCCATGTAAATTATCACTTTTGGAACAAATATAAGTGTGTTTGAGTCACTTTAATGCCTGAAATTGGTTGAAATAGAAGCTTCTGAATAGGAGAAAAAGTCTGTAATAATGGCAATTTTGGTCACATTGAGGCTTGAAAAAGTAGTTATTCAACATGAGGCACATTCCAAATGACATTTTGAATCAATTTTTCTACAGTCCAAAAAATCAATTTTCTGACGAAAAACGATGAGCCGTGACCTGTCGAAATTTCTCCAGATGGTCACAAATGGAAATTTGTCAATGTTTAATTTTTTGACTGCTAATGACTATTCCATGTAAATTATCACTTTTGGACCAAAAATAAGTGTGTTTAGAGTCACATTAATGCCTGAAATTGATCAAAATAGAAGCTTCTGAATAGGAGAAAAAGTCTGTAATAATGGCAATTTTGGTCACATTGAGGCTTGAAAAAGTAGGTATTCAACATGAGGCACATTCCAAATGACATTTTAAATGAATTTTTCTACAGTCCAAAAAATCAATTTTCTAATGAAAAACGATGACCCGTGACCTGTCGAAATTTCTCCAGACGGTCTGAAATGGAAATGTTTTAATGTTTAAGTTTTTTGACTGCAAATGACTATTCCATGTAAATTATAATTTTTTGAACAAAAATAAGTGTGTTTAGAGTCACTTTAGTGCCTGAAATTGGTCGAAATAGAAGCTTCTGAATAGGAGAAAAAGTCTGTAATAATGGCAATTTTATTCACATTGAGGCTTCTAAAAGTAGTTATTCAACATGAGGCACATTCCAAATGACATTTTGAATCAATTTTTCTACAGTCCAAAAAATCAATTTTCTGATGAAAAACGATGACCCGTGACCTGTCGAAATTTCTCCAGATGGTCAGAAATGGAAATTTTGTCATGTTTAATTTTTTGACTGCTAATGACTATTCCACGTAAATTATCACTTTTGAAACAAAAATAAGTGTGTTTAGAGTTTCTTTAATGCCTGAAATTGGTCGAAATAGAAGCTTCTGAATAGGAGAAAAAGTCTGTAATAATGGCAATTTTGGTCACATTGAGGCTTTAAAAAGTAGTTATTCAACATGAGGCACATTCCAAATGACATTCTGAATCAATTTTTCTACGGTCCAAAAAATCAATTTTCTGATGAAAAACGATGACCCGTGACCTGTCGAATTTTCTCCAGATGGTCAGAAATGGAAATTTTTTAATGATTAATGTTTTGACTGCAAATGACTATTCCATGTAAATTATCACTTTTGGACCAAAAATAAGTGTGTTTAGAGTCACATTAATGCCTGAAATTGATCAAAATAGAAGCTTCTGAATAGGAGAAAAAGTCTGTAATAATGGCAATTTTGGTCACATTGAGGCTTGAAAAAGTAGGTATTCAACATGAGGCACATTCCAAATGACATTTTAAATGAATTTTTCTACAGTCCAAAAAATCAATTTTCTGATGAAAAACGATGACCCGTGACCTGTCGAAATTTCTCCAGACGGTCAGAAATGGAAATGTTTTAATGTTTAATTTTTTGACTGCAAATGACTATTCCATGTAAATTATAATTTTTTGAACAAAAATAAGTGTGTTTAGAGTCACTTTAGAGCCTAAAATTGGTCAAAATAGAAGCTTCTGAATAGGAGAAAAAGTCTGTAATAATGGCAATTTTATTCACATTGAGGCTTCTAAAAGTAGTTATTCAACATGAGGCACATTCCAAATGACATTTTGAATCAATTTTTCTACAGTCCAAAAAATTAATTTTCTGATGAAAAATGATGACCCGTGACCTGTCGAAATTTCTCCAGATGGTCAGAAATGGAAATTTTGTCATGTTTAATTTTTTGACTGCTAATGACTATTCCACGTAAATTATCACTTTTGAAACAAAAATAAGTGTGTTTAGAGTCACTTTAGTGCCTGAAATTGGTCGAAATAGAAGCTTCTGAATAGGAGAAAAAGTTTGTAATAATGGCAATTTTATTCACATTGAGGCTTCTAAAAGTAGTTATTCAACATGAGGCACATTCCAAATGACATTTTGAATCAATTTTTCTACAGTCCAAAAAATCAATTTTCTGATGAAAAACGTTGACCGGTGACCTGTCGAAATTTCTCCAGATGGTCAGAAATGGAAATTTTTCAATGTTTAACTTTTTTGACTGCAAATGACTATTCCATGTAAATTATCACTTTTGGAACAAATATAAGTGTGTTTGAGTCACTTTAATGCCTGAAATTGGTTGAAATAGAAGCTTCTGAATAGGAGAAAAACTCTGTAATAATGGCAATTTTGGTCAAATTGAGGCTTGAAAAAGTAGTTATTCAACATGAGGCACATTCCAAATGACATTTTAAATCAATTTTTCTACAGTCCAAAAAATCAATTTTCTGATGAAAAACGAAGACCCGTGACCTGTCGAAATTTCTCCAGATGGTCAGAAATGGAAATTTTTCAATGTTAAATTTTTTGACTGCTAATGACTATTCCATGTAAATTATCACTTTTGGAACAAAAATAAGTGTGTTTAGAGTCACATTAATGCCTGAAATTGGTCAAAATAGAAGCTTCTGGATAGGAGAAAAAGTCTGTAATAATGGCAATTTTGGTCACATTGAGGCTTTAAAAAGTAGTTATTCAACATGAGGCACATTCCAAATGACATTTTGAATCAATTTTTCTACAGTCCAAAAAATCAATTTTCTGATGAAAAACGATGACCGGTGACCTGTCGAAATTTCTCCAGATGGTCAGAAATGGAAATTTTTCAATGTTTAACTTTTTTGACTGCAAAAGACTATTCCATGTAAATTATCACTTTTGGAACAAATATAAGTGTGTTTGAGTCACTTTAATGCCTGAAATTGGTTGAAATAGAAGCTTCTGAATAGGAGAAAAAGTCTGTAATAATGGCAATTTTGGTCACATTGAGGCTTGAAAAAGTAGTTATTCAACATGAGGCACATTCCAAATGACATTTTGAATCAATTTTTCTACAGTCCAAAAAATCAATTTTCTGACGAAAAACGATGACCCGTGACCTGTCGAAATTTCTCCAGATGGTCACAAATGGAAATTTGTCAATGTTTAATTTTTTGACTGCTAATGACTATTCCATGTAAATTATCACTTTTGGACCAAAAATAAGTGTGTTTAGAGTCACATTAATGCCTGAAATTGATCAAAATAGAAGCTTCTGAATAGGAGAAAAAGTCTGTAATAATGGCAATTTTGGTCACATTGAGGCTTGAAAAAGTAGGTATTCAACATGAGGCACATTCCAAATGACATTTTAAATGAATTTTTCTACAGTCCAAAAAATCAATTTTCTGATGAAAAACGATGACCCGTGACCTGTCGAAATTTCTCCAGACGGTCTGAAATGGAAATGTTTTAATGTTTAAGTTTTTTGACTGCAAATGACTATTCCATGTAAATTATAATTTTTTGAACAAAAATAAGTGTGTTTAGAGTCACTTTAGTGCCTGAAATTGGTCGAAATAGAAGCTTCTGAATAGGAGAAAAAGTCTGTAATAATGGCAATTTTATTCACATTGAGGCTTCTAAAAGTAGTTATTCAACATGAGGCACATTCCAAATGACATTTTGAATCAATTTTTCTACAGTCCAAAAAATCAATTTTCTGATGAAAAACGATGACCCGTGACCTGTCGAAATTTCTCCAGATGGTCAGAAATGGAAATTTTGTCATGTTTAATTTTTTGACTGCTAATGACTATTCCACGTAAATTATCACTTTTGAAACAAAAATAAGTGTGTTTAGAGTTTCTTTAATGCCTGAAATTGGTCGAAATAGAAGCTTCTGAATAGGAGAAAAAGTCTGTAATAATGGCAATTTTGGTCAAATTGAGGCTTGAAAAAGTAGTTATTCAACATGAGGCACATTCCAAATGACATTTTAAATCAATTTTTCTACAGTCCAAAAAATCAATTTTCTGATGAAAAACGAAGACCCGTGACCTGTCGAAATTTCTCCAGATGGTCAGAAATGGAAATTTTTCAATGTTAAATTTTTTGACTGCTAATGACTATTCCATGTAAATTATCACTTTTGGAACAAAAATAAGTGTGTTTAGAGTCACATTAATGCCTGAAATTGGTCAAAATAGAAGCTTCTGGATAGGAGAAAAAGTCTGTAATAATGGCAATTTTGGTCACATTGAGGCTTTAAAAAGTAGTTATTCAACATGAGGCACATTCCAAATGACATTTTGAATCAATTTTTCTACAGTCCAAAAAATCAATTTTCTGACGAAAAACGATGACCCGTGACCTGTCGAAATTTCTCCAGACGGTCTGAAATGGAAATGTTTTAATGTTTACGTTTTTTGACTGCAAATGACTATTCCATGTAAATTATAATTTTTTGAACAAAAATAAGTGTGTTTAGAGTCACTTTAGTGCCTGAAATTGGTCGAAATAGAAGCTTCTGAATAGGAGAAAAAGTCTGTAATAATGGCAATTTTATTCACATTGAGGCTTCTAAAAGTAGTTATTCAACATGAGGCACATTCCAAATGACATTTTGAATCAATTTTTCTACAGTCCAAAAAATCAATTTTCTGATGAAAAACGATGACCCGTGACCTGTCGAAATTTCTCCAGATGGTCAGAAATGGAAATTTTGTCATGTTTAATTTTTTGACTGCAAATGACTATTCCATGTAAATTATAATTTTTTGAACAAAAATAAGTGTGTTTAGAGTCACTTTAGTGCCTGAAATTGGTAGAAATAGAAGCTTCTGAAGAGGAGAAAAAGTCTGTAATAATGCCAATTTTATTCACATTGAGGCTGTAAAAAGTAGTTATTCAACATGAGGCACATTCCAAATGACATTTTGAATCAATTTTTCTACAGTCCAAAAAATTCATTTTCTGATGAAAAACGATGACCCGTGACCTGTCGAAATTTCTCCAGATGGTCAGAAATGGAAATTTTGTCGTGTTTAATTTTTTGACTGCTAATGACTATTCCATGTAAATTATCACTTTTGAAACAAAAATAAGTGTGTTTAGAGTTTCTTTAATGCCTGAAATTGGTCGAAATAGAAGCTTCTAAATAGGAGAAAAAGTCTGTAATAATGGCAATTTTGGTCACATTGAGGCTTTAAAAATAGTTATTCAACATGAGGCACATTCCAAATGACATTCTGAATCAATTTTTCTACAGTCCAAAAATCAATTTTCTGATGAAAAACGATGACCCGTGACCTGTCGAATTTTCTCCAGATGGTCAGAAATGGAATTTTTTTAATGTTTAATTTTTTGACTGCAAACAACTATTCCATGTAAATTATAATTTTTGGAACAAAACTAAGTGTGTTTAGAGTCACTTTAATGCAAGTCTGTAATAATGGCAATTTTGGTCACATTGAGGCTTTAAAAAGTAGTTATTCAACATGAGGCACATTCCAAATGCCATTTTGAATCAATTTTCCTACAGTCCAAAAAATCAATTTTCTGATGAAAAACGATGACCCGTGACCTGTCGAAATTTCTCCAGATGGTCAGAAATGGAAATTTTTCAATGTTTAATTTTTTGACTGCTAATGACTATTCCATGTAAATTATCACTTTTGGACCAAAAATAAGTGTGTTTAGAATCACATTAATGCCTGAAATTGGTCAAAATAGAAGCTTCTGAATAGGAGAAAAAGTCTGTAATAATGGCAATTTTGGTCACATTGAGGCTTGAAAAAGTAGGTATTCAACATGAGGCACATTCCAAATGACATTTTGAATCAATTTTTCTACAGTCCAAAAAATTAATTTTCTGATGAAAAACGATGACCCGTGACCTGTCGAAATTTCTCCAGATGGTCAGAAATGGAAGTTTGTCGTGTTTAATTTTTTGACTGCTAATGACTATTCCATGTAAATTATCACTTTTGAAACAAAAATAAGTGTGTTTAGAGTTTCTTTAATGCCTGAAATTGGTCGAAATAGAAGCTTCTAAATAGGAGAAAAAGTCTGTAATAATGGCAATTTTGGTCACATTGAGGCTTTAAAAATAGTTATTCAACATGAGGCACATTCCAAATGACATTCTGAATCAATTTTTCTACAGTCCAAAAAATCAATTTTCTGATGAAAAACGATGACCCGTGACCTGTCGAAATTTCTTCAGATGGTCAGAAATGGAATTTTTTTAATGTTTAATTTTTTGACTGCAAACAACTATTCCATGTAAATTATAATTTTTGGAACACAACTAAGTGTGTTTAGAGTCACTTTAATGCAAGTCTGTAATAATGGCAATTTTGGTCACATTGAGGCTTTAAAAAGTAGTTATTCAACATGAGGCACATTCCAAATGACATTTTGAATCAATTTTTCTACAGTCCAAAAAATCAATTTTCTGATGAAAAACGATGACCGGTGACCTGTTGAAATTTCTCCAGATGGTCAGAAATGGAAATTTTTCAATGTTTAACTTTTTTGACTGCAAATGACTATTCCATGTAAATTATCACTTTTGGAACAAATATAAGTGTGTTTGAGTAACTTTAATGCCTGAAATTGGTTGAAATAGAAGCTTCTGAATAGGAGAAAAAGTCTGTAATAATGGCAATTTTGGTCACATTGAGGCTTGAAAAAGTAGTTATTCAACATGAGGCACATTCCAAATGACATTTTGAATCAATTTTTCTACAGTCCAAAAAATCAATATTCTGATGAAAAACGATGACCCGTGACCTGTTGAAATTTCTCCAGATGGTCACAAATAGAAATTTGTCAATGTTTAATTTTTTGACTGCTAATGACTATTCCATGTAAATTATCACTTTTGGACCAAAAATAAGTGTGTTTAGAGTCACATTAATGCCTGAATTTGGTCAAAATAGAAGCTTCTGAATAGGAGAAAAAGTCTGTAATAATGGCAATTTTGGTCACATTGAGGCTTGAAAAAGTAGTTATTCAACATGAGGCACATTCCAAATGACATTTTGAATCAATTTTTCTACAGTCCAAAAAATCAATTTTCTGATGAAAAACAATGACCTGTGACCTGTCGAAATTTCTCCAGATGGTCACAAATGGAAATTTTTCAATGTTTAATTTTTTTACTGCTAATGACTATTCCATGTAAATTATCACTTTTGGACCAAAAATAAGTGTGTTTAGAGTCACATTAATGCCTGAAATTGGTTGAAATGGAAGCTTCTGGATAGGAGAAAAAGTCTGTAATAATGGCAATTTTGGTCACATTGAGGCTTGAAAAAGTGGTTATTCAACATGAGGCACATTCCAAATGACATTTTGAATCAATTTTTCTACAGTCCAAAAAATCAATTTTCTGATGAAAAACGATGACCCGTGACCTGTCGAAATTTCTCCAGATGGTCAGAAATGGACATTTTTCAATGTTTAAATTTTTGACTGCTAATGACTATTCCATGTAAATTATCACTTTTGGAACAAAAATAAGTGTGTTTAGAGTCACATTAATGCCTGAAATTGGTCAAAATAGAAGCTTCTGAATAGGAGAAAAAGTCTGTAATAATGGCAATTTTGGTCACATTGAGGCTTGAAAAAGTGGTTATTCAACATGAGGCACATTCCAAATGACATTTTGAATCAATTTTTCTACAGTCCAAAAAATCAATTTTCTGATGAAAAACAATGACCTGTGTGTGACCTGTCGAAATTTCTCCAGATGGTCAGAAATGGAAATTTTTCAATGTTTATTTTTTTGACTGCTAATGACTATTCCATGTAAATTATCACTTTTGGAACAAATATAAGTGTGTTTAGAGTCACATTAATGCCTGAAATTGGTCAAAATAGAAGCTTCTGAATAGGAAAAAAAGTCTGTAATAATGGCAATTTTGGTCACATTGAGGCTTGAAAAAGTAGTTATTCAACATGAGGCACATTCCAAATGACATTTTGAATCAATTTTTCTACAGTCCAAAAAATCAATTTTCTGATGAAAAACAATGACCTGTGTGTGACCTGTCGAAATTTCTCCAGATGGTCAGAAATGGAAATTTTTCAATGTTTATTTTTTTGACTGCTAATGACTATTCCATGTAAATTATCACTTTTGGAACAAAAATAAGTGTGTTTAGAGTCACATTAATGCCTGAAATTGGTCAAAATAGAAGCTTCTGAATAGGAGAAAAAGTCTGTAATAATGGCAATTTTGGTCACATTGAGGCTTGAAAAAGTAGTTATTCAACATGAGGCACATTCCAAATGACATTTTGAATCAATTTTTCTACAGTCCAAAAAATCAATATTCTGATGAAAAACGATGACCCGTGACCTGTTGAAATTTCTCCAGATGGTCACAAATGGAAATTTGTCAATGTTTAATTTTTTGACTGCTAATGACTATTCCATGTAAATTATCACTTTTGGACCAAAAATAAGTGTGTTTAGAGTCACATTAATGCCTGAATTTGGTCAAAATAGAAGCTTCTGAATAGGAGAAAAAGTCTGTAATAATGGCAATTTTGGTCACATTGAGGCTTGAAAAAGTAGTTATTCAACATGAGGCACATTCCAAATGACATTTTGAATCAATTTTTCTACAGTCCAAAAAATCAATTTTCTGATGAAAAACAATGACCTGTGACCTGTCGAAATTTCTCCAGATGGTCACAAATGGAAATTTTTCAATGTTTAATTTTTTTACTGCTAATGACTATTCCATGTAAATTATCACTTTTGGACCAAAAATAAGTGTGTTTAGAGTCACATTAATGCCTGAAATTGGTTGAAATGGAAGCTTCTGGATAGGAGAAAAAGTCTGTAATAATGGCAATTTTGGTCACATTGAGGCTTGAAAAAGTGGTTATTCAACATGAGGCACATTCCAAATGACATTTTGAATCAATTTTTCTACAGTCCAAAAAATCAATTTTCTGATGAAAAACGATGACCCGTGACCTGTCGAAATTTCTCCAGATGGTCAGAAATGGACATTTTTCAATGTTTAAATTTTTGACTGCTAATGACTATTCCATGTAAATTATCACTTTTGGAACAAAAATAAGTGTGTTTAGAGTCACATTAATGCCTGAAATTGGTCAAAATAGAAGCTTCTGAATAGGAGAAAAAGTCTGTAATAATGGCAATTTTGGTCACATTGAGGCTTGAAAAAGTGGTTATTCAACATGAGGCACATTCCAAATGACATTTTGAATCAATTTTTCTACAGTCCAAAAAATCAATTTTCTGATGAAAAACAATGACCTGTGTGTGACCTGTCGAAATTTCTCCAGATGGTCAGAAATGGAAATTTTTCAATGTTTATTTTTTTGACTGCTAATGACTATTCCATGTAAATTATCACTTTTGGAACAAATATAAGTGTGTTTAGAGTCACATTAATGCCTGAAATTGGTCAAAATAGAAGCTTCTGAATAGGAAAAAAAGTCTGTAATAATGGCAATTTTGGTCACATTGAGGCTTGAAAAAGTAGTTATTCAACATGAGGCACATTCCAAATGACATTTTGAATCAATTTTTCTACAGTCCAAAAAATCAATTTTCTGATGAAAAACAATGACCTGTGTGTGACCTGTCGAAATTTCTCCAGATGGTCAGAAATGGAAATTTTTCAATGTTTATATTTTTGACTGCTAATGACTATTCCATGTAAATTATCACTTTTGGAACAAAAATAAGTGTGTTTAGAGTCACATTAATGCCTGAAATTGGTCAAAATAGAAGCTTCTGAATAGGAGAAAAAGTCTGTAATAATGGCAATTTTGGTCACATTGAGGCTTGAAAAAGTAGTTATTCAACATGAGGCACATTCCAAATGACATTTTGAATCAATTTTTCTAAAGTCCAAAAAATCAATTTTCTGACGAAAAATGATGACCCGTGACCTGTCGAAATTTCTCCAGATGGTCACAAATGGAAATTTGTCAATGTTTAATTTTTTGACTGCTAATGACTATTCCATGTAAATTATCAATTTTGGACCAAAAATAAGTGTGTTTAGAGTCACATTAATGCCTGAAATTGGTCAAAATAGAAGCTTCTGAATAGGAGAAAAAGTCTGTAATAATGGCAATTTTGGTCACATTGAGGCTTGAAAAAGTAGTTATTCAACATGAGGCACATTCCAAATGACATTTTGAATCAATTTTTCTAAAGTCCAAAAAATCAATTTTCTGATGAAAAACGATGACCCGTGACCTGTCGAAATTTCTCCAGATGGTCAGAAATGGACATTTTTCAATGTTTAATTTTTTGACTGCTAATGACTATTCCATGTAAATTATCACTTTTGGAACAAAAATAAGTGTGTTTAGAGTCACTTTAATGCCTGAAATTGGTCGAAATAGAAGATTCTGAATAGGAGAAAAAGTCTGTAATAATGGCAATTTTGGTCACATTGAGGCTTTAAAAAGTAGTTATTCAACATGAGGCACATTCCAAATGACATTTTGAATCAATTTTTCTACAGTCCAAAAAATCAATTTTCTGATGAAAAACGATGACCGGTGACCTGTTGAAATTTCTCCAGATGGTCAGAAATGGAAATTTTTCAATGTTTAACTTTTTTGACTG
This sequence comes from Triturus cristatus, assembly GCF_964204655.1. Lineage (NCBI taxonomy): Eukaryota > Metazoa > Chordata > Amphibia > Caudata > Salamandridae > Triturus > Triturus cristatus. The sequence continues at coordinate 388,828,360 of NC_140592.1, read as the reverse complement.
CAAATGACTATTCCATGTAAATTATCACTTTTGGAACAAATATAAGTGTGTTTGAGTCACTTTAATGCCTGAAATTGGTTGAAATAGAAACTTCTGAATAGGAGAAAAAGTCTGTAATAATGGCAATTTTGGTCACATTGAGGCTGTAAAAAGTAGTTATTCAACATGAAGCACATTCCAAATGACATTTTGAATCAATTTTTCTACAGTCCAAAAAATTAATTTTCTGATGAAAAACGATGACCCGTGACCTGTCGAAATTTCTCCAGATGGTCAGAAATGGAAATTTTGTCATGTTTAATTTTTTGACTGCTAATGACTATTCCACGTAAATTATCACTTTTGAAACAAAAATAAGTGTGTTTAGAGTTTCTTTAATGCCTGAAATTGGTCGAAATAGAAGCTTCTGAATAGGAGAAAAAGTCTGTAATAATGGCAATTTTGGTCACATTGAGGCTTTAAAAAGTAGTTATTCAACATGAGGCACATTCCAAATGACATTTTGAATCAATTTTTCTACAGTCCAAAAAATCAATTTTCTGATGAAAAACGATGACCCGTGACCTGTCGAAATTTCTCCAGATGGTCACAAATGGAAATTTTTCAATGTTTAATTTTTTGACTGCTTATGACTATTCCATGTAAATTATCACTTTTGGAACAAAAATAAGTGTGTTTAGAGTCACTTTAGTGCCTGAAATTGGTCGAAATAGAAGCTTCTGAATAGGAGAAAAAGTTTGTAATAATGGCAATTTTATTCACATTGAGGCTTCTAAAAGTAGTTATTCAACATGAGGCACATTCCAAATGACATTTTAAATTAATTTTTCTACAGTCCAAAAAATCAATTTTCTGATGAAAAACGATGACCCGTGACCTGTCGAAATTTCTCCAGATGGTCAGAAATGGACATTTTTCAATGTTTAATTTTTTGACTGCTAATGACTATTCCATGTAAATTATCACTTTTGGAACAAAAATACGTGTGTTTAGAGTCACTTTAATGCCTGAAATTGGTCGAAATAGAAGATTCTGAATAGGAGAAAAAGTCTGTAATAATGGCAATTTTGGTCACATTGAGGCTTTAAAAAGTAGTTATTCAACATGAGGCACATTCCAAATGACATTTTGAATCAATTTTTCTACAGTCCAAAAAATCAATTTTCTGATGAAAAACGATGACCGGTGACCTGTTGAAATTTCTCCAGATGGTCAGAAATGGAAATTTTTCAATGTTTAACTTTTTTGACTGCAAATGACTATTCCATGTAAATTATCACTTTTGGAACAAATATAAGTGTGTTTGAGTCACTTTAATGCCTGAAATTGGTTGAAATAGAAACTTCTGAATAGGAGAAAAAGTCTGTAATAATGGCAATTTTGGTCACATTGAGGCTGTAAAAAGTAGTAATTCAACATGAGGCACATTCCAAATGACATTCTGAATCAATTTTTCTACAGTTCAAAAAATCAATTTTCTGATGAAAAACGATGACCCGTGACCTGTCGAAATTTCTCCAGATGGTCAGAAATGGACATTTTTCAATGTTTAATTTTTTGACTGCTAATGACTATTCCATGTAAATTATCACTTTTGGAACAAAAATAAATGTGTTTAGAGTCTTATTAATGCCTGAAATTGGTCAAAATAGAAGCTTCTGGATAGGTGAAAAAGTCTGTAATAATGGTAATTTTGGTCACATTGAGGCTTTAAAAAGTAGTTATTCAACATGAGGCACATTCCAAATGCCATTTTGAATCAATTTTCCTACAGTCCAAAAAATCAATTTTCTGATGAAAAACGATGACCCGTGACCTGTCGAAATTTCTCCAGATGGTCAGAAATGGAAATTTTTCAATGTTTAATTTTTTGACTGCTAATGACTATTCCATGTAAATTATCACTTTTGGACCAAAAATAAGTGTGTTTAGAATCACATTAATGCCTGAAATTGGTCAAAATAGAAGCTTCTGAATAGGAGAAAAAGTCTGTAATAATGGCAATTTTGGTCACATTGAGGCTTGAAAAAGTAGGTATTCAACATGAGGCACATTCCAAATGACATTTTGAATCAATTTTTCTAAAGTCCAAAAAATCAATTTTCTGATGAAAAACGATGACCCGTGACCTGTCGAAATTTCTCCAGATGGTCAGAAATTGACATTTTTCAATGTTTAATTTTTTGACTGCTAATGACTATTCCATGTAAATTATCACTTTTGGAACAAAAATAAGTGTGTTTAGAGTCACTTTAATGCCTGAAATTGGTCGAAATAGAAGATTCTGAATAGGAGAAAAAGTCTGTAATAATGGCAATTTTGGTCACATTGAGGCTTGAAAAAGTAGTTATTCAACATGAGGCACATTCCAAATGACATTTTGAATCAATTTTTCTAAAGTCCAAAAAATCAATTTTCTGATGAAAAACGATGACCCGTGACCTGTCGAAATTTCTCCAGATGGTCAGAAATGGAATTTTTTTAATGTTTAATTTTTTGACTGCAAACAACTATTCCATGTAAATTATAATTTTTGGAACAAAACTAAGTGTGTTTAGAGTCACTTTAATGCAAGTCTGTAATAATGGCAATTTTGGTCACATTGAGGCTTTAAAAAGTAGTTATTCAACATGAGGCACATTCCAAATGACATTTTGAATCAATTTTTCTACAGTCCAAAAAATCAATTTTCTGATGAAAAACGATGACCGGTGACCTGTTGAAATTTCTCCAGATGGTCAGAAATGGAAATTTTTCAATGTTTAACTTTTTTGACTGCAAATGACTATTCCATGTAAATTATCACTTTTGGAACAAATATAAGTGTGTTTGAGTCACTTTAATGCCTGAAATTGGTTGAAATAGAAGCTTCTGAATAGGAGAAAAAGTCTGTAATAATGGCAATTTTGGTCACATTGAGGCTTGAAAAAGTAGTTATTCAACATGAGGCACATTCCAAATGACATTTTGAATCAATTTTTCTACAGTCCAAAAAATCAATATTCTGATGAAAAACGATGACCCGTGACCTGTTGAAATTTCTCCAGATGGTCACAAATGGAAATTTGTCAATGTTTAATTTTTTGACTGCTAATGACTATTCCATGTAAATTATCACTTTTGGACCAAAAATAAGTGTGTTTAGAGTCACATTAATGCCTGAATTTGGTCAAAATAGAAGCTTCTGAATAGGAGAAAAAGTCTGTAATAATGGCAATTTTGGTCACATTGAGGCTTGAAAAAGTAGTTATTCAACATGAGGCACATTCCAAATGACATTTTGAATCAATTTTTCTACAGTCCAAAAAATCAATTTTCTGATGAAAAACAATGACCTGTGACCTGTCGAAATTTCTCCAGATGGTCAGAAATGGAAATTTTTCAATGTTAAATTTTTTGACTGCTAATGACTATTCCATGTAAATTATCACTTTTGGAACAAAAATAAGTGTGTTTAGAGTCACATGAATGCCTGAAATTGGTCAATATAGAAGCTTCTGAATAGGAGAAAAAGTCTGTAATAATGGCAATTTTGGTCACATTGAGGCTTGAAAAAGTAGTTATTCAACATGAGGCACATTCCAAATGACATTTTGAATCAATTTTTCTACAGTCCAAAAAATCAATTTTCTGACGAAAAATGATGACCCGTGACCTGTCGAAATTTCTCCAGATGGTCACAAATGGAAATTTGTCAATGTTTAATTTTTTGACTGCTAATGACTATTCCATGTAAATTATCACTTTTGGAACAAAAATAAGTGTGTTTAGAGTCTTATTAATGCCTGAAATTGGTCAAAATAGAAGCTTCTGGATAGGTGAAAAAGTCTGTAATAATGGTAATTTTGGTCACATTGAGGCTTTAAAAAGTAGTTATTCAACATGAGGCACATTCCAAATGCCATTTTGAATCAATTTTCCTACAGTCCAAAAAATCAATTTTCTGATGAAAAACGATGACCCGTGACCTGTCGAAATTTCTCCAGATGGTCAGAAATGGACATTTTTCAATGTTTAATTTTTTGACTGCTAATGACTATTCCATGTAAATTATCACTTTTGGACCAAAAATAAGTGTGTTTAGAATCACATTAATGCCTGAAATTGGTCAAAATAGAAGCTTCTGAATAGGAGAAAAAGTCTGTAATAATGGCAATTTTGGTCACATTGAGGCTTGAAAAAGTGGTTATTCAACATGAGGCACATTCCAAATGACATTTTGAATCAATTTTTCTACAGTCCAAAAAATTAATTTTCTGATGAAAAACGATGACCCGTGACCTGTCGAAATTTCTCCAGACGGTCAGAAATGGAAATGTTTTAATGTTTAATTTTTTGACTGCAAATGACTATTCCATGTAAATTATAATTTTTTGAACAAAAATAAGTGTGTTTAGAGTCACTTTAGTGCCTGAAATTGGTCGAAACAGACGCTTCTGAATAGGAGAAAAAGTCTGTAATAATGGCAATTTTATTCACATTGAGGCTTCTAAAAGTAGTTATTCAACATGAGGCACATTCCAAATGACATTTTGAATCAATTTTTCTACAGTCCAAAAAATCAATTTTCTGATGAAAAACGATGACCCGTGACCTGTCGAAATTTCTCCAGATGGTCAGAAATGGAAATTTTGTCATGTTTAATTTTTTGACTGCTAATGACTATTCCACGTAAATTATCACTTTTGAAACAAAAATAAGTGTGTTTAGAGTTTCTTTAATGCCTGAAATTGGTCGAAATAGAAGCTTCTGAATAGGAGAAAAAGTCTGTAATAATGGCAATTTTGGTCACATTGAGGCTTTAAAAAGTAGTTATTCAACATGAGGCACACTCCAAATGACATTGTAAATACATTTTTCTACAGTCCAAAAATTCAATTTTCTGATGAAAAACGATGACTCGTGACCTGTCGAAATTTCTCCAGATGGTCAGAAATGGAAATTTTTTAATGTTTAATTTTTTGACTGCAAATGACTATTCCATGTAAATTATAATTTTTGGAACAAAAATAAGTGTGTTTAGAGTCACTTTAGTGCCAGAAATTGGTCGAAACAGAAGCTTCTGAATAGGAGAAAAAGTCTGTAATAATGGCAATTTTATTCACATTGAGGCTTTTAAAAGTAGTTATTCAAAATGAGGCACATTCCAAATGACATTTTAAATCAATTTTTCTACAGTCAAAAAAATCAATTTTCTGATGAAAAACGATGACCCGTGACCTGTCGAAATTTCTCCAGATGGTCAGAAATGGAAATTTTTCATTGTTCAATTTTTTGACTGCTAATGACTATTCCATGTAAATTATCACTTAAGGAACAAAAATAAGTGTTTTTAGAGTCACAATAATGCCTGAAATTGGTCAAAATAGAAGCTTCTGAATAGGAGAAAAAGTCTGTAATAATGGCAATTTTGGTCACATTGAGGCTTTAAAAAGTAGTTATTCAACATGAGGCACATTCCAAATGACATTTTGAATCAATTTTTCTACAGTCCAAAACATCAATTTTCTGATGAAAAACGATGACCCGTGACCTGTCGAAATTTCTCCAGATGGTCACAAATGGAAATTTTTCAATGTTTAATTTTAGACTGCAAATGACTATTCCATGTAAATTATCACTTTTGGAACAAATATAAGTGTGTTTAGAGTCACTTTAATGCCCGAAATTGGTTGAAATAGAAGCTTCTGAATAGGAGAAAAAGTCTGTAATAATGGCAATTTTGGTCACATTGAGGCTTGAAAAAGTGGTTATTCAACATGAGGCACATTCCAAATGACATTTTGAATCAATTTTCCTACAGTCCAAAAAATCAATTTTCTGATGAAAAACGATGACCCGTGACCTGTCGAAATTTCTCCAGATGGTCACAAATGGAAATTTTTCAATGTTTAATTTTTTGACTGCTAATGACTATTCCATGTAAATTATCACTTCTGGACCAAAAATAAGTGTGTTTAGAATTACATTAATGCCTGAAATTGGTCAAAATAGAAGCTTCTGAATAGGAGAAAAAGTCTGTAATAATGGCAATTTTGGTCACATTGAGGCTTGAAAAAGTAGGTATTCAACATGAGGCACATTCCAAATGACATTTTAAATGAATTTTTCTACAGTCCAAAAAATCAATTTTCTGATGAAAAACGATGACCCGTGACCTGTCGAAATTTCTCCAGATGGTCAGAAATGGAAATTTTTTAATGTTTAATTTTTTGACTGCAAATGACCATTCCATGTAAATTATAATTTTTTGAACAAAAATAAGTGTGTTTAGAGTCACTTTAGAGCCTGAAATTGGTAGAAATAGAAGCTTCTGAATAGGAGAAAAAGTCTGTAATAATGCCAATTTTATTCACATTGAGGCTGTAAAAAGTAGTTATTCAACATGAGGCACATTCCAAATGACATTTTGAATCAATTTTTCTACAGTCCAAAAAATTAATTTTCTGATGAAAAACGATGACCCGTGACCTGTCGAAATTTCTCCAGATGGTCAGAAATGGAAATTTTGTCGTGTTTAATTTTTTGACTGCTAATGACTATTCCATGTAAATTATCACTTTTGAAACAAAAATAAGTGTGTTTAGAGTTTCTTTAATGCCTGAAATTGGTCGAAATAGAAGCTTCTAAATAGGAGAAAAAGTCTGTAATAATGGCAATTTTGGTCACATTGAGGCTTTAAAAATAGTTATTCAACATGAGGCACATTCCAAATGACATTCTGAATCAATTTTTCTACAGCCCAAAAAATCAATTTTCTGATGAAAAACGATGACCTGTGACCTGTCGAAATTTCTCCAGATGGTCAGAAATGGAATTTTTTTAATGTTTAATTTTTTGACTGCAAACAACTATTCCATGTAAATTACAATTTTTGGAACAAAACTAAGTGTGTTTAGAGTCACTTTAATGCAAGTCTGTAATAATGGCAATTTTGGTCACATTGAGGCTTTAAAAAGTAGTTATTCAACATGAGGCACATTCCAAATGACATTTTGAATCAATTTTTCTACAGTCCAAAAAATCAATTTTCTGATGAAAAACGATGACCGGTGACCTGTTGAAATTTCTCCAGATGGTCAGAAATGGAAATTTTTCAATGTTTAACTTTTTTGACTGCAAATGACTATTCCATGTAAATTATCACTTTTGGACCAAAAATAAGTGTGTTTAGAGTCACATTAATGCCTGAATTTGGTCAAAATAGAAGCTTCTGAATAGGAGAAAAAGTCTGTAATAATGGCAATTTTGGTCACATTGAGGCTTGAAAAAGTAGTTATTCAACATGAGGCACATTCCAAATGACATTTTGAATCAATTTTTCTACAGTCCAAAAAATCAATATTCTGATGAAAAACGATGACCCGTGACCTGTTGAAATTTCTCCAGATGGTCACAAATGGAAATTTGTCAATGTTTAATTTTTTGACTGCTAATGACTATTCCATGTAAATTATCACTTTTGGACCAAAAATAAGTGTGTTTAGAGTCACATTAATGCCTGAATTTGGTCAAAATAGAAGCTTCTGAATAGGAGAAAAAGTCTGTAATAATGGCAATTTTGGTCACATTGAGGCTTGAAAAAGTAGTTATTCAACATGAGGCACATTCCAAATGACATTTTGAATCAATTTTTCTACAGTCCAAAAAATCAATTTTCTGATGAAAAACAATGACCTGTGACCTGTCGAAATTTCTCCAGATGGTCAGAAATGGAAATTTTTCAATGTTAAATTTTTTGACTGCTAATGACTATTCCATGTAAATTATCACTTTTGGAACAAAAATAAGTGTGTTTAGAGTCACATGAATGCCTGAAATTGGTCAATATAGAAGCTTCTGAATAGGAGAAAAAGTCTGTAATAATGGCAATTTTGGTCACATTGAGGCTTGAAAAAGTAGTTATTCAACATGAGGCACATTCCAAATGACATTTTGAATCAATTTTTCTACAGTCCAAAAAATCAATTTTCTGACGAAAAATGATGACCCGTGACCTGTCGAAATTTCTCCAGATGGTCACAAATGGAAATTTGTCAATGTTTAATTTTTTGACTGCTAATGACTATTCCATGTAAATTATCACTTTTGGAACAAAAATAAGTGTGTTTAGAGTCTTATTAATGCCTGAAATTGGTCAAAATAGAAGCTTCTGGATAGGTGAAAAAGTCTGTAATAATGGTAATTTTGGTCACATTGAGGCTTTAAAAAGTAGTTATTCAACATGAGGCACATTCCAAATGCCATTTTGAATCAATTTTCCTACAGTCCAAAAAATCAATTTTCTGATGAAAAACGATGACCCGTGACCTGTCGAAATTTCTCCAGATGGTCAGAAATGGACATTTTTCAATGTTTAATTTTTTGAATGCTAATGACTATTCCATGTAAATTATCACTTTTGGACCAAAAATAAGTGTGTTTAGAATCACATTAATGCCTGAAATTGGTCAAAATAGAAGCTTCTGAATAGGAGAAAAAGTCTGTAATAATGGCAATTTTGGTCACATTGAGGCTTGAAAAAGTGGTTATTCAACATGAGGCACATTCCAAATGACATTTTGAATCAATTTTTCTACAGTCCAAAAAATTAATTTTCTGATGAAAAACGATGACCCGTGACCTGTCGAAATTTCTCCAGACGGTCAGAAATGGAAATGTTTTAATGTTTAATTTTTTGACTGCAAATGACTATTCCATGTAAATTATAATTTTTTGAACAAAAATAAGTGTGTTTAGAGTCACTTTAGTGCCTGAAATTGGTCGAAACAGACGCTTCTGAATAGGAGAAAAAGTCTGTAATAATGGCAATTTTATTCACATTGAGGCTTCTAAAAGTAGTTATTCAACATGAGGCACATTCCAAATGACATTTTGAATCAATTTTTCTACAGTCCAAAAAATCAATTTTCTGATGAAAAACGATGACCCGTGACCTGTCGAAATTTCTCCAGATGGTCAGAAATGGAAATTTTGTCATGTTTAATTTTTTGACTGCTAATGACTATTCCACGTAAATTATCACTTTTGAAACAAAAATAAGTGTGTTTAGAGTTTCTTTAATGCCTGAAATTGGTCGAAATAGAAGCTTCTGAATAGGAGAAAAAGTCTGTAATAATGGCAATTTTGGTCACATTGAGGCTTTAAAAAGTAGTTATTCAAAATGAGGCACACTCCAAATGACATTGTAAATACATTTTTCTACAGTCCAAAAATTCAATTTTCTGATGAAAAACGATGACTCGTGACCTGTCGAAATTTCTCCAGATGGTCAGAAATGGAAATTTTTTAATGTTTAATTTTTTGACTGCAAATGACTATTCCATGTAAATTATAATTTTTTGAACAAAAATAAGTGTGTTTAGAGTCACTTTAGTGCCTGAAATTGGTCGAAACAGACGCTTCTGAATAGGAGAAAAAGTCTGTAATAATGGCAATTTTATTCACATTGAGGCTTCTAAAAGTAGTTATTCAACATGAGGCACATTCCAAATGACATTTTGAATCAATTTTTCTACAGTCCAAAAAATCAATTTTCTGATGAAAAACGATGACCCGTGACCTGTCGAAATTTCTCCAGATGGTCAGAAATGGAAATTTTGTCATGTTTAATTTTTTGACTGCTAATGACTATTCCACGTAAATTATCACTTTTGAAACAAAAATAAGTGTGTTTAGAGTTTCTTTAATGCCTGAAATTGGTCGAAATAGAAGCTTCTGAATAGGAGAAAAAGTCTGTAATAATGGCAATTTTGGTCACATTGAGGCTTTAAAAAGTAGTTATTCAAAATGAGGCACACTCCAAATGACATTGTAAATACATTTTTCTACAGTCCAAAAATTCAATTTTCTGATGAAAAACGATGACTCGTGACCTGTCGAAATTTCTCCAGATGGTCAGAAATGGAAATTTTTTAATGTTTAATTTTTTGACTGCAAATGACTATTCCATGTAAATTATAATTTTTGGAACAAAAATAAGTGTGTTTAGAGTCACTTTAGTGCCAGAAATTGGTCGAAACAGAAGCTTCTGAATAGGAGAAAAAGTCTGTAATAATGGCAATTTTATTCACATTGAGGCTTTTAAAAGTAGTTATTCAAAATGAGGCACATTCCAAATGACATTTTAAATCAATTTTTCTACAGTCAAAAAAATCAATTTTCTGATGAAAAACGATGACCCGTGACCTGTCGAAATTTCTCCAGATGGTCAGAAATGGAAATTTTTCATTGTTCAATTTTTTGACTGCTAATGACTATTCCATGTAAATTATCACTTAAGGAACAAAAATAAGTGTTTTTAGAGTCACAATAATGCCTGAAATTGGTCAAAATAGAAGCTTCTGAATAGGAGAAAAAGTCTGTAATAATGGCAATTTTGGTCACATTGAGGCTTTAAAAAGTAGTTATTCAACATGAGGCACATTCCAAATGACATTTTGAATCAATTTTTCTACAGTCCAAAAAATCAATTTTCTGATGAAAAACGATGACCCGTGACCTGTCGAAATTTCTCCAGATGGTCACAAATGGAAATTTTTCAATGTTTAATTTTAGACTGCAAATGACTATTCCATGTAAATTATCACTTTTGGAACAAATATAAGTGTGTTTAGAGTCACTTTAATGCCTGAAATTGGTTGAAATAGAAGCTTCTGAATAGGAGAAAAAGTCTGTAATAATGGCAATTTTGGTCACATTGAGGCTTGAAAAAGTGGTTATTCAACATGAGGCACATTCCAAATGACATTTTGAATCAATTTTCCTACAGTCCAAAAAATCAATTTTCTGATGAAAAACGATGACCCGTGACCTGTCGAAATTTCTCCAGATGGTCACAAATGGAAATTTTTCAATGTTTAATTTTTTGACTGCTAATGACTATTCCATGTAAATTATCACTTCTGGACCAAAAATAAGTGTGTTTAGAATTACATTAATGCCTGAAATTGGTCAAAATAGAAGCTTCTGAATAGGAGAAAAAGTCTGTAATAATGGCAATTTTGGTCACATTGAGGCTTGAAAAAGTAGGTATTCAACATGAGGCACATTCCAAATGACATTTTAAATGAATTTTTCTACAGTCCAAAAAATCAATTTTCTGATGAAAAACGATGACCCGTGACCTGTCGAAATTTCTCCAGATGGTCAGAAATGGAAATTTTTTAATGTTTAATTTTTTGACTGCAAATGACCATTCCATGTAAATTATAATTTTTTGAACAAAAATAAGTGTGTTTAGAGTCACTTTAGAGCCTGAAATTGGTAGAAATAGAAGCTTCTGAATAGGAGAAAAAGTCTGTAATAATGCCAATTTTATTCACATTGAGGCTGTAAAAAGTAGTAATTCAACATGAGGCACATTCCAAATGACATTTTGAATCAATTTTTCTACAGTCCAAAAAATTAATTTTCTGATGAAAAACGATGACCCGTGACCTGTCGAAATTTCTCCAGATGGTCAGAAATGGAAATTTTGTCGTGTTTAATTTTTTGACTGCTAATGACTATTCCATGTAAATTATCACTTTTGAAACAAAAATAAGTGTGTTTAGAGTTTCTTTAATGCCTGAAATTGGTCGAAATAGAAGCTTCTAAATAGGAGAAAAAGTCTGTAATAATGGCAATTTTGGTCACATTGAGGCTTTAAAAATAGTTATTCAACATGAGGCACATTCCAAATGACATTCTGAATCAATTTTTCTACAGCCCAAAAAATCAATTTTCTGATGAAAAACGATGACCCGTGACCTGTCGAAATTTCTCCAGATGGTCAGAAATGGAATTTTTTTAATGTTTAATTTTTTGACTGCAAACAACTATTCCATGTAAATTACAATTTTTGGAACAAAACTAAGTGTGTTTAGAGTCACTTTAATGCAAGTCTGTAATAATGGCAATTTTGGTCACATTGAGGCTTTAAAAAGTAGTTATTCAACATGAGGCACATTCCAAATGACATTTTGAATCAATTTTTCTACAGTCCAAAAAATCAATTTTCTGATGAAAAACGATGACCGGTGACCTGTTGAAATTTCTCCAGATGGTCAGAAATGGAAATTTTTCAATGTTTAACTTTTTTGACTGCAAATGACTATTCCATGTAAATTATCACTTTTGGAACAAATATAAGTGTGTTTGAGTCACTTAATGCCTGAAATTGGTTGAAATAGAAGCTTCTGAATAGGAGAAAAAGTCTGTAATAATGGCAATTTTGGTCACATTGAGGCTTGAAAAAGTAGTTATTCAACATGAGGCACATTCCAAATGACATTTTGAATCAATTTTTCTACAGTCCAAAAAATCAATATTCTGATGAAAAACGATGACCCATGACCTGTTGAAATTTCTCCAGATGGTCACAAATGGAAATTTGTCAATGTTTAATTTTTTGACTGCTAATGACTATTCCATGTAAATTATCACTTTTGGACCAAAAATAAGTGTGTTTAGAGTCACATTAATGCCTGAATTTGGTCAAAATAGAAGCTTCTGAATAGGAGAAAAAGTCTGTAATAATGGCAATTTTGGTCACATTGAGGCTTGAAAAAGTAGTTATTCAACATGAGGCACATTCCAAATGACATTTTGAATCAATTTTTCTACAGTCCAAAAAATCAATTTTCTGATGAAAAACAATGACCTGTGACCTGTCGAAATTTCTCCAGATGGTCAGAAATGGAAATTTTTCAATGTTAAATTTTTTGACTGCTAATGACTATTCCATGTAAATTATCACTTTTGGAACAAAAATAAGTGTGTTTAGAGTCACATTAATGCCTGAAATTGGTCAAAATAGAAGCTTCTGAATAGGAGAAAATGTCTGTAATAATGGCAATTTTGGTCACATTGAGGCTTGAAAAAGTGGTTATTCAACATGAGGCACATTCCAAATGACATTTTGAATCAATTTTTCTACAGTCCAAAAAATCAATTTTCTGATGAAAAACGATGACCCGTGACCTGTCGAAATTTCTCCAGATGGTCAGAAATGGAAATTTTTCAATGTTTAATTTTTTGACTGCTAATGACTATTCCATGTAAATTATCACTTTTGGAACAAAAATAAGTGTGTTTAGAGTCACATGAATGCCTGAAATTGGTCAATATAGAAGCTTCTGAATAGGAGAAAAAGTCTGTAATAATGGCAATTTTGGTCACATTGAGGCTTGAAAAAGTAGTTATTCAACATGAGGCACATTCCAAATGACATTTTGAATCAATTTTTCTACAGTCCAAAAAATCAATTTTCTGACGAAAAATGATGACCCGTGACCTGTCGAAATTTCTCCAGATGGTCACAAATGGAAATTTGTCAATGTTTAATTTTTTGACTGCTAATGACTATTCCATGTAAATTATCACTTTTGGAACAAAAATAAGTGTGTTTAGAGTCTTATTAATGCCTGAAATTGGTCAAAATAGAAGCTTCTGGATAGGTGAAAAAGTCTGTAATAATGGTAATTTTGGTCACATTGAGGCTTTAAAAAGTAGTTATTCAACATGAGGCACATTCCAAATGCCATTTTGAATCAATTTTCCTACAGTCCAAAAAATCAATTTTCTGATGAAAAACGATGACCCGTGACCTGTCGAAATTTCTCCAGATGGTCAGAAATGGAAATTTTTCAATGTTTAATTTTTTGACTGCTAATGACTATTCCATGTAAATTATCACTTTTGGACCAAAAATAAGTGTGTTTAGAATCACATTAATGCCTGAAATTGGTGAAAATAGAAGCTTCTGAATAGGAGAAAAAGTCTGTAATAATGGCAATTTTGGTCACATTGAGGCTTGAAAAAGTGGTTATTCAACATGAGGCACATTCCAAATGACATTTTGAATCAATTTTTCTACAGTCCAAAAAATTAATTTTCTGATGAAAAACGATGACCCGTGACCTGTCGAAATTTCTCCAGATGGTCAGAAATGGAAATTTTGTCATGTTTAATTTTTTGACTGCTAATGACTATTCCACGTAAATTATCACTTTTGAAACAAAAATAAGTGTGTTTAGAGTTTCTTTAATGCCTGAAATTGGTCGAAATAGAAGCTTCTGAATAGGAGAAAAAGTCTGTAATAATGGCAATTTTGGTCACATTGAGGCTTTAAAAAGTAGTTATTCAAAATGAGGCACACTCCAAATGACATTGTAAATACATTTTTCTACAGTCCAAAAATTCAATTTTCTGATGAAAAACGATGACTCGTGACCTGTCGAAATTTCTCCAGATGGTCAGAAATGGAAATTTTTTAATGTTTAATTTTTTGACTGCAAATGACTATTCCATGTAAATTATAATTTTTGGAACAAAAATAAGTGTGTTTAGAGTCACTTTAGTGCCAGAAATTGGTCGAAACAGAAGCTTCTGAATAGGAGAAAAAGTCTGTAATAATGGCAATTTTATTCACATTGAGGCTTTTAAAAGTAGTTATTCAAAATGAGGCACATTCCAAATGACATTTTAAATCAATTTTTCTACAGTCAAAAAAATCAATTTTCTGATGAAAAACGATGACCCGTGACCTGTCGAAATTTCTCCAGATGGTCAGAAATGGAAATTTTTCATTGTTCAATTTTTTGACTGCTAATGACTATTCCATGTAAATTATCACTTAAGGAACAAAAATAAGTGTTTTTAGAGTCACAATAATGCCTGAAATTGGTCAAAATAGAAGCTTCTGAATAGGAGAAAAAGTCTGTAATAATGGCAATTTTGGTCACATTGAGGCTTTAAAAAGTAGTTATTCAACATGAGGCACATTCCAAATGACATTTTGAATCAATTTTTCTACAGTCCAAAAAATCAATTTTCTGATGAAAAACGATGACCCGTGACCTGTCGAAATTTCTCCAGATGGTCACAAATGGAAATTTTTCAATGTTTAATTTTAGACTGCAAATGACTATTCCATGTAAATTATCACTTTTGGAACAAATATAAGTGTGTTTAGAGTCACTTTAATGCCTGAAATTGGTTGAAATAGAAGCTTCTGAATAGGAGAAAAAGTCTGTAATAATGGCAATTTTGGTCACATTGAGGCTTGAAAAAGTGGTTATTCAACATGAGGCACATTCCAAATGACATTTTGAATCAATTTTCCTACAGTCCAAAAAATCAATTTTCTGATGAAAAACGATGACCCGTGACCTGTCGAAATTTCTCCAGATGGTCACAAATGGAAATTTTTCAATGTTTAATTTTTTGACTGCTAATGACTATTCCATGTAAATTATCACTTCTGGACCAAAAATAAGTGTGTTTAGAATTACATTAATGCCTGAAATTGGTCAAAATAGAAGCTTCTGAATAGGAGAAAAAGTCTGTAATAATGGCAATTTTGGTCACATTGAGGCTTGAAAAAGTAGGTATTCAACATGAGGCACATTCCAAATGACATTTTAAATGAATTTTTCTACAGTCCAAAAAATCAATTTTCTGATGAAAAACGATGACCCGTGACCTGTCGAAATTTCTCCAGATGGTCAGAAATGGAAATTTTTTAATGTTTAATTTTTTGACTGCAAATGACCATTCCATGTAAATTATAATTTTTTGAACAAAAATAAGTGTGTTTAGAGTCACTTTAGAGCCTGAAATTGGTAGAAATAGAAGCTTCTGAATAGGAGAAAAAGTCTGTAATAATGCCAATTTTATTCACATTGAGGCTGTAAAAAGTAGTAATTCAACATGAGGCACATTCCAAATGACATTTTGAATCAATTTTTCTACAGTCCAAAAAATTAATTTTCTGATGAAAAACGATGACCCGTGACCTGTCGAAATTTCTCCAGATGGTCAGAAATGGAAATTTTGTCGTGTTTAATTTTTTGACTGCTAATGACTATTCCATGTAAATTATCACTTTTGAAACAAAAATAAGTGTGTTTAGAGTTTCTTTAATGCCTGAAATTGGTCGAAATAGAAGCTTCTAAATAGGAGAAAAAGTCTGTAATAATGGCAATTTTGGTCACATTGAGGCTTTAAAAATAGTTATTCAACATGAGGCACATTCCAAATGACATTCTGAATCAATTTTTCTACAGCCCAAAAAATCAATTTTCTGATGAAAAACGATGACCCGTGACCTGTCGAAATTTCTCCAGATGGTCAGAAATGGAATTTTTTTAATGTTTAATTTTTTGACTGCAAACAACTATTCCATGTAAATTACAATTTTTGGAACAAAACTAAGTGTGTTTAGAGTCACTTTAATGCAAGTCTGTAATAATGGCAATTTTGGTCACATTGAGGCTTTAAAAAGTAGTTATTCAACATGAGGCACATTCCAAATGACATTTTGAATCAATTTTTCTACAGTCCAAAAAATCAATTTTCTGATGAAAAACGATGACCGGTGACCTGTTGAAATTTCTCCAGATGGTCAGAAATGGAAATTTTTCAATGTTTAACTTTTTTGACTGCAAATGACTATTCCATGTAAATTATCACTTTTGGAACAAATATAAGTGTGTTTGAGTCACTTAATGCCTGAAATTGGTTGAAATAGAAGCTTCTGAATAGGAGAAAAAGTCTGTAATAATGGCAATTTTGGTCACATTGAGGCTTGAAAAAGTAGTTATTCAACATGAGGCACATTCCAAATGACATTTTGAATCAATTTTTCTACAGTCCAAAAAATCAATATTCTGATGAAAAACGATGACCCATGACCTGTTGAAATTTCTCCAGATGGTCACAAATGGAAATTTGTCAATGTTTAATTTTTTGACTGCTAATGACTATTCCATGTAAATTATCACTTTTGGACCAAAAATAAGTGTGTTTAGAGTCACATTAATGCCTGAATTTGGTCAAAATAGAAGCTTCTGAATAGGAGAAAAAGTCTGTAATAATGGCAATTTTGGTCACATTGAGGCTTGAAAAAGTAGTTATTCAACATGAGGCACATTCCAAATGACATTTTGAATCAATTTTTCTACAGTCCAAAAAATCAATTTTCTGATGAAAAACAATGACCTGTGACCTGTCGAAATTTCTCCAGATGGTCAGAAATGGAAATTTTTCAATGTTAAATTTTTTGACTGCTAATGACTATTCCATGTAAATTATCACTTTTGGAACAAAAATAAGTGTGTTTAGAGTCACATTAATGCCTGAAATTGGTCAAAATAGAAGCTTCTGAATAGGAGAAAATGTCTGTAATAATGGCAATTTTGGTCACATTGAGGCTTGAAAAAGTGGTTATTCAACATGAGGCACATTCCAAATGACATTTTGAATCAATTTTTCTACAGTCCAAAAAATCAATTTTCTGATGAAAAACGATGACCCGTGACCTGTCGAAATTTCTCCAGATGGTCAGAAATGGAAATTTTTCAATGTTTAATTTTTTGACTGCTAATGACTATTCCATGTAAATTATCACTTTTGGAACAAAAATAAGTGTGTTTAGAGTCACATGAATGCCTGAAATTGGTCAATATAGAAGCTTCTGAATAGGAGAAAAAGTCTGTAATAATGGCAATTTTGGTCACATTGAGGCTTGAAAAAGTAGTTATTCAACATGAGGCACATTCCAAATGACATTTTGAATCAATTTTTCTACAGTCCAAAAAATCAATTTTCTGACGAAAAATGATGACCCGTGACCTGTCGAAATTTCTCCAGATGGTCACAAATGGAAATTTGTCAATGTTTAATTTTTTGACTGCTAATGACTATTCCATGTAAATTATCACTTTTGGAACAAAAATAAGTGTGTTTAGAGTCTTATTAATGCCTGAAATTGGTCAAAATAGAAGCTTCTGGATAGGTGAAAAAGTCTGTAATAATGGTAATTTTGGTCACATTGAGGCTTTAAAAAGTAGTTATTCAACATGAGGCACATTCCAAATGCCATTTTGAATCAATTTTCCTACAGTCCAAAAAATCAATTTTCTGATGAAAAACGATGACCCGTGACCTGTCGAAATTTCTCCAGATGGTCAGAAATGGAAATTTTTCAATGTTTAATTTTTTGACTGCTAATGACTATTCCATGTAAATTATCACTTTTGGACCAAAAATAAGTGTGTTTAGAATCACATTAATGCCTGAAATTGGTGAAAATAGAAGCTTCTGAATAGGAGAAAAAGTCTGTAATAATGGCAATTTTGGTCACATTGAGGCTTGAAAAAGTGGTTATTCAACATGAGGCACATTCCAAATGACATTTTGAATCAATTTTTCTACAGTCCAAAAAATTAATTTTCTGATGAAAAACGATGACACGTGACCTGTCGAAATTTCTCCAGACGGTCAGAAATGGAAATGTTTTAATTTTTAATTTTTTGACTGCAAATGACTATTCCATGTAAATTATAATTTTTTGAACAAAAATAAGTGTGTTTAGAGTCACTTTAGTGCCTGAAATTGGTCGAAATAGAAGCTTCTGAATAGGAGAAAAAGTCTGTAATAATGGCAATTTTATTCACATTGAGGCTTCTAAAAGTAGTTATTCAACATGAGGCACATTCCAAATGACATTTTGAATCAATTTTTCTACAGTCCAAAAAATCAATTTTCTGATGAAAAACGATGACCCGTGACCTGTCGAAATTTCTCCAGATGGTCAGAAATGGAAATATTTCAATGTTTAATTTTTTGACTGCTAATGACTATTCCATGTAAATTATCACTTTTGGAACAAAAATAAGTGTGTTTAGAGTCACATTAATGCCTGAAATTGGTCAAAATAGAAACTTCTGAATAGGAGAAAAAGTCTGTAATAATGGCAATTTTGGTCACATTGAGGCTGTAAAAAGTAGTTATTCAACATGAAGCACATTCCAAATGACATTTTGAATCAATTTTTCTACAGTCCAAACAATTAATTTTCTGATGAAAAACGATGACCCGTGACCTGTCGAAATTTCTCCAGATGGTCAGAAATGGAAATTTTGTCATGTTTAATTTTTTGACTGCTAATGACTATTCCACGTAAATTATCACTTTTGAAACAAAAATAAGTGTGTTTAGAGTTTCTTTAATGCCTGAAATTGGTCGAAATAGAAGCTTCTGAATAGGAGAAAAAGTCTGTAATAATGGCAATTTTATTCACATTGAGGCTTTTAAAAGTAGTTATTCAAAATGAGGCACATTCCAAATGACATTTTAAATCAATTTTTCTACAGTCAAAAAAATCAATTTTCTGATGAAAAACGATGACCCGTGACCTGTCGAAATTTCTCCAGATGGTCAGAAATGGAAATTTTTCATTGTTCAATTTTTTGACTGCTAATGACTATTCCATGTAAATTATCACTTTTGGAACAAAAATAAGTGTTTTTAGAGTCACAATAATGCCTGAAATTGGTCAAAATAGAAGCTTCTGAATAGGAGAAAAAGTCTGTAATAATGGCAATTTTGGTCACATTGAGGCTTTAAAAAGTAGTTATTCAACGTGAGGCACATTCCAAATGACATTTTGAATCAATTTTTCTACAGTCCAAAAAATCAATTTTCTGATGAAAAACGATGACCCGTGACCTGTCGAAATTTCTCCAGATGGTCACAAATGGAAATTTTTCAATGTTTAATTTTAGACTGCAAATGACTATTCCATGTAAATTATCACTTTTGGAACAAATATAAGTGTGTTTAGAGTCACTTTAATGCCTGAAATTGGTTGAAATAGAAGCTTCTGAATAGGAGAAAAAGTCTGTAATAATGTCAATTTTGGTCACATTGAGGCTTGAAAAAGTGGTTATTCAACATGAGGCACATTCCAAATGACATTTTGAATCAATTTTTCTACAGTCCAAAAAATCAATTTTCTGATGAAAAACGATGACCCGTGACCTGTCGAAATTTCTCCAGATGGTCACAAATGGAAATTTTTCAATGTTTAATTTTTTAACTGCTAATGACTATTCCATGTAAATTATCACTTTTGGAACAAAAATAAGTGTGTTTAGAGTCACATTAATGCCTGAAATTGGTCAAAATAGAAGCTTCTGAATAGGAGAAAAAGTCTGTAATAATGGCAATTTTGGTCACATTGAGGCTTTAAAAAGTAGTTATTCAACATGAGGCACATTCCAAATGCCATTTTGAATCAATTTTTCTACAGTCCAAAAAATCAATTTTCTGATGAAAAACGATGACCGGTGATCTGTCGAAATTTCTCCAGATGGTCAAAAATGGAAAATTTTCAATGTTTAACTTTTTTGACTGCAAATGACTATTCCATGTAAATTATCACTTTTGGAACAAATATAAGTGTGTTTAGAGTCACTTTAATGCCTGAAATTGGTCGAAATAGAAGCTTCTGAGTAGGAGAAAAAGTCTGTAATAATGGCAGTTTTGGTCACATTGAGGCTTGAAAAAGTGGTTATTCAACATGAGGCACATTCCAAATGACATTTTGAATCAATTTTTCTACAGTCCAAAAAATCAATTTTCTGATGAAAAACGATGACCCGTGACCTGTCGAAATTTCTCTAGATGGTCAGAAATGGAAATTTTTCAATGTTTAATTTTTTGACTGCTAATGACTATTCCATGTAAATTATCACTTTTGGAACAAAAATAAGTGTGTTTAGAGTCACATTAATGCCTGAAATTGGTCAAAATAGAAGCTTCTGAATAGGAGAAAAAGTCTGTAATAATGGCAATTTTGGTCACATTGAGGCTTGAAAAAGTAGTTATTCAACATGAGGCACATTCCAAATGACATTTTGAATCAATTTTTCTACAGTCCAAAAAATCAATTTTCTGATGAAAAACAATGACCTGTGTGTGACCTGTCGAAATTTCTCCAGATGGTCAGAAATGGAAATTTTTCAATGTTTAATTTTTTGACTGCTAATGACTATTCCATGTAAATTATTACTTTTGGAACAAAAATAAGTGTGTTTAGAGTCACATTAATGCCTGAAATTGGTCAAAATAGAAGCTTCTGAATAGGAGAAAAAGTCTGTAATAATGGCAATTTTGGTCACATTGAGGTTTGAAAAAGTAGTTATTCAACATGAGGCACATTCCAAATGACATTTTGAATCAATTTTTCTACAGTCCAAAAAATCAATTTTCTGATGAAAAACGATGACCCGTGACCTGTCGAAATTTCTCCAGATTGTCAGAAATGGAATTTTTTTAATGTTTAATTTTTTGACTGCAAATAACTATTCCATGTAAATTATAATTTTTGGAACAAAACTAAGTGTGTTTAGTGTCACTTTAATGCAAGTCTGTAATAATGGGAATTTTGGTCACATTGAGGCTTTAAAAAGTAGTTATTCAACATGAGGCACATTCCAAATGACATTTTGAATCAATTTTTCTACAGTCCATAAACTCAATTTTCTGATGAAAAACGATGACCCGTGACCTGTCGAAATTTCTCCAGATGGTCAGAAATGGACATTTTTCAATGTTTAATTTTTTGACTGCTAATGACTATTCCATGTAAATTATCACTTTTGGAACAAAAATAAGTGTGTTTAGAGTCACATTAATGCCTGAAATTGGTCAAAATAGAAGCTTCTGGATAGGAGAAAAAGTCTGTAATAATGGCAATTTTGGTCACATTGAGGCTTTAAAAAGTAGTTATTCAACATGAGGCACATTCCAAATGACATTTTGAATCAATTTTTCTACAGTCCAAAAAATCAATTTTCTGATGAAAAACGATGAGCGGTGATCTGTCGAAATTTCTCCAGATGGTCAAAAATGGAAATTTTTCAATGTTTAACTTTTTTGACTGCAAATGACTATTCCATGTAAATTATCACTTTTGGAACAAATATAAGTGTGTTTAGAGTCACTTTAATGCCTGAATTTGGTCGGAATAGAAGCTTCTGAATAGGAGAAAATGTCTGTAATAATGGCAATTTTGGTCACATTGAGGCTTGAAAAAGTGGTTATTCAACATGAGGCACATTCCAAATGACATTTTGAATCAATTTTTCTACAGTCTAAAAAATCAATTTTCTGATGAAAAACGATGACCCGTGACCTGTCGAAATTTCTCCAGATGGTCAGAAATTGAAATTTTTCAATGTTTAATTTTTTGACTGCTAATGACTATTCCATGTAAATTATCACTTTTGGAACAAAAATAAGTGTGTTTAGAGTCACATGAATGCCTGAAATTGGTCAATATAGAAGCTTCTGAATAGGGGAAAAAGTCTGTAATAATGGCAATTTTGGTCACATTGAGGCTTGAAAAAGTAGTTATTCAACATGAGGCACATTCCAAATGACATTTTGAATCAATTTTTCTACAGTCCAAAAAATCAATTTTCTGACGAAAAATGATTACCCGTGACCTGTCGAAATTTCTCCAGATGGTCACAAATGGAAATTTGTCAATGTTTAATTTTTTGACTGCTAATGACTATTCCACGTAAATTATCAATTTTGGACCAAAAATAAGTGTGTTTAGAGTCTTATTAATGCCTGAAATTGGTCAAAATAGAAGCTTCTGGATAGGTGAAAAAGTCTGTAATAATGGTAATTTTGGTCACATTGAGGCTTTAAAAAGTAGTTATTCAACATGAGGCACATTCCAAATGCCATTTTGAATCAATTTTCCTACAGTCCAAAAAATCAATTTTCTGATGAAAAACGATGACCCGTGACCTGTCGAAATTTCTCCAGATGGTCAGAAATGGACATTTTTCAATGTTTAATTTTTTGACTGCTAATGACTATTCCATGTAAATTATCACTTTTGGACCAAAAATAAGTGTGTTTAGAATCACATTAATGCCTGAAATTGGTCAAAATAGAAGCTTCTGAATAGGAGAAAAAGTCTGTAATAATGGCAATTTTGGTCACATTGAGGCTTGAAAAAGTGGTTATTCAACATGAGGCACATTCCAAATGACATTTTGAATCAATTTTTCTACAGTCCAAAAAATTAATTTTCTGATGAAAAACGATGACCCGTGACCTGTCGAAATTTCTCCAGACGGTCTGAAATGGAAATGTTTTAATGTTTAATTTTTTGACTGCAAATGACTATTCCATGTAAATTATAATTTTTTGAACAAAAATAAGTGTGTTTAGAGTCACTTTAGTGCCTGAAATTGGTCGAAACAGACTCTTCTGAATATGAGAAAAAGTCTGTAATAATGGCAATTTTATTCACATTGAGGCTTCTAAAAGTAGTTATTCAACATGAGGCACATTCCAAATGACATTTTGAATCAATTTTTCTACAGTCCAAAAAATCAATTTTCTGATGAAAAACGATGACCCGTGACCTGTCGAAATTTCTCCAGATGGTCAGAAATGGAAATTTTGTCATGTTTAATTTTTTGACTGCTAATGACTATTCCACGTAAATTATCACTTTTGAAACAAAAATAAGTGTGTTTAGAGTTTCTTTAATGCCTGAAATTGGTCGAAATAGAAGCTTCTGAATAGGAGAAAAAGTCTGTAATAATGGCAATTTTGGTCACATTGAGGCTTTAAAAAGTAGTTATTCAACATGAGGCACACTCCAAATGACATTGTAAATACATTTTTCTACAGTCCAAAAATTCAATTTTCTGATGAAAAACGATGACTCGTGACCTGTCGAAATTTCTCCAGATGGTCAGAAATGGAAATTTTGTAATGTTTAATTTTTTGACTGCAAATGACTATTCCATGTAAATTATAATTTTTGGAACAAAAATAAGTGTGTTTAGAGTCACTTTAGTGCCAGAAATTGGTCGAAACAGAAGCTTCTGAATAGGAGAAAAAGTCTGTAATAATGGCAATTTTATTCACATTGAGGCTTTTAAAAGTAGTTATTCAAAATGAGGCACATTCCAAATGACATTTTAAATCAATTTTTCTACAGTCAAAAAAATCAATTTTCTGATGAAAAACGATGACCCGTGACCTGTCGAAATTTCTCCAGATGGTCAGAAATGGAAATTTTTCATTGTTCAATTTTTTGACTGCTAATGACTATTCCATGTAAATTATCACTTAAGGAACAAAAATAAGTGTTTTTAGAGTCACAATAATGCCTGAAATTGGTCAAAATAGAAGCTTCTGAATAGGAGAAAAAGTCTGTAATAATGGCAATTTTGGTCACATTGAGGCTTTAAAAAGTAGTTATTCAACATGAGGCACATTCCAAATGACATTTTGAATCAATTTTTCTACAGTCCAAAAAATCAATTTTCTGATGAAAAACGATGACCCGTGACCTGTCGAAATTTCTCCAGATGGTCACAAATGGAAATTTTTCAATGTTTAATTTTAGACTGCAAATGACTATTCCATGTAAATTATCACTTTTGGAACAAATATAAGTGTGTTTAGAGTCACTTTAATGCCTGAAATTGGTTGAAATAGAAGCTTCTGAATAGGAGAAAAAGTCTGTAATAATGGCAATTTTGGTCACATTGAGGCTTGAAAAAGTGGTTATTCAACATGAGGCACATTCCAAATGACATTTTGAATCAATTTTCCTACAGTCCAAAAAATCAATTTTCTGATGAAAAACGATGACCCGTGACCTGTCGAAATTTCTCCAGATGGTCACAAATGGAAATTTTTCAATGTTTAATTTTTTGACTGCTAATGACTATTCCATGTAAATTATCACTTCTGGACCAAAAATAAGTGTGTTTAGAATTACATTAATGCCTGAAATTGGTCAAAATAGAAGCTTCTGAATAGGAGAAAAAGTCTGTAATAATGGCAATTTTGGTCACATTGAGGCTTGAAAAAGTAGGTATTCAACATGAGGCACATTCCAAATGACATTTTAAATGAATTTTTCTACAGTCCAAAAAATCAATTTTCTGATGAAAAACGATGACCCGTGACCTGTCGAAATTTCTCCAGATGGTCAGAAATGGAAATTTTTTAATGTTTAATTTTTTGACTGCAAATGACCATTCCATGTAAATTATAATTTTTTGAACAAAAATAAGTGTGTTTAGAGTCACTTTAGAGCCTGAAATTGGTAGAAATAGAAGCTTCTGAATAGGAGAAAAAGTCTGTAATAATGCCAATTTTATTCACATTGAGGCTGTAAAAAGTAGTAATTCAACATGAGGCACATTCCAAATGACATTTTGAATCAATTTTTCTACAGTCCAAAAAATTAATTTTCTGATGAAAAACGATGACCCGTGACCTGTCGAAATTTCTCCAGATGGTCAGAAATGGAAATTTTGTCGTGTTTAATTTTTTGACTGCTAATGACTATTCCATGTAAATTATCACTTTTGAAACAAAAATAAGTGTGTTTAGAGTTTCTTTAATGCCTGAAATTGGTCGAAATAGAAGCTTCTAAATAGGAGAAAAAGTCTGTAATAATGGCAATTTTGGTCACATTGAGGCTTTAAAAATAGTTATTCAACATGAGGCACATTCCAAATGACATTCTGAATCAATTTTTCTACAGCCCAAAAAATCAATTTTCTGATGAAAAACGATGACCCGTGACCTGTCGAAATTTCTCCAGATGGTCAGAAATGGAATTTTTTTAATGTTTAATTTTTTGACTGCAAACAACTATTCCATGTAAATTACAATTTTTGGAACAAAACTAAGTGTGTTTAGAGTCACTTTAATGCAAGTCTGTAATAATGGCAATTTTGGTCACATTGAGGCTTTAAAAAGTAGTTATTCAACATGAGGCACATTCCAAATGACATTTTGAATCAATTTTTCTACAGTCCAAAAAATCAATTTTCTGATGAAAAACGATGACCGGTGACCTGTTGAAATTTCTCCAGATGGTCAGAAATGGAAATTTTTCAATGTTTAACTTTTTTGACTGCAAATGACTATTCCATGTAAATTATCACTTTTGGAACAAATATAAGTGTGTTTGAGTCACTTAATGCCTGAAATTGGTTGAAATAGAAGCTTCTGAATAGGAGAAAAAGTCTGTAATAATGGCAATTTTGGTCACATTGAGGCTTGAAAAAGTAGTTATTCAACATGAGGCACATTCCAAATGACATTTTGAATCAATTTTTCTACAGTCCAAAAAATCAATATTCTGATGAAAAACGATGACCCATGACCTGTTGAAATTTCTCCAGATGGTCACAAATGGAAATTTGTCAATGTTTAATTTTTTGACTGCTAATGACTATTCCATGTAAATTATCACTTTTGGACCAAAAATAAGTGTGTTTAGAGTCACATTAATGCCTGAATTTGGTCAAAATAGAAGCTTCTGAATAGGAGAAAAAGTCTGTAATAATGGCAATTTTGGTCACATTGAGGCTTGAAAAAGTAGTTATTCAACATGAGGCACATTCCAAATGACATTTTGAATCAATTTTTCTACAGTCCAAAAAATCAATTTTCTGATGAAAAACAATGACCTGTGACCTGTCGAAATTTCTCCAGATGGTCAGAAATGGAAATTTTTCAATGTTAAATTTTTTGACTGCTAATGACTATTCCATGTAAATTATCACTTTTGGAACAAAAATAAGTGTGTTTAGAGTCACATTAATGCCTGAAATTGGTCAAAACAGAAGCTTCTGAATAGGAGAAAATGTCTGTAATAATGGCAATTTTGGTCACATTGAGGCTTGAAAAAGTGGTTATTCAACATGAGGCACATTCCAAATGACATTTTGAATCAATTTTTCTACAGTCCAAAAAATCAATTTTCTGATGAAAAACGATGACCCGTGACCTGTCGAAATTTCTCCAGATGGTCAGAAATGGAAATTTTTCAATGTTTAATTTTTTGACTGCTAATGACTATTCCATGTAAATTATCACTTTTGGAACAAAAATAAGTGTGTTTAGAGTCACATGAATGCCTGAAATTGGTCAATATAGAAGCTTCTGAATAGGAGAAAAAGTCTGTAATAATGGCAATTTTGGTCACATTGAGGCTTGAAAAAGTAGTTATTCAACATGAGGCACATTCCAAATGACATTTTGAATCAATTTTTCTACAGTCCAAAAAATCAATTTTCTGACGAAAAATGATGACCCGTGACCTGTCGAAATTTCTCCAGATGGTCACAAATGGAAATTTGTCAATGTTTAATTTTTTGACTGCTAATGACTATTCCATGTAAATTATCACTTTTGGAACAAAAATAAGTGTGTTTAGAGTCTTATTAATGCCTGAAATTGGTCAAAATAGAAGCTTCTGGATAGGTGAAAAAGTCTGTAATAATGGTAATTTTGGTCACATTGAGGCTTTAAAAAGTAGTTATTCAACATGAGGCACATTCCAAATGCCATTTTGAATCAATTTTCCTACAGTCCAAAAAATCAATTTTCTGATGAAAAACGATGACCCGTGACCTGTCGAAATTTCTCCAGATGGTCAGAAATGGAAATTTTTCAATGTTTAATTTTTTGACTGCTAATGACTATTCCATGTAAATTATCACTTTTGGACCAAAAATAAGTGTGTTTAGAATCACATTAATGCCTGAAATTGGTGAAAATAGAAGCTTCTGAATAGGAGAAAAAGTCTGTAATAATGGCAATTTTGGTCACATTGAGGCTTGAAAAAGTGGTTATTCAACATGAGGCACATTCCAAATGACATTTTGAATCAATTTTTCTACAGTCCAAAAAATTAATTTTCTGATGAAAAACGATGACCCGTGACCTGTCGAAATTTCTCCAGACGGTCAGAAATGGAAATGTTTTAATTTTTAATTTTTTGACTGCAAATGACTATTCCATGTAAATTATAATTTTTTGAACAAAAATAAGTGTGTTTAGAGTCACTTTAGTGCCTGAAATTGGTCGAAATAGAAGCTTCTGAATAGGAGAAAAAGTCTGTAATAATGGCAATTTTATTCACATTGAGGCTTCTAAAAGTAGTTATTCAACATGAGGCACATTCCAAATGACATTTTGAATCAATTTTTCTACAGTCCAAAAAATCAATTTTCTGATGAAAAACGATGACCCGTGACCTGTCGAAATTTCTCCAGATGGTCAGAAATGGAAATATTTCAATGTTTAATTTTTTGACTGCTAATGACTATTCCATGTAAATTATCACTTTTGGAACAAAAATAAGTGTGTTTAGAGTCACATTAATGCCTGAAATTGGTCAAAATAGAAACTTCTGAATAGGAGAAAAAGTCTGTAATAATGGCAATTTTGGTCACATTGAGGCTGTAAAAAGTAGTTATTCAACATGAAGCACATTCCAAATGACATTTTGAATCAATTTTTCTACAGTCCAAACAATTAATTTTCTGATGAAAAACGATGACCCGTGACCTGTCGAAATTTCTCCAGATGGTCAGAAATGGAAATTTTGTCATGTTTAATTTTTTGACTGCTAATGACTATTCCACGTAAATTATCACTTTTGAAACAAAAATAAGTGTGTTTAGAGTTTCTTTAATGCCTGAAATTGGTCGAAATAGAAGCTTCTGAATAGGAGAAAAAGTCTGTAATAATGGCAATTTTATTCACATTGAGGCTTTTAAAAGTAGTTATTCAAAATGAGGCACATTCCAAATGACATTTTAAATCAATTTTTCTACAGTCAAAAAAATCAATTTTCTGATGAAAAACGATGACCCGTGACCTGTCGAAATTTCTCCAGATGGTCAGAAATGGAAATTTTTCATTGTTCAATTTTTTGACTGCTAATGACTATTCCATGTAAATTATCACTTTTGGAACAAAAATAAGTGTTTTTAGAGTCACAATAATGCCTGAAATTGGTCAAAATAGAAGCTTCTGAATAGGAGAAAAAGTCTGTAATAATGGCAATTTTGGTCACATTGAGGCTTTAAAAAGTAGTTATTCAACGTGAGGCACATTCCAAATGACATTTTGAATCAATTTTTCTACAGTCCAAAAAATCAATTTTCTGATGAAAAACGATGACCCGTGACCTGTCGAAATTTCTCCAGATGGTCACAAATGGAAATTTTTCAATGTTTAATTTTAGACTGCAAATGACTATTCCATGTAAATTATCACTTTTGGAACAAATATAAGTGTGTTTAGAGTCACTTTAATGCCTGAAATTGGTTGAAATAGAAGCTTCTGAATAGGAGAAAAAGTCTGTAATAATGTCAATTTTGGTCACATTGAGGCTTGAAAAAGTGGTTATTCAACATGAGGCACATTCCAAATGACATTTTGAATCAATTTTTCTACAGTCCAAAAAATCAATTTTCTGATGAAAAACGATGACCCGTGACCTGTCGAAATTTCTCCAGATGGTCACAAATGGAAATTTTTCAATGTTTAATTTTTTAACTGCTAATGACTATTCCATGTAAATTATCACTTTTGGAACAAAAATAAGTGTGTTTAGAGTCACATTAATGCCTGAAATTGGTCAAAATAGCAGCTTCTGAATAGGAGAAAAAGTCTGTAATAATGGCAATTTTGGTCACATTGAGGCTTTAAAAAGTAGTTATTCAACATGAGGCACATTCCAAATGCCATTTTGAATCAATTTTTCTACAGTCCAAAAAATCAATTTTCTGATGAAAAACGATGACC
Source organism: Triturus cristatus (assembly GCF_964204655.1). Classification (NCBI taxonomy): domain Eukaryota; kingdom Metazoa; phylum Chordata; class Amphibia; order Caudata; family Salamandridae; genus Triturus; species Triturus cristatus. Next base: position 388,798,933 of record NC_140592.1, on the reverse strand, counting down.
GGTGATCTGTCGAAATTTCTCCAGATGGTCAAAAATGGAAAATTTTCAATGTTTAACTTTTTTGACTGCAAATGACTATTCCATGTAAATTATCACTTTTGGAACAAATATAAGTGTGTTTAGAGTCACTTTAATGCCTGAAATTGGTCGAAATAGAAGCTTCTGAGTAGGAGAAAAAGTCTGTAATAATGGCAGTTTTGGTCACATTGAGGCTTGAAAAAGTGGTTATTCAACATGAGGCACATTCCAAATGACATTTTGAATCAATTTTTCTACAGTCCAAAAAATCAATTTTCTGATGAAAAACGATGACCCGTGACCTGTCGAAATTTCTCTAGATGGTCAGAAATGGAAATTTTTCAATGTTTAATTTTTTGACTGCTAATGACTATTCCATGTAAATTATCACTTTTGGAACAAAAATAAGTGTGTTTAGAGTCACATTAATGCCTGAAATTGGTCAAAATAGAAGCTTCTGAATAGGAGAAAAAGTCTGTAATAATGGCAATTTTGGTCACATTGAGGCTTGAAAAAGTAGTTATTCAACATGAGGCACATTCCAAATGACATTTTGAATCAATTTTTCTACAGTCCAAAAAATCAATTTTCTGATGAAAAACAATGACCTGTGTGTGACCTGTCGAAATTTCTCCAGATGGTCAGAAATGGAAATTTTTCAATGTTTAATTTTTTGACTGCTAATGACTATTCCATGTAAATTATTACTTTTGGAACAAAAATAAGTGTGTTTAGAGTCACATTAATGCCTGAAATTGGTCAAAATAGAAGCTTCTGAATAGGAGAAAAAGTCTGTAATAATGGCAATTTTGGTCACATTGAGGTTTGAAAAAGTAGTTATTCAACATGAGGCACATTCCAAATGACATTTTGAATCAATTTTTCTACAGTCCAAAAAATCAATTTTCTGATGAAAAACGATGACCCGTGACCTGTCGAAATTTCTCCAGATTGTCAGAAATGGAATTTTTTTAATGTTTAATTTTTTGACTGCAAATAACTATTCCATGTAAATTATAATTTTTGGAACAAAACTAAGTGTGTTTAGTGTCACTTTAATGCAAGTCTGTAATAATGGGAATTTTGGTCACATTGAGGCTTTAAAAAGTAGTTATTCAACATGAGGCACATTCCAAATGACATTTTGAATCAATTTTTCTACAGTCCAAAAAATCAATTTTCTGATGAAAAACGATGACCCGTGACCTGTCGAAATTTCTCCAGATGGTCAGAAATGGAAATTTTTCAATGTTTAATTTTTTGACTGCTAATGACTATTCCATGTAAATTATCACTTTTGGAACAAAAATAAGTGTGTTTAGAGTCACATTAATGCCTGAAATTGGTCAAAATAGAAGCTTCTGGATAGGAGAAAAAGTCTGTAATAATGGCAATTTTGGTCACATTGAGGCTTTAAAAAGTAGTTATTCAACATGAGGCACATTCCAAATGACATTTTGAATCAATTTTTCTACAGTCCAAAAAATCAATTTTCTGATGAAAAACGATGAGCGGTGATCTGTCGAAATTTCTCCAGATGGTCAAAAATGGAAATTTTTCAATGTTTAACTTTTTTGACTGCAAATGACTATTCCATGTAAATTATCACTTTTGGAACAAATATAAGTGTGTTTAGAGTCACTTTAATGCCTGAATTTGGTCGGAATAGAAGCTTCTGAATAGGAGAAAATGTCTGTAATAATGGCAATTTTGGTAACATTGAGGCTTGAAAAAGTGGTTATTCAACACGAGGCACATTCCAAATGACATTTTGAATCAATTTTTCTACAGTCTAAAAAATCAATTTTCTGATGAAAAACGATGACCCGTGACCTGTCGAAATTTCTCCAGATGGTCAGAAATTGAAATTTTTCAATGTTTAATTTTTTGACTGCTAATGACTATTCCATGTAAATTATCACTTTTGGAACAAAAATAAGTGTGTTTAGAGTCACATGAATGCCTGAAATTGGTCAATATAGAAGCTTCTGAATAGGGGAAAAAGTCTGTAATAATGGCAATTTTGGTCACATTGAGGCTTGAAAAAGTAGTTATTCAACATGAGGCACATTCCAAATGACATTTTGAATCAATTTTTCTACAGTCCAAAAAATCAATTTTCTGACGAAAAATGATGACCCGTGACCTGTCGAAATTTCTCCAGATGGTCACAAATGGAAATTTGTCAATGTTTAATTTTTTGACTGCTAATGACTATTCCACGTAAATTATCAATTTTGGACCAAAAATAAGTGTGTTTAGAGTCTTATTAATGCCTGAAATTGGTCAAAATAGAAGCTTCTGGATAGGTGAAAAAGTCTGTAATAATGGTAATTTTGGTCACATTGAGGCTTTAAAAAGTAGTTATTCAACATGAGGCACATTCCAAATGCCATTTTGAATCAATTTTCCTACAGTCCAAAAAATCAATTTTCTGATGAAAAACGATGACCCGTGACCTGTCGAAATTTCTCCAGATGGTCAGAAATGGACATTTTTCAATGTTTAATTTTTTGACTGCTAATGACTATTCCATGTAAATTATCACTTTTGGACCAAAAATAAGTGTGTTTAGAATCACATTAATGCCTGAAATTGGTCAAAATAGAAGCTTCTGAATAGGAGAAAAAGTCTGTAATAATGGCAATTTTGGTCACATTGAGGCTTGAAAAAGTGGTTATTCAACATGAGGCACATTCCAAATGACATTTTGAATCAATTTTTCTACAGTCCAAAAAATTAATTTTCTGATGAAAAACGATGACCCGTGACCTGTCGAAATTTCTCCAGACGGTCTGAAATGGAAATGTTTTAATGTTTAATTTTTTGACTGCAAATGACTATTCCATGTAAATTATAATTTTTTGAACAAAAATAAGTGTGTTTAGAGTCACTTTAGTGCCTGAAATTGGTCGAAACAGACTCTTCTGAATATGAGAAAAAGTCTGTAATAATGGCAATTTTATTCACATTGAGGCTTCTAAAAGTAGTTATTCAACATGAGGCACATTCCAAATGACATTTTGAATCAATTTTTCTACAGTCCAAAAAATCAATTTTCTGATGAAAAACGATGACCCGTGACCTGTCGAAATTTCTCCAGATGGTCAGAAATGGAAATTTTGTCATGTTTAATTTTTTGACTGCTAATGACTATTCCACGTAAATTATCACTTTTGAAACAAAAATAAGTGTGTTTAGAGTTTCTTTAATGCCTGAAATTGGTCGAAATAGAAGCTTCTGAATAGGAGAAAAAGTCTGTAATAATGGCAATTTTGGTCACATTGAGGCTTTAAAAAGTAGTTATTCAACATGAGGCACACTCCAAATGACATTGTAAATACATTTTTCTACAGTCCAAAAATTCAATTTTCTGATGAAAAACGATGACTCGTGACCTGTCGAAATTTCTCCAGATGGTCAGAAATGGAAATTTTTTAATGTTTAATTTTTTGACTGCAAATGACTATTCCATGTAAATTATAATTTTTGGAACAAAAATAAGTGTGTTTAGAGTCACTTTAGTGCCAGAAATTGGTCGAAACAGAAGCTTCTGAATAGGAGAAAAAGTCTGTAATAATGGCAATTTTATTCACATTGAGGCTTTTAAAAGTAGTTATTCAAAATGAGGCACATTCCAAATGACATTTTAAATCAATTTTTCTACAGTCAAAAAAATCAATTTTCTGATGAAAAACGATGACCCGTGACCTGTCGAAATTTCTCCAGATGGTCAGAAATGGAAATTTTTCATTGTTCAATTTTTTGACTGCTAATGACTATTCCATGTAAATTATCACTTAAGGAACAAAAATAAGTGTTTTTAGAGTCACAATAATGCCTGAAATTGGTCAAAATAGAAGCTTCTGAATAGGAGAAAAAGTCTGTAATAATGGCAATTTTGGTCACATTGAGGCTTTAAAAAGTAGTTATTCAACATGAGGCACATTCCAAATGACATTTTGAATCAATTTTTCTACAGTCCAAAAAATCAATTTTCTGATGAAAAACGATGACCCGTGACCTGTCGAAATTTCTCCAGATGGTCACAAATGGAAATTTTTCAATGTTTAATTTTAGACTGCAAATGACTATTCCATGTAAATTATCACTTTTGGAACAAATATAAGTGTGTTTAGAGTCACTTTAATGCCTGAAATTGGTTGAAATAGAAGCTTCTGAATAGGAGAAAAAGTCTGTAATAATGGCAATTTTGGTCACATTGAGGCTTGAAAAAGTGGTTATTCAACATGAGGCACATTCCAAATGACATTTTGAATCAATTTTCCTACAGTCCAAAAAATCAATTTTCTGATGAAAAACGATGACCCGTGACCTGTCGAAATTTCTCCAGATGGTCACAAATGGAAATTTTTCAATGTTTAATTTTTTGACTGCTAATGACTATTCCATGTAAATTATCACTTCTGGACCAAAAATAAGTGTGTTTAGAATTACATTAATGCCTGAAATTGGTCAAAATAGAAGCTTCTGAATAGGAGAAAAAGTCTGTAATAATGGCAATTTTGGTCACATTGAGGCTTGAAAAAGTAGGTATTCAACATGAGGCACATTCCAAATGACATTTTAAATGAATTTTTCTACAGTCCAAAAAATCAATTTTCTGATGAAAAACGATGACCCGTGACCTGTCGAAATTTCTCCAGATGGTCAGAAATGGAAATTTTTTAATGTTTAATTTTTTGACTGCAAATGACCATTCCATGTAAATTATAATTTTTTGAACAAAAATAAGTGTGTTTAGAGTCACTTTAGAGCCTGAAATTGGTAGAAATAGAAGCTTCTGAATAGGAGAAAAAGTCTGTAATAATGCCAATTTTATTCACATTGAGGCTGTAAAAAGTAGTTATTCAACATGAGGCACATTCCAAATGACATTTTGAATCAATTTTTCTACAGTCCAAAAAATTAATTTTCTGATGAAAAACGATGACCCGTGACCTGTCGAAATTTCTCCAGATGGTCAGAAATGGAAATTTTGTCGTGTTTAATTTTTTGACTGCTAATGACTATTCCATGTAAATTATCACTTTTGAAACAAAAATAAGTGTGTTTAGAGTTTCTTTAATGCCTGAAATTGGTCGAAATAGAAGCTTCTAAATAGGAGAAAAAGTCTGTAATAATGGCAATTTTGGTCACATTGAGGCTTTAAAAATAGTTATTCAACATGAGGCACATTCCAAATGACATTCTGAATCAATTTTTCTACAGCCCAAAAAATCAATTTTCTGATGAAAAACGATGACCCGTGACCTGTCGAAATTTCTCCAGATGGTCAGAAATGGAATTTTTTTAATGTTTAATTTTTTGACTGCAAACAACTATTCCATGTAAATTACAATTTTTGGAACAAAACTAAGTGTGTTTAGAGTCACTTTAATGCAAGTCTGTAATAATGGCAATTTTGGTCACATTGAGGCTTTAAAAAGTAGTTATTCAACATGAGGCACATTCCAAATGACATTTTGAATCAATTTTTCTACAGTCCAAAAAATCAATTTTCTGATGAAAAACGATGACCGGTGACCTGTTGAAATTTCTCCAGATGGTCAGAAATGGAAATTTTTCAATGTTTAACTTTTTTGACTGCAAATGACTATTCCATGTAAATTATCACTTTTGGAACAAATATAAGTGTGTTTGAGTCACTTAATGCCTGAAATTGGTTGAAATAGAAGCTTCTGAATAGGAGAAAAAGTCTGTAATAATGGCAATTTTGGTCACATTGAGGCTTGAAAAAGTAGTTATTCAACATGAGGCACATTCCAAATGACATTTTGAATCAATTTTTCTACAGTCCAAAAAATCAATATTCTGATGAAAAACGATGACCCGTGACCTGTTGAAATTTCTCCAGATGGTCACAAATGGAAATTTGTCAATGTTTAATTTTTTGACTGCTAATGACTATTCCATGTAAATTATCACTTTTGGACCAAAAATAAGTGTGTTTAGAGTCACATTAATGCCTGAATTTGGTCAAAATAGAAGCTTCTGAATAGGAGAAAAAGTCTGTAATAATGGCAATTTTGGTCACATTGAGGCTTGAAAAAGTAGTTATTCAACATGAGGCACATTCCAAATGACATTTTGAATCAATTTTTCTACAGTCCAAAAAATCAATTTTCTGATGAAAAACAATGACCTGTGACCTGTCGAAATTTCTCCAGATGGTCAGAAATGGAAATTTTTCAATGTTAAATTTTTTGACTGCTAATGACTATTCCATGTAAATTATCACTTTTGGAACAAAAATAAGTGTGTTTAGAGTCACATTAATGCCTGAAATTGGTCAAAATAGAAGCTTCTGAATAGGAGAAAATGTCTGTAATAATGGCAATTTTGGTCACATTGAGGCTTGAAAAAGTGGTTATTCAACATGAGGCACATTCCAAATGACATTTTGAATCAATTTTTCTACAGTCCAAAAAATCAATTTTCTGATGAAAAACGATGACCCGTGACCTGTCGAAATTTCTCCAGATGGTCAGAAATGGAAATTTTTCAATGTTTAATTTTTTGACTGCTAATGACTATTCCATGTAAATTATCACTTTTGGAACAAAAATAAGTGTGTTTAGAGTCACATGAATGCCTGAAATTGGTCAATATAGAAGCTTCTGAATAGGAGAAAAAGTCTGTAATAATGGCAATTTTGGTCACATTGAGGCTTGAAAAAGTAGTTATTCAACATGAGGCACATTCCAAATGACATTTTGAATCAATTTTTCTACAGTCCAAAAAATCAATTTTCTGACGAAAAATGATGACCCGTGACCTGTCGAAATTTCTCCAGATGGTCACAAATGGAAATTTGTCAATGTTTAATTTTTTGACTGCTAATGACTATTCCATGTAAATTATCACTTTTGGAACAAAAATAAGTGTGTTTAGAGTCTTATTAATGCCTGAAATTGGTCAAAATAGAAGCTTCTGGATAGGTGAAAAAGTCTGTAATAATGGTAATTTTGGTCACATTGAGGCTTTAAAAAGTAGTTATTCAACATGAGGCACATTCCAAATGCCATTTTGAATCAATTTTCCTACAGTCCAAAAAATCAATTTTCTGATGAAAAACGATGACCCGTGACCTGTCGAAATTTCTCCAGATGGTCAGAAATGGAAATTTTTCAATGTTTAATTTTTTGACTGCTAATGACTATTCCATGTAAATTATCACTTTTGGACCAAAAATAAGTGTGTTTAGAATCACATTAATGCCTGAAATTGGTGAAAATAGAAGCTTCTGAATAGGAGAAAAAGTCTGTAATAATGGCAATTTTGGTCACATTGAGGCTTGAAAAAGTGGTTATTCAACATGAGGCACATTCCAAATGACATTTTGAATCAATTTTTCTACAGTCCAAAAAATTAATTTTCTGATGAAAAACGATGACCCGTGACCTGTCGAAATTTCTCCAGACGGTCAGAAATGGAAATGTTTTAATTTTTAATTTTTTGACTGCAAATGACTATTCCATGTAAATTATAATTTTTTGAACAAAAATAAGTGTGTTTAGAGTCACATTAATGCCTGAAATTGGTCAAAATAGAAACTTCTGAATAGGAGAAAAAGTCTGTAATAATGGCAATTTTGGTCACATTGAGGCTGTAAAAAGTAGTTATTCAACATGAAGCACATTCCAAATGACATTTTGAATCAATTTTTCTACAGTCCAAAAAATTAATTTTCTGATGAAAAACGATGACCCGTGACCTGTCGAAATTTCTCCAGATGGTCAGAAATGGAAATTTTGTCATGTTTAATTTTTTGACTGCTAATGACTATTCCACGTAAATTATCACTTTTGAAACAAAAATAAGTGTGTTTAGAGTTTCTTTAATGCCTGAAATTGGTCGAAATAGAAGCTTCTGAATAGGAGAAAAAGTCTGTAATAATGGCAATTTTATTCACATTGAGGCTTTTAAAAGTAGTTATTCAAAATGAGGCACATTCCAAATGACATTTTAAATCAATTTTTCTACAGTCAAAAAAATCAATTTTCTGATGAAAAACGATGACCCGTGACCTGTCGAAATTTCTCCAGATGGTCAGAAATGGAAATTTTTCATTGTTCAATTTTTTGACTGCTAATGACTATTCCATGTAAATTATCACTTTTGGAACAAAAATAAGTGTTTTTAGAGTCACAATAATGCCTGAAATTGGTCAAAATAGAAGCTTCTGAATAGGAGAAAAAGTCTGTAATAATGGCAATTTTGGTCACATTGAGGCTTTAAAAAGTAGTTATTCAACGTGAGGCACATTCCAAATGACATTTTGAATCAATTTTTCTACAGTCCAAAAAATCAATTTTCTGATGAAAAACGATGACCCGTGACCTGTCGAAATTTCTCCAGATGGTCACAAATGGAAATTTTTCAATGTTTAATTTTAGACTGCAAATGACTATTCCATGTAAATTATCACTTTTGGAACAAATATAAGTGTGTTTAGAGTCACTTTAATGCCTGAAATTGGTTGAAATAGAAGCTTCTGAATAGGAGAAAAAGTCTGTAATAATGTCAATTTTGGTCACATTGAGGCTTGAAAAAGTGGTTATTCAACATGAGGCACATTCCAAATGACATTTTGAATCAATTTTTCTACAGTCCAAAAAATCAATTTTCTGATGAAAAACGATGACCCGTGACCTGTCGAAATTTCTCCAGATGGTCACAAATGGAAATTTTTCAATGTTTAATTTTTTGACTGCTAATGACTATTCCATGTAAATTATCACTTTTGGAACAAAAATAAGTGTGTTTAGAGTCACATTAATGCCTGAAATTGGTCAAAATAGAAGCTTCTGAATAGGAGAAAAAGTCTGTAATAATGGCAATTTTGGTCACATTGAGGCTTTAAAAAGTAGTTATTCAACATGAGGCACATTCCAAATGCCATTTTGAATCAATTTTTCTACAGTCCAAAAAATCAATTTTCTGATGAAAAACGATGACCGGTGATCTGTCGAAATTTCTCCAGATGGTCAAAAATGGAAAATTTTCAATGTTTAACTTTTTTGACTGCAAATGACTATTCCATGTAAATTATCACTTTTGGAACAAATATAAGTGTGTTTAGAGTCACTTTAATGCCTGAAATTGGTCGAAATAGAAGCTTCTGAGTAGGAGAAAAAGTCTGTAATAATGGCAGTTTTGGTCACATTGAGGCTTGAAAAAGTGGTTATTCAACATGAGGCACATTCCAAATGACATTTTGAATCAATTTTTCTACAGTCCAAAAAATCAATTTTCTGATGAAAAACGATGACCCGTGACCTGTCGAAATTTCTCTAGATGGTCAGAAATGGAAATTTTTCAATGTTTAATTTTTTGACTGCTAATGACTATTCCATGTAAATTATCACTTTTGGAACAAAAATAAGTGTGTTTAGAGTCACATTAATGCCTGAAATTGGTCAAAATAGAAGCTTCTGAATAGGAGAAAAAGTCTGTAATAATGGCAATTTTGGTCACATTGAGGCTTGAAAAAGTAGTTATTTAACATGAGGCACATTCCAAATGACATTTTGAATCAATTTTTCTACAGTCCAAAAAATCAATTTTCTGATGAAAAACGATGACCCGTGACCTGTCGAAATTTCTCCAGATGGTCAGAAATGGAAATTTTGTCATGTTTAATTTTTTGACTGCTAATGACTATTCCACGTAAATTATCACTTTTGAAACAAAAATAAGTGTGTTTAGAGTTTCTTTAATGCCTGAAATTGGTCGAAATAGAAGCTTCTGAATAGGAGAAAAAGTCTGTAATAATGGCAATTTTGGTCACATTGAGGCTTTAAAAAGTAGTTATTCAACATGAGGCACACTCCAAATGACATTGTAAATACATTTTTCTACAGTCCAAAAATTCAATTTTCTGATGAAAAACGATGACTCGTGACCTGTCGAAATTTCTCCAGATGGTCAGAAATGGAAATTTTTTAATGTTTAATTTTTTGACTGCAAATGACTATTCCATGTAAATTATAATTTTTGGAACAAAAATAAGTGTGTTTAGAGTCACTTTAGTGCCAGAAATTGGTCGAAACAGAAGCTTCTGAATAGGAGAAAAAGTCTGTAATAATGGCAATTTTATTCACATTGAGGCTTTTAAAAGTAGTTATTCAAAATGAGGCACATTCCAAATGACATTTTAAATCAATTTTTCTACAGTCAAAAAAATCAATTTTCTGATGAAAAACGATGACCCGTGACCTGTCGAAATTTCTCCAGATGGTCAGAAATGGAAATTTTTCATTGTTCAATTTTTTGACTGCTAATGACTATTCCATGTAAATTATCACTTAAGGAACAAAAATAAGTGTTTTTAGAGTCACAATAATGCCTGAAATTGGTCAAAATAGAAGCTTCTGAATAGGAGAAAAAGTCTGTAATAATGGCAATTTTGGTCACATTGAGGCTTTAAAAAGTAGTTATTCAACATGAGGCACATTCCAAATGACATTTTGAATCAATTTTTCTACAGTCCAAAAAATCAATTTTCTGATGAAAAACGATGACCCGTGACCTGTCGAAATTTCTCCAGATGGTCACAAATGGAAATTTTTCAATGTTTAATTTTAGACTGCAAATGACTATTCCATGTAAATTATCACTTTTGGAACAAAAATAAGTGTGTTTAGAGTCACTAATGCCTGAAATTGGTCGAAATAGAAGCTTCTGAGTAGGAGAAAAAGTCTGTAATAATGGCAGTTTTGGTCACATTGAGGCTTGAAAAAGTGGTTATTCAACATGAGGCACATTCCAAATGACATTTTGAATCAATTTTTCTACAGTCCAAAAAATCAATTTTCTGATGAAAAACGATGACCCGTGGCCTGTCAAAATTTCTCCAGATGGTCAGAAATGGAAATTTTTTAATGTTTAATTTTTTGACTGCAAATGACTATTCCATGTAAATGATAATTTTTTGAACAAAAATAAGTGTGTTTAGAGTCACTTTAGTGCCTGAAATTGGTAGAAATAGAAGCTTCTGAATAGGAGAAAAAGTCTGTAATAATGCCAATTTTATTCACATTGAGGCTGTAAAAAGTAGTTATTCAACATGAGGCACATTCCAAATGACATTTTGAATCCATTTTTCTACAGTCCAAAAAAATAATTTTCTGATGAAAAACGATGACCCGTGACCTGTCGAAATTTCTCCAGATGGTCAGAAATGGAAATTTTGTCGTGTTTAATTTTTTGACTGCTAATGACTATTCCATGTAAATTATCACTTTTGAAACAAAAATAAGTGTGTTTAGAGTTTCTTTAATGCCTGAAATTGGTCGAAATAGAAGCTTCTAAATAGGAGAAAAAGTCTGTAATAATGGCCATTTTTGGTCACATTGAGGCTTTAAAAATAGTTATTCAACATGAGGCACATTCCAAATGACATTCTGAATCAATTTTTCTACAGTCCAAAAAATCAATTTTCTGATGAAAAACGATGACCCGTGACCTGTCGAAATTTCTCCAGATGGTCAGAAATGGAATTTTTTTAATGTTTAATTTTTTGACTGCAAACAACTATTCTATGTAAATTACAATTTTTGGAACAAAACTAAGTGTGTTTAGAGTCACTTTAATGCAAGTCTGTAATAATGGCAATTTTGGTCACATTGAGGCTTTAAAAAGTAGTTATTCAACATGAGGCACATTCCAAATGACATTTTGAATCAATTTTTCTACAGTCCAAAAAATCAATTTTCTGATGAAAAACGATGACCGGTGACCTGTTGAAATTTCTCCAGATGGTCAGAAATGGAAATTTTTCAATGTCTAACTTTTTTGACTGCAAATGACTATTCCATGTAAATTATCACTTTTGGAACAAATATAAGTGTGTTTGAGTCACTTTAATGCCTGAAATTGGTTGAAATAGAAGCTTCTGAATAGGAGAAAAAGTCTGTAATAATGGCAATTTTGGTCACATTGAGGCTTGAAAAAGTAGTTATTCAACATGAGGCACATTCCAAATGACATTTTGAATCAATTTTTCTACAGTCCAAAAAATCAATATTCTGATGAAAAACGATGACCCGTGACCTGTTGAAATTTCTCCAGATGGTCACAAATGGAAATTTGTCAATGTTTAATTTTTTGACTGCTAATGACTATTCCATGTAAATTATCACTTTTGGACCAAAAATAAGTGTGTTTAGAGTCACATTAATGCCTGAATTTGGTCAAAATAGAAGCTTCTGAATAGGAGAAAAAGTCTGTAATAATGGCAATTTTGGTCACATTGAGGCTTGAAAAAGTAGTTATTCAACATGAGGCACATTCCAAATGACATTTTGAATCAATTTTTCTACAGTCCAAAAAATCAATTTTCTGATGAAAAACAATGACCTGTGACCTGTCGAAATTTCTCCAGCTGGTCAGAAATGGAAATTTTTCAATGTTAAATTTTTTGACTGCTAATGACTATTCCATGTAAATTATCACTTTTGGAACAAAAATAAGTGTGTTTAGAGTCACATTAATGCCTGAAATTGGTCAAAATAGAAGCTTCTGAATAGGAGAAAAAGTCTGTAATAATGGCAATTTTGGTCACATTGAGGCTTGAAAAAGTAGTTATTCAACATGAGGCACATTCCAAATGACATTTTGAATCAATTTTTCTACAGTCCAAAAAATCAATTTTCTGATGAAAAACGATGACCCGTGACCTGTCGAAATTTCTCCAGATGGTCACAAATGGAAATTTTTCAATGTTTAATTTTTTTACTGCTAATGACTATTCCATGTAAATTATCACTTTTGGACCAAAAATAAGTGTGTTTAGAGTCACATTAATGCCTGAAATTGGTTGAAATAGAAGCTTCTGGATAGGAGAAAAAGGCTGTAATAATGGCAATTTTGGTCACATTGAGGCTTGAAAAAGTGGTTATTCAACATGAGGCACATTCCAAATGACATTTTGAATCAATTTTTCTACAGTCCAAAAAATCAATTTTCTGATGAAAAACGATGACCCGTGACCTGTCGAAATTTCTCCAGATGGTCAGAAATGGACATTTTTCAATGTTTTAATTTTTGACTGCTAATGACTATTCCATGTAAATTATCACTTTTGGAACAAAAATAAGTGTGATTAGAGTCACATTAATGCCTGAAATTGGTCAAAATAGAAGCTTCTGAATAGGAGAAAAAGTCTGTAATAATGGCAATTTTGGTCACATTGAGGCTTGAAAAAGTGGTTATTCAACATGAGGCACATTCCAAATGACATTTTGAATCAATTTTTCTACAGTCCAAAAAAATCAATTTTCTGATGAAAAACGATGACCCGTGACCTGTCGAAATTTCTCCAGATGGTCAGAAATGGAAATTTTTCAATGTTTAACTTTTTTGACTGCAAAAGACTATTCCATGTAAATTATCACTTTTGGAACAAATATAAGTGTGTTTGAGTCACTTTAATGCCTGAAATTAGTTGAAATAGAAGCTTCTGAATAGGAGAAAAAGTCTGTAATAATGGCAATTTTGGTCACATTGAGGCTTGAAAAAGTAGTTATTCAACATGAGGCACATTCCAAATGACATTTTGAATCAATTTTTCTACAGTCCAAAAAATCAATTTTCTGACGAAAAACGATGACCCGTGACCTGTCGAAATTTCTCCAGATGGTCACAAATGGAAATTTGTCAATGTTTAATTTTTTGACTGCTAATGACTATTCCATGTAAATTATCACTTTTGGACCAAAAATAAGTGTGTTTAGAGTCACATTAATGCCTGAAATTGATCAAAATAGAAGCTTCTGAATAGGAGAAAAAGTCTGTAATAATGGCAATTTTGGTCACATTGAGGCTTGAAAAAGTAGGTATTCAACATGAGGCACATTCCAAATGACATTTTAAATGAATTTTTCTACAGTCCAAAAAATCAATTTTCTGATGAAAAACGATGACCCGTGACCTGTCGAAATTTCTCCAGACGGTCTGAAATGGAAATGTTTTAATGTTTAAGTTTTTTGACTGCAAATGACTATTCCATGAAAATTATAATTTTTTGAACAAAAATAAGTGTGTTTAGAGTCACTTTAGTGCCTGAAATTGGTCGAAATAGAAGCTTCTGAATAGGAGAAAAAGTCTGTAATAATGGCAATTTTATTCACATTGAGGCTTCTAAAAGTAGTTATTCAACATGAGGCACATTCCAAATGACATTTTGAATCAATTTTTCTACAGTCCAAAAAATCAATTTTCTGATGAAAAACGATGACCCGTGACCTGTCGAAATTTCTCCAGATGGTCAGAAATGGAAATTTTGTCATGTTTAATTTTTTGACTGCTAATGACTATTCCACGTAAATTATCACTTTTGAAACAAAAATAAGTGTGTTTAGAGTTTCTTTAATGCCTGAAATTGGTCGAAATAGAAGCTTCTGAATAGGAGAAAAAGTCTGTAATAATGGCAATTTTGGTCACATTGAGGCTTTAAAAAGTAGTTATTCAACATGAGGCACATTCCAAATGACATTCTGAATCAATTTTTCTACAGTCCAAAAAATCAATTTTCTGATGAAAAACGATGACCCGTGACCTGTCGAATTTTCTCCAGATGGTCAGAAATGGAAATTTTTTAATGATTAATGTTTTGACTGCAAATGACTATTCCATGTAAATTATAATTTTTGGAACAAAAATAAGTGTGTTTAGAGTCACTTTAGTGCCAGAAATTGGTCGAAATAGAAGCTTCTGAATAGGAGAAAAAGTCTGTAATAATGGCAATTTTATTCACATTGAGGCTTTTAAAAGTAGTTATTCAACATGAGGCACATTCCAAATGACATTTTAAATCAATTTTTCTACAGTCCAAAAAATCAATTTTCTGATGAAAAACGATGACCCGTGACCTGTCGAAATTTCTCCAGATGGTCAGAAATGGAAATTTTTTAATGTTTAATTTTAGACTGCAAATGACTATTCCATGTAAATTATCACTTTTGGAACAAAAATAAGTGTGTTTAGAGTCACATTAATGCCTGAAATTGGTCAAAATAGAAGCTTCTGGATAGGAGAAAAAGTCTGTAATAATGGCAATTTTGGTCACATTGAGGCTTCAAAAAGTAGTTATTCAACATGAGGCACATTCCAAATGACATTTTGAATCAATTTTTCTACAGTCCAAAAAATCAATTTTCTGATGAAAAACGATGACCCGTGACCTGTCGAAATTTCTCCAGATGGTCAGAAATGGACATTTTTCAATGTTAAATTTTTTGACTGCTAATGACTATTCCATGTAAATTATCACTTTTGGAACAAAAATAAGTGTGTTTAGAGTCACATTAATGCCTGAAATTGGTCAAAATAGAAGCTTCTGGATAGGAGAAAAAGTCTGTAATAATGGCAATTTTGGTCACATTGAGGCTTTAAAAAGTAGTTATTCAACATGAGGCACATTCCAAATGACATTTTGAATCAATTTTTCTACAGTCCAAAAAATCAATTTTCTGATGAAAAACGATGACCGGTGACCTGTCGAAATTTCTCCAGATGGTCACAAATGGAAATTTGTCAATGTTTAATTTTTTGACTGCTAATGACTATTCCATGTAAATTATCACTTTTGGACCAAAAATAAGTGTGTTTAGAGTCACATTAATGCCTGAAATTGATCAAAATAGAAGCTTCTGAATAGGAGAAAAAGTCTGTAATAATGGCAATTTTGGTCACATTGAGGCTTGAAAAAGTAGGTATTCAACATGAGGCACATTCCAAATGACATTTTAAATGAATTTTTCCACAGTCCAAAAAATCAATTTTCTGATGAAAAACGATGACCCGTGACCTGTCGAAATTTCTCCAGACGGTCAGAAATGGAAATGTTTTAATGTTTAATTTTTTGACTGCAAATGACTATTCCATGTAAATTATAATTTTTTGAACAAAAATAAGTGTGTTTAGAGTCACTTTAGAGCCTGAAATTGGTCAAAATAGAAGCTTCTGAATAGGAGAAAAAGTCTGTAATAATGGCAATTTTATTCACATTGAGGCTTCTAAAAGTAGTTATTCAACATGAAGCACATTCCAAATGACATTTTGAATCAATTTTTCTACAGTCCAAAAAATCAATTTTCTGATGAAAAACGATGACCCGTGACCTGTCGAAATTTCTCCAGATGGTCAGAAATGGAAATATTTCAATGTTTAATTTTTTGACTGCTAATGACTATTCCATGTAAATTATCACTTTTGGAACAAAAATAAGTGTGTTTAGAGTCACATTAATGCCTGAAATTGGTAAAAATAGAAACTTCTGAATAGGAGAAAAAGTCTGTAATAATGGCAATTTTGGTCACATTGAGGCTGTAAAAAGTAGTTATTCAACATGAAGCACATTCCAAATGACATTTTGAATCAATTTTTCTACAGTCCAAAAAATTAATTTTCTGATGAAAAACGATGACCCGTGACCTGTCGAAATTTCTCCAGATGGTCAGAAATGGAAATTTTGTCATGTTTAATTTTTTGACTGCTAATGACTATTCCACGTAAATTATCACTTTTGAAACAAAAATAAGTGTGTTTAGAGTTTCTTTAATGCCTGAAATTGGTCGAAATAGAAGCTTCTGAAAAGGAGAAAAAGTCTGTAATAATGGCAATTTTGGTCACATTGAGGCTTTAAAAAGTAGTTATTCAACATGAGGCACATTCCAAATGACATTCTGAATCAATTTTTCTACAGTTCAAAAAAATCAATTTTCTGATGAAAAACGATGACCCGTGACCTGTCGAAATTTCTCCAGATGGTCAGAAATGGAAATTTTTTAATGTTTAATTTTTTGACTGCAAATGACTATTCCATGTAAATTATAATTTTTGGAACAAAAATAAGTGTGTTTAGAGTCACTTTAGTGCCAGAAATTGGTCGAAACAGAAGCTTCTGAATAGGAGAAAAAGTCTGTAATGATGGCAATTTTATTCACATTGAGGCTTTTAAAAGTAGTTATTCAACATGAGGCACATTCCAAATGACATTTTAAATCAATTTTTCTACAGTCAAAAAAATCAATTTTCTGATGAAAAACGATGACCCGTGACCTGTCGAAATTTCTCCAGATGGTCAGAAATGGAAATTTTTCAATGTTTAACTTTTTTGACTGCAAAAGACTATTCCATGTAAATTATCAATTTTGGACCAAAAATAAGTGTGTTTAGAGTCACATTAATGCCTGAAATTGGTCAAAATAGAAGCTTCTGAATAGGAGAAAAAGTCTGTAATAATGGCAATTTTGGTCACATTGAGGCTTGAAAAAGTAGTTATTCAACATGAGACACATTCCAAATGACATTTTGAATCAATTTTTCTAAAGTCCAAAAAATCAATTTTCTGATGAAAAACGATGACCCGTGACCTGTCGAAATTTCTCCAGATGGTCAGAAATGGACATTTTTCAATGTTTAATTTTTTGACTGCTAATGACTATTCCATGTAAATTATCACTTTTGGAACAAAAATAAGTGTGTTTAGAGTCTTATTAATGCCTGAAATTGGTCAAAATAGAAGCTTCTGGATAGGTGAAAAAGTCTGTAATAATGGTAATTTTGGTCACATTGAGGCTTTAAAAAGTAGTTATTCAACATGAGGCACATTCCAAATGCCATTTTGAATCAATTTTCCTACAGTCCAAAAAATCAATTTTCTGATGAAAAACGATGACCCGTGACCTGTCGAAATTTCTCCAGATGGTCAGAAATGGAAATTTTTCAATGTTTAATTTTTTGACTGCTAATGACTATTCCATGTAAATTATCACTTTTGGACAAAAAATAAGTGTGTTTAGAATCACATTAATGCCTGAAATTGGTCAAAATAGAAGCTTCTGAATAGGAGAAAAAGTCTGTAATAATGGCAATTTTGGTCACATTGAGGCTTGAAAAAGTAGGTATTCAACATGAGGCACATTCCAAATGACATTTTAAATGAATTTTTCTACAGTCCAAAAAATCAATTTTCTGATGAAAAACGATGACCCGTGACCTGTCGAAATTTCTCCAGATGGTCAGAAATGGAAATTTTTTAATGTTTAATTTTTTGACTGCAAATGACTATTCCATGTAAATTATAATTTTTTGAACAAAAATAAGTGTGTTTAGAGTCACTTTAGTGCCTGAAATTGGTAGAAATAGAAGCTTCTGAAGAGGAGAAAAAGTCTGTAATAATGCCAATTTTATTCACATTGAGGCTGTAAAAAGTAGTTATTCAACATGAGGCACATTCCAAATGACATTTTGAATCAATTTTTCTACAGTCCAAAAAATTAATTTTCTGATGAAAAACGATGACCCGTGACCTGTCGAAATTTCTCCAGATGGTCAGAAATGGAAATTTTATCGTGTTTAATTTTTTGACTGCTAATGACTATTCCATGTAAATTATCACTTTTGAAACAAAAATAAGTGTGTTTAGAGTTTCTTTAATGCCTGAAATTGGTCGAAATAGAAGCTTCTAAATAGGAGAAAAAGTCTGTAATAATGGCAATTTTGGTCACATTGAGGCTTTAAAAATAGTTATTCAACATGAGGCACATTCCAAATGACATTCTGAATCAATTTTTCTACAGTCCAAAAAATCAATTTTCTGATGAAAAACGATGACCCGTGACCTGTCGAATTTTCTCCAGATGGTCAGAAATGGAATTTTTTTAATGTTTAATTTTTTGACTGCAAACAACTATTCCATGTAAATTATAATTTTTTGAACAAAACTAAGTGTGTTTAGAGTCACTTTAATGCAAGTCTGTAATAATGGCAATTTTGGTCACATTGAGGCTTTAAAAAGTAGTTATTCAACATGAGGCACATTCCAAATGCCATTTTGAATCAATTTTCCTACAGTCCAAAAAATCAATTTTCTGATGAAAAACGATGACCCGTGACCTGTCAAATTTCTCCAGATGGTCAGAAATGGAAATTTTTCAATGTTTAATTTTTTGACTGCTAATGACTATTCCATGTAAATTATCACTTTTGGACCAAAAATAAGTGTGTTTAGAATCACATTAATGCCTGAAATTGGTCAAAATAGAAGCTTCTGAATAGGAGAAAAAGTCTGTAATAATGGCAATTTTGGTCACATTGAGGCTTGAAAAAGTAGGTATTCAACATGAGGCACATTCCAAATGACATTTTAAATGAATTTTTCTACAGTCCAAAAAATCAATTTTCTGATGAAAAACGATGACCCGTGACCTGTCGAAATTTCTCCAGATGGTCAGAAATGGAAATTTTTTAATGTTTAATTTTTTGACTGCAAATGACTATTCCATGTAAATTATAATTTTTTGAACAAAAATAAGTGTGTTTAGAGTCACTTTAGTGCCTGAAATTGGTAGAAATAGAAGCTTCTGAAGAGGAGAAAAAGTCTGTAATAATGCCAATTT
Organism: Triturus cristatus; assembly: GCF_964204655.1. Classification (NCBI taxonomy): domain Eukaryota; kingdom Metazoa; phylum Chordata; class Amphibia; order Caudata; family Salamandridae; genus Triturus; species Triturus cristatus. The sequence continues at coordinate 388,779,485 of NC_140592.1, read as the reverse complement.
TATTCACATTGAGGCTGTAAAAAGTAGTTATTCAACATGAGGCACATTCCAAATGACATTTTGAATCAGTTTTTCTACAGTCCAAAAAATTAATTTTCTGATGAAAAACGATTACCCGTGACCTGTCGAAATTTCTCCAGATGGTCAGAAATGGAAATTTTGTCGTGTTTAATTTTTTGACTGCTAATGACTATTCCATGTAAATTATCACTTTTGAAACAAAAATAAGTGTGTTTAGAGTTTCGTTAATGCCTGAAATTGGTCGAAATAGAAGCTTCTAAATAGGAGAAAAAGTCTGTAATAATGGCAATTTTGGTCACATTGAGGCTTTAAAAATAGTTATTCAACATGAGGCACATTCCAAATGACATTCTGAATCAATTTTTCTACAGTCCAAAAAATCAATTTTCTGATGAAAAACGATGACCCGTGACCTGTCGAAATTTCTCCAGATGGTCAGAAATGGAATTTTTTTAATGTTTAATTTTTTGACTGCAAACAACTATTCCATGTAAATTATAATTTTTGGAACAAAACTAAGTGTGTTTAGAGTCACTTTAATGCAAGTCTGTAATAATGGCAATTTTGGTCACATTGAGGCTTTAAAAAATAGTTATTCAACATGAGGCACATTCCAAATGACATTTTGAATCAATTTTTCTACAGTCCAAAAAATCAATTTTCTGATGAAAAACGATGACCGGTGACCTGTTGAAATTTCTCCAGATGGTCAGAAATGGAAATTTTTCAATGTTTAACTTTTTTGACTGCAAATGACTATTCCATGTAAATTATCACTTTTGGAACAAATATAAGTGTGTTTGAGTCACTTTAATGCCTGAAATTGGTTGAAATAGAAGCTTCTGAATAGGAGAAAAAGTCTGTAATAATGGCAATTTTGGTCACATTGAGGCTTGAAAAAGTAGTTATTCAACATGAGGCACATTCCAAATGACATTTTGAATCAATTTTTCTACAGTCCAAAAAATCAATATTCTGATGAAAAACGATGACCCGTGACCTGTTGAAATTTCTCCAGATGGTCGCAAATGGAAATTTGTCAATGTTTAATTTTTTGACTGCTAATGACTATTCCATGTAAATTATCACTTTTGGACCAAAAATAAGTGTGTTTAGAGTCACATTAATGCCTGAATTTGGTCAAAATAGAAGCTTCTGAATAGGAGAAAAAGTCTGTAATAATGGCAATTTTGGTCACATTGAGGCTTGAAAAAGTAGGTATTCAACATGAGGCACATTCCAAATGACATTTTGAATCAATTTTTCTACAGTCCAAAAAATCAATTTTCTGATGAAAAACAATGACCTGTGACCTGTCGAAATTTCTCCAGATGGTCAGAAATGGAAATTTTTCAATGTTAAATTTTTTGACTGCTAATGACTATTCCATGTAAATTATCACTTTTGGAACAAAAATAAGTGTGTTTAGAGTCACATTAATGCCTGAAATTGGTCAAAATAGAAGCTTCTGAATAGGAGAACAAGTCTGTAATAATGGCAATTTTGGTCACATTGAGGCTTGAAAAAGTAGTTATTCAACATGAGGCACATTCCAAATGACATTTTGAATCAATTTTTCTACAGTCCAAAAAATCAATTTTCTGATGAAAAACGATGACCCGTGACCTGTCGAAATTTCTCCAGATGGTCACAAATGGAAATTTTTCAATGTTTAATTTTTTTACTGCTAATGACTATTCCATGTAAATTATCACTTTTGGACCAAAAATAAGTGTGTTTAGAGTCACATTAATGCCTGAAATTGGTTGAAATGGAAGCTTCTGGATAGGAGAAAAAGTCTGTAATAATGGCAATTTTGGTCACATTGAGGCTTGAAAAAGTGGTTATTCAACATGAGGCACATTCCAAATGACATTTTGAATCAATTTTTCTACAGTCCAAAAAATCAATTTTCTGATGAAAAACGATGACCCGTGACCTGTCGAAATTTCTCCAGATGGTCAGAAATGGACATATTTCAATGTTTAAATTTTTGACTGCTAATGACTATTCCATGTAAATTATCACTTTTGGAACAAAAATAAGTGTGTTTAGAGTCACATTAATGCCTGAAATTGGTCAAAATAGAAGCTTCTGAATAGGAGAAAAAGTCTGTAATAATGGCAATTTTGGTCACATTGAGGCTTGAAAAAGTGGTTATTCAACATGAGGCACATTCCAAATGACATTTTGAATCAATTTTTCTACAGTCCAAAAAATCAATTTTCTGATGAAAAACAATGACCTGTGTGTGACCTGTCGAAATTTCTCCAGATGGTCAGAAATGGAAATTTTTCAATGTTTATTTTTTTGACTGCTAATGACTATTCCATGTAAATTATCACTTTTGGAACAAATATAAGTGTGTTTAGAGTCACATTAATGCCTGAAATTGGTCAAAATAGAAGCTTCTGAATAGGAAAAAAAGTCTGTAATAATGGCAATTTTGGTCACATTGAGGCTTGAAAAAGTAGTTATTCAACATGAGGCACATTCCAAATGACATTTTGAATCAATTTTTCTACAGTCCAAAAAATCAATTTTCTGATGAAAAACAATGACCTGTGTGTGACCTGTCGAAATTTCTCCAGATGGTCAGAAATGGAAATTTTTCAATGTTTATTTTTTTGACTGCTAATGACTATTCCATGTAAATTATCACTTTTGGAACAAAAATAAGTGTGTTTAGAGTCACATTAATGCCTGAAATTGGTCAAAATAGAAGCTTCTGAGTAGGAAAAAAAGTCTGTAATAATGGCAATTTTGGTCACATTGAGGCTTGAAAAAGTAGTTATTCAACATGAGGCACATTCCAAATGACATTTTGAATCAATTTTTCTACAGTCCAAAAAATCAATTTTCTGACGAAAAATGATGACCCGTGACCTGTCGAAATTTCTCCAGATGGTCACAAATGGAAATTTGTCAATGTTTAATTTTTTGACTGCTAATGACTATTCCATGTAAATTATCACTTTTGGAACAAAAATAAGTGTGTTTAGAGTCTTATTAATGCCTGAAATTGGTCAAAATAGAAGCTTCTGGATAGGTGAAAAAGTCTGTAATAATGGTAATTTTGGTCACATTGAGGCTTTAAAAAGTAGTTATTCAACATGAGGCACATTCCAAATGCCATTTTGAATCAATTTTCCTACAGTCCAAAAAATCAATTTTCTGATGAAAAACGATGACCCGTGACCTGTCGAAATTTCTCCAGATGGTCAGAAATGGAAATTTTTCAATGTTTAATTTTTTGACTGCTAATGACTATTCCATGTAAATTATCACTTTTGGACCAAAAATAAGTGTGTTTAGAATCACATTAATGCCTGAAATTGGTGAAAATAGAAGCTTCTGAATAGGAGAAAAAGTCTGTAATAATGGCAATTTTGGTCACATTGAGGCTTGAAAAAGTGGTTATTCAACATGAGGCACATTCCAAATGACATTTTGAATCAATTTTTCTAAAGTCCAAAAAATCAATTTTCTGATGAAAAACGATGACCCGTGACCTGTCGAAATTTCTCCAGATGGTCAGAAATGGACATTTCAATGTTTAATTTTTTGACTGCTAATGACTATTCCATGTAAATTATCACTTTTGGAACAAAAATAAGTGTGTTTAGAGTCACTTTAATGCCTGAAATTGGTCGAAATAGAAGATTCTGAATAGGAAAAAAAGTCTGTAATAATAGCAATTTTGGTCACATTGAGGCTTGAAAAAGTAGTTATTCAACATGAGGCACATTCCAAATGACATTTTGAATCAATTTTTCTACAGTCCAAAAAATCAATTTTCTGATGAAAAACAATGACCTGTGTGTGACCTGTCGAAATTTCTCCAGATGGTCAGAAATGGAAATTTTTCAATGTTTATTTTTTTGACTGCTAATGACTATTCCATGTAAATTATCACTTTTGGAACAAAAATAAGTGTGTTTAGAGTCACATTAATGCCTGAAATTGGTCAAAATAGAAGCTTCTGAATAGGAAAAAAAGTCTGTAATAATGGCAATTTTGGTCACATTGAGGCTTGAAAAAGTAGTTATTCAACATGAGGCACATTCCAAATGACATTTTGAATCAATTTTTCTACAGTCCAAAAAATCAATTTTCTGACGAAAAATGATGACCCGTGACCTGTCGAAATTTCTCCAGATGGTCACAAATGGAAATTTGTCAATGTTTAATTTTTTGACTGCTAATGACTATTCCATGTAAATTATCAATTTTGGACCAAAAATAAGTGTGTTTAGAGTCACATTAATGCCTGAAATTGGTCAAAATAGCAGCTTCTGAATAGGAGAAAAAGTCTGTAATAATGGCAATTTTGGTCACATTGAGGCTTGAAAAAGTAGTTATTCAACATGAGGCACATTCCAAATGACATTTTGAATCAATTTTTCTAAGGTCCAAAAAATCAATTTTCTGATGAAAAACGATGACCCGTGACCTGTCGAAATTTCTCCAGATGGTCAGAAATGGACATTTTTCAATGTTTAATTTTTTGACTGCTAATGACTATTCCATGTAAATTATCACTTTTGGAACAAAAATAAGTGTGTTTAGAGTCACTTTAATGCCTGAAATTGGTCGAAATAGAAGATTCTGAATAGGAGAAAAAGTCTGTAATAATAGCAATTTTGGTCACATTGAGGCTTTAAAAAGTAGTTATTCAACATGAGGCACATTCCAAATGACATTTTGAATCAATTTTTCTACAGTCCAAAAAATCAATTTTCTGATGAAAAACGATGACCGGTGACTTGTTGAAATTTCTCCAGATGGTCAGAAATGGAAATTTTTCAATGTTTAACTTTTTTGACTGCAAATGACTATTCCATGTAAATTATCACTTTTGGAACAAATATAAGTGTGTTTGAGTCACTTTAATGCCTGAAATTGGTTGAAATAGAAACTTCTGAATAGGAGAAAAAGTCTGTAATAATGGCAATTTTGGTCACATTGAGGCTGTAAAAAGTAGTTATTCAACATGAAGCACATTCCAAATGACATTTTGAATCAATTTTTCTACAGTCCAAAAAATTAATTTTCTGATGAAAAACGATGACCCGTGACCTGTCGAAATTTCTCCAGATGGTCAGAAATGGAAATTTTGTCATGTTTAATTTTTTGACTGCTAATGACTATTCCACGTAAATTATCACTTTTGAAACAAAAATAAGTGTGTTTAGAGTTTCTTTAATGCCTGAAATTGGTCGAAATAGAAGCTTCTGAATAGGAGAAAAAGTCTGTAATAATGGCAATTTTGGTCACATTGAGGCTTTAAAAAGTAGTTATTCAACATGAGGCACATTCCAAATGACATTCTGAATCAATTTTTCTACAGTCCAAAAAATCAATTTTCTGATGAAAAACGATGACCCGTGACCTGTCGAAATTTCTCCAGATGGTCAGAAATGGAAATTTTTCATTGTTCAATTTTTTGACTGCTAATGACTATTCCATGTACATTATCACTTTTGGAACAAAAATAAGTGTGTTTAGAGTCACATTAATGCCTGAAATTGGTCAAAATAGAAGCTTCTGAATAGGAGAAAAAGTCTGTAATAATGGCAATTTTGGTCACATTGAGGCTTTAAAAAGTAGTTATTCAACATGAGGCACATTCCAAATGACATTTTGAATCAATTTTTCTACAGTCCAAAAAATCAATTTTCTGATGAAAAACGATGACCCGTGACCTGTCGAAATTTCTCCAGATGGTCACAAATGGAAATTTTTCAATGTTTAATTTTTTGACTGCTTATGACTATTCCATGTAAATTATCACTTTTGGAACAAAAATAAGTGTGTTTAGAGTCACTTTAGTGCCTGAAATTGGTCGAAATAGAAGCTTCTGAATAGGAGAAAAAGTTTGTAATAATGGCAATTTTATTCACATTGAGGCTTCTAAAAGTAGTTATTCAACATGAGGCACATTCCAAATGACATTTTAAATTAATTTTTCTACAGTCCAAAAAATCAATTTTCTGATGAAAAACGATGACCCGTGACCTGTCGAAATTTCTCCAGATGGTCAGAAATGGAAATTTTTTAATGTTTAATTTTAGACTGCAAATGACTATTCCATGTAAATTATCACTTTTGGAACAAAAAAAAGTGTGTTTAGAGTCACATTAATGCCTGAAATTGGTCAAAATAGAAGCTTCTGGATAGGAGAAAAAGTCTGTAATAATGGCAATTTTGGTCACATTGAGGCTTTAAAAAGTAGTTATTCAACATGAGGCACATTCCAAATGACATTTTGAATCAATTTTTCTACAGTCCAAAAAATCAATTTTCTGATGAAAAACGTTGACCGGTGACCTGTCGAAATTTCTCCAGATGGTCAGAAATGGAAATTTTTCAATGTTTAACTTTTTTGACTGCAAATGACTATTCCATGTAAATTATCACTTTTGGAACAAATATAAGTGTGTTTGAGTCACTTTAATGCCTGAAATTGGTTGAAATAGAAGCTTCTGAATAGGAGAAAAACTCTGTAATAATGGCAATTTTGGTCAAATTGAGGCTTGAAAAAGTAGTTATTCAACATGAGGCACATTCCAAATGACATTTTAAATCAATTTTTCTACAGTCCAAAAAATCAATTTTCTGATGAAAAACGAAGACCCGTGACCTGTCGAAATTTCTCCAGATGGTCAGAAATGGAAATTTTTCAATGTTAAATTTTTTGACTGCTAATGACTATTCCATGTAAATTATCACTTTTGGAACAAAAATAAGTGTGTTTAGAGTCACATTAATGCCTGAAATTGGTCAAAATAGAAGCTTCTGGATAGGAGAAAAAGTCTGTAATAATGGCAATTTTGGTCACATTGAGGCTTTAAAAAGTAGTTATTCAACATGAGGCACATTCCAAATGACATTTTGAATCAATTTTTCTACAGTCCAAAAAATCAATTTTCTGATGAAAAACGATGACCGGTGACCTGTCGAAATTTCTCCAGATGGTCAGAAATGGAAATTTTTCAATGTTTAACTTTTTTGACTGCAAAAGACTATTCCATGTAAATTATCACTTTTGGAACAAATATAAGTGTGTTTGAGTCACTTTAATGCCTGAAATTGGTTGAAATAGAAGCTTCTGAATAGGAGAAAAAGTCTGTAATAATGGCAATTTTGGTCACATTGAGGCTTGAAAAAGTAGTTATTCAACATGAGGCACATTCCAAATGACATTTTGAATCAATTTTTCTACAGTCCAAAAAATCAATTTTCTGACGAAAAACGATGACCCGTGACCTGTCGAAATTTCTCCAGATGGTCACAAATGGAAATTTGTCAATGTTTAATTTTTTGACTGCTAATGACTATTCCATGTAAATTATCACTTTTGGACCAAAAATAAGTGTGTTTAGAGTCACATTAATGCCTGAAATTGATCAAAATAGAAGCTTCTGAATAGGAGAAAAAGTCTGTAATAATGGCAATTTTGGTCACATTGAGGCTTGAAAAAGTAGGTATTCAACATGAGGCACATTCCAAATGACATTTTAAATGAATTTTTCTACAGTCCAAAAAATCAATTTTCTGATGAAAAACGATGACCCGTGACCTGTCGAAATTTCTCCAGACGGTCTGAAATGGAAATGTTTTAATGTTTAAGTTTTTTGACTGCAAATGACTATTCCATGTAAATTATAATTTTTTGAACAAAAATAAGTGTGTTTAGAGTCACTTTAGTGCCTGAAATTGGTCGAAATAGAAGCTTCTGAATAGGAGAAAAAGTCTGTAATAATGGCAATTTTATTCACATTGAGGCTTCTAAAAGTAGTTATTCAACATGAGGCACATTCCAAATGACATTTTGAATCAATTTTTCTACAGTCCAAAAAATCAATTTTCTGATGAAAAACGATGACCCGTGACCTGTCGAAATTTCTCCAGATGGTCAGAAATGGAAATTTTGTCATGTTTAATTTTTTGACTGCTAATGACTATTCCACGTAAATTATCACTTTTGAAACAAAAATAAGTGTGTTTAGAGTTTCTTTAATGCCTGAAATTGGTCGAAATAGAAGCTTCTGAATAGGAGAAAAAGTCTGTAATAATGGCAATTTTGGTCAAATTGAGGCTTGAAAAAGTAGTTATTCAACATGAGGCATATTCCAAATGACATTTTAAATCAATTTTTCTACAGTCCAAAAAATCAATTTTCTGATGAAAAACGAAGACCCGTGACCTGTCGAAATTTCTCCAGATGGTCAGAAATGGAAATTTTTCAATGTTAAATTTTTTGACTGCTAATGACTATTCCATGTAAATTATCACTTTTGGAACAAAAATAAGTGTGTTTAGAGTCACATTAATGCCTGAAATTGGTCAAAATAGAAGCTTCTGGATAGGAGAAAAAGTCTGTAATAATGGCAATTTTGGTCACATTGAGGCTTTAAAAAGTAGTTATTCAACATGAGGCACATTCCAAATGACATTTTGAATCAATTTTTCTACAGTCCAAAAAATCAATTTTCTGATGAAAAACGATGACCGGTGACCTGTCGAAATTTCTCCAGATGGTCAGAAATGGAAATTTTTCAATGTTTAACTTTTTTGACTGCAAAAGACTATTCCATGTAAATTATCACTTTTGGAACAAATATAAGTGTGTTTGAGTCACTTTAATGCCTGAAATTGGTTGAAATAGAAGCTTCTGAATAGGAGAAAAAGTCTGTAATAATGGCAATTTTGGTCACATTGAGGCTTGAAAAAGTAGTTATTCAACATGAGGCACATTCCAAATGACATTTTGAATCAATTTTTCTACAGTCCAAAAAATCAATTTTCTGACGAAAAACGATGACCCGTGACCTGTCGAAATTTCTCCAGATGGTCACAAATGGAAATTTGTCAATGTTTAATTTTTTGACTGCTAATGACTATTCCATGTAAATTATCACTTTTGGACCAAAAATAAGTGTGTTTAGAGTCACTTTAGTGCCTGAAATTGGTAGAAATAGAAGCTTCTGAAGAGGAGAAAAAGTCTGTAATAATGCCAATTTTATTCACATTGAGGCTGTAAAAAGTAGTTATTCAACATGAGGCACATTCCAAATGACATTTTGAATCAATTTTTCTACAGTCCAAAAAATTCATTTTCTGATGAAAAACGATGACCCGTGACCTGTCGAAATTTCTCCAGATGGTCAGAAATGGAAATTTTGTCGTGTTTAATTTTTTGACTGCTAATGACTATTCCATGTAAATTATCACTTTTGAAACAAAAATAAGTGTGTTTAGAGTTTCTTTAATGCCTGAAATTGGTCGAAATAGAAGCTTCTAAATAGGAGAAAAAGTCTGTAATAATGGCAATTTTGGTCACATTGAGGCTTTAAAAATAGTTATTCAACATGAGGCACATTCCAAATGCCATTTTGAATCAATTTTCCTACAGTCCAAAAAATCAATTTTCTGATGAAAAACGATGACCCGTGACCTGTCGAAATTTCTCCAGATGGTCAGAAATGGAAATTTTTCAATGTTTAATTTTTTGACTGCTAATGACTATTCCATGTAAATTATCACTTTTGGACCAAAAATAAGTGTGTTTAGAATCACATTAATGCCTGAAATTGGTCAAAATAGAAGCTTCTGAATAGGAGAAAAAGTCTGTAATAATGGCAATTTTGGTCACATTGAGGCTTGAAAAAGTAGGTATTCAACATGAGGCACATTCCAAATGACTTTTTGAATCAATTTTTCTACAGTCCAAAAAATTAATTTTCTGATGAAAAACGATGACCCGTGACCTGTCGAAATTTCTCCAGATGGTCAGAAATGGAAGTTTGTCGTGTTTAATTTTTTGACTGCTAATGACTATTCCATGTAAATTATCACTTTTGAAACAAAAATAAGTGTGTTTAGAGTTTCTTTAATGCCTGAAATTGGTCGAAATAGAAGCTTCTAAATAGGAGAAAAAGTCTGTAATAATGGCAATTTTGGTCACATTGAGGCTTTAAAAATAGTTATTCAACATGAGGCACATTCCAAATGACATTCTGAATCAATTTTTCTACAGTCCAAAAAATCAATTTTCTGATGAAAAACGATGACCCGTGACCTGTCGAAATTTCTCCAGATGGTCAGAAATGGAATTTTTTTAATGTTTAATTTTTTGACTGCAAACAACTATTCCATGTAAATTATAATTTTTGGAACAAAACTAAGTGTGTTTAGAGTCACTTTAATGCAAGTCTGTAATAATGGCAATTTTGGTCACATTGAGGCTTTAAAAAGTAGTTATTCAACATGAGGCACATTCCAAATGACATTTTGAATCAATTTTTCTACAGTCCAAAAAATCAATTTTCTGATGAAAAACGATGACCGGTGACCTGTTGAAATTTCTCCAGATGGTCAGAAATGGAAATTTTTCAATGTTTAACTTTTTTGACTGCAAATGAATATTCCATGTAAATTATCACTTTTGGAACAAATATAAGTGTGTTTGAGTAACTTTAATGCCTGAAATTGGTTGAAATAGAAGCTTCTGAATAGGAGAAAAAGTCTGTAATAATGGCAATTTTGGTCACATTGAGGCTTGAAAAAGTAGTTATTCAACATGAGGCACATTCCAAATGACATTTTGAATCAATTTTTCTACAGTCCAAAAAATCAATATTCTGATGAAAAACGATGACCCGTGACCTGTTGAAATTTCTCCAGATGGTCACAAATGGAAATTTGTCAATGTTTAATTTTTTGACTGCTAATGACTATTCCATGTAAATTATCACTTTTGGACCAAAAATAAGTGTGTTTAGAGTCACATTAATGCCTGAATTTGGTCAAAATAGAAGCTTCTGAATAGGAGAAAAAGTCTGTAATAATGGCAATTTTGGTCACATTGAGGCTTGAAAAAGTAGTTATTCAACATGAGGCACATTCCAAATGACATTTTGAATCAATTTTTCTACAGTCCAAAAAATCAATTTTCTGATGAAAAACAATGACCTGTGACCTGTCGAAATTTCTCCAGATGGTCACAAATGGAAATTTTTCAATGTTTAATTTTTTTACTGCTAATGACTATTCCATGTAAATTATCACTTTTGGACCAAAAATAAGTGTGTTTAGAGTCACATTAATGCCTGAAATTGGTTGAAATGGAAGCTTCTGGATAGGAGAAAAAGTCTGTAATAATGGCAATTTTGGTCACATTGAGGCTTGAAAAAGTGGTTATTCAACATGAGGCACATTCCAAATGACATTTTGAATCAATTTTTCTACAGTCCAAAAAATCAATTTTCTGATGAAAAACGATGACCCGTGACCTGTCGAAATTTCTCCAGATGGTCAGAAATGGACATTTTTCAATGTTTAAATTTTTGACTGCTAATGACTATTCCATGTAAATTATCACTTTTGGAACAAAAATAAGTGTGTTTAGAGTCACATTAATGCCTGAAATTGGTCAAAATAGAAGCTTCTGAATAGGAGAAAAAGTCTGTAATAATGGCAATTTTGGTCACATTGAGGCTTGAAAAAGTGGTTATTCAACATGAGGCACATTCCAAATGACATTTTGAATCAATTTTTCTACAGTCCAAAAAAATCAATTTTCTGATGAAAAACAATGACCTGTGTGTGACCTGTCGAAATTTCTCCAGATGGTCAGAAATGGCAATTTTTCAATGTTTATTTTTTTGACTGCTAATGACTATTCCATGTAAATTATCACTTTTGGAACAAATATAAGTGTGTTTAGAGTCACATTAATGCCTGAAATTGGTCAAAATAGAAGCTTCTGAATAGGAAAAAAAGTCTGTAATAATGGCAATTTTGGTCACATTGAGGCTTGAAAAAGTAGTTATTCAACATGAGGCACATTCCAAATGACATTTTGAATCAATTTTTCTACAGTCCAAAAAATCAATTTTCTGATGAAAAACAATGACCTGTGTGTGACCTGTCGAAATTTCTCCAGATGGTCAGAAATGGAAATTTTTCAATGTTTATTTTTTTGACTGCTAATGACTATTCCATGTAAATTATCACTTTTGGAACAAAAATAAGTGTGTTTAGAGTCACATTAATGCCTGAAATTGGTCAAAATAGAAGCTTCTGAATAGGAAAAAAAGTCTGTAATAATGGCAATTTTGGTCACATTGAGGCTTGAAAAAGTAGTTATTCAACATGAGGCACATTCCAAATGACATTTTGAATCAATTTTTCTACAGTCCAAAAAATCAATTTTCTGACGAAAAATGATGACCCGTGACCTGTCGAAATTTCTCCAGATGGTCACAAATGGAAATTTGTCAATGTTTAATTTTTTGACTGCTAATGACTATTCCATGTAAATTATCAATTTTGGACCAAAAATAAGTGTGTTTAGAGTCACATTAATGCCTGAAATTGGTCAAAATAGAAGCTTCTGAATAGGAGAAAAAGTCTGTAATAATGGCAATTTTGGTCACATTGAGGCTTGAAAAAGTAGTTATTCAACATGAGGCACATTCCAAATGACATTTTGAATCAATTTTTCTAAAGTCCAAAAAATCAATTTTCTGATGAAAAACGATGACCCGTGACCTGTCGAAATTTCTCCAGATGGTCAGAAATGGACATTTTTCAATGTTTAATTTTTTGACTGCTAATGACTATTCCATGTAAATTATCACTTTTGGAACAAAAATAAGTGTGTTTAGAGTCACTTTAATGCCTGAAATTGGTCGAAATAGAAGATTCTGAATAGGAGAAAAAGTCTGTAATAATGGCAATTTTGGTCACATTGAGGCTTTAAAAAGTAGTTATTCAACATGAGGCACATTCCAAATGACATTTTGAATCAATTTTTCTACAGTTCAAAAAATCAATTTGTTGATGAAAAACGATGACCGGTGACCTGTTGAAATTTCTCCATATGGTCAGAAATGGAAATTTTTCAATGTTTAACTTTTTTGACTGCAAATGACTATTCCATGTAAATTATCACTTTTGGAACAAATATAAGTGTGTTTGAGTCACTTTAATGCCTGAAATTGGTTGAAATAGAAACTTCTGAATAGGAGAAAAAGTCTGTAATAATGGCAATTTTGGTCACATTGAGGCTGTAAAAAGTAGTTATTCAACATGAAGCACATTCCAAATGACATTTTGAATCAATTTTTCTACAGTCCAAAAAATTAATTTTCTGATGAAAAACGATGACCCGTGACCTGTCGAAATTTCTCCAGATGGTCAGAAATGGAAATTTTGTCATGTTTAATTTTTTGACTGCTAATGACTATTCCACGTAAATTATCACTTTTGAAACAAAAATAAGTGTGTTTAGAGTTTCTTTAATGCCTGAAATTGGTCGAAATAGAAGCTTCTGAATAGGAGAAAAAGTCTGTAATAATGGCAATTTTGGTCACATTGAGGCTTTAAAAAGTAGTTATTCAACATGAGGCACATTCCAAATGACATTTTGAATCAATTTTTCTACAGTCCAAAAAATCAATTTTCTGATGAAAAACGATGACCCGTGACCTGTCGAAATTTCTCCAGATGGTCACAAATGGAAATTTTTCAATGTTTAATTTTTTGACTGCTTATGACTATTCCATGTAAATTATCACTTTTGGAACAAAAATAAGTGTGTTTAGAGTCACTTTAGTGCCTGAAATTGGTCGAAATAGAAGCTTCTGAATAGGAGAAAAAGTTTGTAATAATGGCAATTTTATTCACATTGAGGCTTCTAAAAGTAGTTATTCAACATGAGGCACATTCCAAATGACATTTTAAATTAATTTTTCTACAGTCCAAAAAATCAATTTTCTGATGAAAAACGATGACCCGTGACCTGTCGAAATTTCTCCAGATGGTCAGAAATGGAAATTTTTTAATGTTTAATTTTAGACTGCAAATGACTATTCCATGTAAATTATCACTTTTGGAACAAAAAAAAGTGTGTTTAGAGTCACATTAATGCCTGAAATTGGTCAAAATAGAAGCTTCTGGATAGGAGAAAAAGTCTGTAATAATGGCAATTTTGGTCACATTGAGGCTTTAAAAAGTAGTTATTCAACATGAGGCACATTCCAAATGACATTCTGAATCAATTTTTCTACAGTCCAAAAAATCAATTTTCTGATGAAAAACGATGACCCGTGACCTGTCGAAATTTCTCCAGATGGTCAGAAATGGAATTTTTTTAATGTTTAATTTTTTGACTGCAAACAACTATTCCATGTAAATTATAATTTTTGGAACAAAACTAAGTGTGTTTAGAGTCACTTTAATGCAAGTCTGTAATAATGGCAATTTTGGTCACATTGAGGCTTTAAAAAGTAGTTATTCAACATGAGGCACATTCCAAATGACATTTTGAATCAATTTTTCTACAGTCCAAAAAATCAATTTTCTGATGAAAAACGATGACCGGTGACCTGTTGAAATTTCTCCAGATGGTCAGAAATGGAAATTTTTCAATGTTTAACTTTTTTGACTGCAAATGACTATTCCATGTAAATTATCACTTTTGGAACAAATATAAGTGTGTTTGAGTCACTTAAATGCCTGAAATTGGTTGAAATAGAAGCTTCTGAATAGGAGAAAAAGTCTGTAATAATGGCAATTTTGGTCACATTGAGGCTTGAAAAAGTAGTTATTCAACATGAGGCACATTCCAAATGACATTTTGAATCAATTTTTCTACAGTCCAAAAAATCAATATTCTGATGAAAAACGATGACCCGTGACCTGTTGAAATTTCTCCAGATGGTCACAAATGGAAATTTGTCAATGTTTAATTTTTTGACTGCTAATGACTATTCCATGTAAATTATCACTTTTGGACCAAAAATAAGTGTGTTTAGAGTCACATTAATGCCTGAATTTGGTCAAAATAGAAGCTTCTGAATAGGAGAAAAAGTCTGTAATAATGGCAATTTTGGTCACATTGAGGCTTGAAAAAGTAGTTATTCAACATGAGGCACATTCCAAATGACATTTTGAATCAATTTTTCTACAGTCCAAAAAATCAATTTTCTGATGAAAAACAATGACCTGTGACCTGTCGAAATTTCTCCAGATGGTCACAAATGGAAATTTTTCAATGTTTAATTTTTTTACTGCTAATGACTATTCCATGTAAATTATCACTTTTGGACCAAAAATAAGTGTGTTTAGAGTCACATTAATGCCTGAAATTGGTTGAAATGGAAGCTTCTGGATAGGAGAAAAAGTCTGTAATAATGGCAATTTTGGTCACATTGAGGCTTGAAAAAGTGGTTATTCAACATGAGGCACATTCCAAATGACATTTTGAATCAATTTTTCTACAGTCCAAAAAATCAATTTTCTGATGAAAAACGATGACCCGTGACCTGTCGAAATTTCTCCAGATGGTCAGAAATGGACATTTTTCAATGTTTAAATTTTTGACTGCTAATGACTATTCCATGTAAATTATCACTTTTGGAACAAAAATAAGTGTGTTTAGAGTCACATTAATGCCTGAAATTGGTCAAAATAGAAGCTTCTGAATAGGAGAAAAAGTCTGTAATAATGGCAATTTTGGTCACATTGAGGCTTGAAAAAGTAGTTATTCAACATGAGGCACATTCCAAATGACATTTTGAATCAATTTTTCTACAGTCCAAAAAATCAATTTTCTGATGAAAAACAATGACCTGTGTGTGACCTGTCGAAATTTCTCCAGATGGTCAGAAATGGAAATTTTTCAATGTTTATTTTTTTGACTGCTAATGACTATTCCATGTAAATTATCACTTTTGGAACAAAAATAAGTGTGTTTAGAGTCACATTAATGCCTGAAATTGGTCAAAATAGAAGCTTCTGAATAGGAAAAAAAGTCTGTAATAATGGCAATTTTGGTCACATTGAGGCTTGAAAAAGTAGTTATTCAACATGAGGCACATTCCAAATGACATTTTGAATCAATTTTTCTACAGTCCAAAAAATCAATTTTCTGACGAAAAATGATGACCCGTGACCTGTCGAAATTTCTCCAGATGGTCAGAAATGGAAATTTTTCAATGTTTAATTTTTTGACTGCTAATGACTATTCCATGTAAATTATCAATTTTGGACCAAAAATAAGTGTGTTTAGAGTCACATTAATGCCTGAAATTGGTCAAAATAGAAGCTTCTGAATAGGAGAAAAAGTCTGTAATAATGGCAATTTTGGTCACATTGAGGCTTGAAAAAGTAGTTATTCAACATGAGGCACATTCCAAATGACATTTTGAATCAATTTTTCTAAAGTCCAAAAAATCAATTTTCTGATGAAAAACGATGACCCGTGACCTGTCGAAATTTCTCCAGATGGTCAGAAATGGACATTTTTCAATGTTTAATTTTTTGACTGCTAATGACTATTCCATGTAAATTATCACTTTTGGAACAAAAATAAGTGTGTTTAGAGTCACTTTAATGCCTGAAATTGGTCGAAATAGAAGATTCTGAATAGGAGAAAAAGTCTGTAATAATGGCAATTTTGGTCACATTGAGGTTTTAAAAAGTAGTTATTCAACATGAGGCACATTCCAAATGACATTTTGAATCAATTTTTCTACAGTCCAAAAATCAATTTTCTGATGAAAAACGATGACCGGTGACCTGTTGAAATTTCTCCAGATGGTCAGAAATGGAAATTTTTCAATGTTTAACTTTTTTGACTGCAAATGACTATTCCATGTAAATTATCACTTTTGGAACAAATATAAGTGTGTTTGAGTCACTTTAATGCCTGAAATTGGTTGAAATAGAAACTTCTGAATAGGAGAAAAAGTCTGTAATAATGGCAATTTTGGTCACATTGAGGCTGTAAAAAGTAGTTATTCAACATGAAGCACATTCCAAATGACATTTTGAATCAATTTTTCTACAGTCCAAAAAATTAATTTTCTGATGAAAAACGATGACCCGTGACCTGTCGAAATTTCTCCAGATGGTCAGAAATGGAAATTTTGTCATGTTTAATTTTTTGACTGCTAATGACTATTCCACGTAAATTATCACTTTTGAAACAAAAATAAGTGTGTTTAGAGTTTCTTTAATGCCTGAAATTGGTCGAAATAGAAGCTTCTGAATAGGAGAAAAAGTCTGTAATAATGGCAATTTTGGTCACATTGAGGCTTTAAAAAGTAGTTATTCAACATGAGGCACATTCCAAATGACATTCTGAATCAATTTTTCTACAGTCCAAAAAATCAATTTTCTGATGAAAAACGATGACCCGTGACCTGTCGAAATTTCTCCAGATGGTCAGAAATGGAAATTTTTCATTGTTCAATTTTTTGACTGCTAATGACTATTCCATGTACATTATCACTTTTGGAACAAAAATAAGTGTGTTTAGAGTCACATTAATGCCTGAAATTGGTCAAAATAGAAGCTTCTGAATAGGAGAAAAAGTCTGTAATAATGGCAATTTTGGTCACATTGAGGCTTTAAAAAGTAGTTATTCAACATGAGGCACATTCCAAATGACATTTTGAATCAATTTTTCTACAGTCCAAAAAATCAATTTTCTGATGAAAAACGATGACCCGTGACCTGTCGAAATTTCTCCAGATGGTCACAAATGGAAATTTTTCAATGTTTAATTTTTTGACTGCTTATGACTATTCCATGTAAATTATCACTTTTGGAACAAAAATAAGTGTGTTTAGAGTCACTTTAGTGCCTGAAATTGGTCGAAATAGAAGCTTCTGAATAGGAGAAAAAGTTTGTAATAATGGCAATTTTATTCACATTGAGGCTTCTAAAAGTAGTTATTCAACATGAGGCACATTCCAAATGACATTTTAAATTAATTTTTCTACAGTCCAAAAAATCAATTTTCTGATGAAAAACGATGACCCGTGACCTGTCGAAATTTCTCCAGATGGTCAGAAATGGAAATTTTTTAATGTTTAATTTTAGACTGCAAATGACTATTCCATGTAAATTATCACTTTTGGAACAAAAAAAAGTGTGTTTAGAGTCACATTAATGCCTGAAATTGGTCAAAATAGAAGCTTCTGGATAGGAGAAAAAGTCTGTAATAATGGCAATTTTGGTCACATTGAGGCTTTAAAAAGTAGTTATTCAACATGAGGCACATTCCAAATGACATTTTGAATCAATTTTTCTACAGTCCAAAAAATCAATTTTCTGATGAAAAACGTTGACCGGTGACCTGTCGAAATTTCTCCAGATGGTCAGAAATGGAAATTTTTCAATGTTTAACTTTTTTGACTGCAAATGACTATTCCATGTAAATTATCACTTTTGGAACAAATATAAGTGTGTTTGAGTCACTTTAATGCCTGAAATTGGTTGAAATAGAAGCTTCTGAATAGGAGAAAAACTCTGTAATAATGGCAATTTTGGTCAAATTGAGGCTTGAAAAAGTAGTTATTCAACATGAGGCACATTCCAAATGACATTTTAAATCAATTTTTCTACAGTCCAAAAAATCAATTTTCTGATGAAAAACGAAGACCCGTGACCTGTCGAAATTTCTCCAGATGGTCAGAAATGGAAATTTTTCAATGTTAAATTTTTTGACTGCTAATGACTATTCCATGTAAATTATCACTTTTGGAACAAAAATAAGTGTGTTTAGAGTCACATTAATGCCTGAAATTGGTCAAAATAGAAGCTTCTGGATAGGAGAAAAAGTCTGTAATAATGGCAATTTTGGTCACATTGAGGCTTTAAAAAGTAGTTATTCAACATGAGGCACATTCCAAATGACATTTTGAATCAATTTTTCTACAGTCCAAAAAATCAATTTTCTGATGAAAAACGATGACCGGTGACCTGTCGAAATTTCTCCAGATGGTCAGAAATGGAAATTTTTCAATGTTTAACTTTTTTGACTGCAAAAGACTATTCCATGTAAATTATCACTTTTGGAACAAATATAAGTGTGTTTGAGTCACTTTAATGCCTGAAATTGGTTGAAATAGAAGCTTCTGAATAGGAGAAAAAGTCTGTAATAATGGCAATTTTGGTCACATTGAGGCTTGAAAAAGTAGTTATTCAACATGAGGCACATTCCAAATGACATTTTGAATCAATTTTTCTACAGTCCAAAAAATCAATTTTCTGACGAAAAACGATGACCCGTGACCTGTCGAAATTTCTCCAGATGGTCACAAATGGAAATTTGTCAATGTTTAATTTTTTGACTGCTAATGACTATTCCATGTAAATTATCACTTTTGGACCAAAAATAAGTGTGTTTAGAGTCACATTAATGCCTGAAATTGATCAAAATAGAAGCTTCTGAATAGGAGAAAAAGTCTGTAATAATGGCAATTTTGGTCACATTGAGGCTTGAAAAAGTAGGTATTCAACATGAGGCACATTCCAAATGACATTTTAAATGAATTTTTCTACAGTCCAAAAAATCAATTTTCTGATGAAAAACGATGACCCGTGACCTGTCGAAATTTCTCCAGACGGTCTGAAATGGAAATGTTTTAATGTTTAAGTTTTTTGACTGCAAATGACTATTCCATGTAAATTATAATTTTTTGAACAAAAATAAGTGTGTTTAGAGTCACTTTAGTGCCTGAAATTGGTCGAAATAGAAGCTTCTGAATAGGAGAAAAAGTCTGTAATAATGGCAATTTTATTCACATTGAGGCTTCTAAAAGTAGTTATTCAACATGAGGCACATTCCAAATGACATTTTGAATCAATTTTTCTACAGTCCAAAAAATCAATTTTCTGATGAAAAACGATGACCCGTGACCTGTCGAAATTTCTCCAGATGGTCAGAAATGGAAATTTTGTCATGTTTAATTTTTTGACTGCTAATGACTATTCCACGTAAATTATCACTTTTGAAACAAAAATAAGTGTGTTTAGAGTTTCTTTAATGCCTGAAATTGGTCGAAATAGAAGCTTCTGAATAGGAGAAAAAGTCTGTAATAATGGCAATTTTGGTCAAATTGAGGCTTGAAAAAGTAGTTATTCAACATGAGGCACATTCCAAATGACATTTTAAATCAATTTTTCTACAGTCCAAAAAATCAATTTTCTGATGAAAAACGAAGACCCGTGACCTGTCGAAATTTCTCCAGATGGTCAGAAATGGAAATTTTTCAATGTTAAATTTTTTGACTGCTAATGACTATTCCATGTAAATTATCACTTTTGGAACAAAAATAAGTGTGTTTAGAGTCACATTAATGCCTGAAATTGGTCAAAATAGAAGCTTCTGGATAGGAGAAAAAGTCTGTAATAATGGCAATTTTGGTCACATTGAGGCTTTAAAAAGTAGTTATTCAACATGAGGCACATTCCAAATGACATTTTGAATCAATTTTTCTACAGTCCAAAAAATCAATTTTCTGATGAAAAACGATGACCGGTGACCTGTCGAAATTTCTCCAGATGGTCAGAAATGGAAATTTTTCAATGTTTAACTTTTTTGACTGCAAAAGACTATTCCATGTAAATTATCACTTTTGGAACAAATATAAGTGTGTTTGAGTCACTTTAATGCCTGAAATTGGTTGAAATAGAAGCTTCTGAATAGGAGAAAAAGTCTGTAATAATGGCAATTTTGGTCACATTGAGGCTTGAAAAAGTAGTTATTCAACATGAGGCACATTCCAAATGACATTTTGAATCAATTTTTCTACAGTCCAAAAAATCAATTTTCTGACGAAAAACGATGACCCGTGACCTGTCGAAATTTCTCCAGATGGTCACAAATGGAAATTTGTCAATGTTTAATTTTTTGACTGCTAATGACTATTCCATGTAAATTATCACTTTTGGACCAAAAATAAGTGTGTTTAGAGTCACATTAATGCCTGAAATTGATCAAAATAGAAGCTTCTGAATAGGAGAAAAAGTCTGTAATAATGGCAATTTTGGTCACATTGAGGCTTGAAAAAGTAGGTATTCAACATGAGGCACATTCCAAATGACATTTTAAATGAATTTTTCTACAGTCCAAAAAATCAATTTTCTGATGAAAAACGATGACCCGTGACCTGTCGAAATTTCTCCAGACGGTCTGAAATGGAAATGTTTTAATGTTTAAGTTTTTTGACTGCAAATGACTATTCCATGTAAATTATAATTTTTTGAACAAAAATAAGTGTGTTTAGAGTCACTTTAGTGCCTGAAATTGGTCGAAATAGAAGCTTCTGAATAGGAGAAAAAGTCTGTAATAATGGCAATTTTATTCACATTGAGGCTTCTAAAAGTAGTTATTCAACATGAGGCACATTCCAAATGACATTTTGAATCAATTTTTCTACAGTCCAAAAAATCAATTTTCTGATGAAAAACGATGACCCGTGACCTGTCGAAATTTCTCCAGATGGTCAGAAATGGAAATTTTGTCATGTTTAATTTTTTGACTGCAAATGACTATTCCATGTAAATTATAATTTTTTGAACAAAAATAAGTGTGTTTAGAGTCACTTTAGTGCCTGAAATTGGTAGAAATAGAAGCTTCTGAAGAGGAGAAAAAGTCTGTAATAATGCCAATTTTATTCACATTGAGGCTGTAAAAAGTAGTTATTCAACATGAGGCACATTCCAAATGACATTTTGAATCAATTTTTCTACAGTCCAAAAAATTCATTTTCTGATGAAAAACGATGACCCGTGACCTGTCGAAATTTCTCCAGATGGTCAGAAATGGAAATTTTGTCGTGTTTAATTTTTTGACTGCTAATGACTATTCCATGTAAATTATCACTTTTGAAACAAAAATAAGTGTGTTTAGAGTTTCTTTAATGCCTGAAATTGGTCGAAATAGAAGCTTCTAAATAGGAGAAAAAGTCTGTAATAATGGCAATTTTGGTCACATTGAGGCTTTAAAAATAGTTATTCAACATGAGGCACATTCCAAATGACATTCTGAATCAATTTTTCTACAGTCCAAAAAATCAATTTTCTGATGAAAAACGATGACCCGTGACCTGTCGAATTTTCTCCAGATGGTCAGAAATGGAATTTTTTTAATGTTTAATTTTTTGACTGCAAACAACTATTCCATGTAAATTATAATTTTTGGAACAAAACTAAGTGTGTTTAGAGTCACTTTAATGCAAGTCTGTAATAATGGCAATTTTGGTCACATTGAGGCTTTAAAAAGTAGTTATTCAACATGAGGCACATTCCAAATGCCATTTTGAATCAATTTTCCTACAGTCCAAAAAATCAATTTTCTGATGAAAAACGATGACCCGTGACCTGTCGAAATTTCTCCAGATGGTCAGAAATGGAAATTTTTCAATGTTTAATTTTTTGACTGCTAATGACTATTCCATGTAAATTATCACTTTTGGACCAAAAATAAGTGTGTTTAGAATCACATTAATGCCTGAAATTGGTCAAAATAGAAGCTTCTGAATAGGAGAAAAAGTCTGTAATAATGGCAATTTTGGTCACATTGAGGCTTGAAAAAGTAGGTATTCAACATGAGGCACATTCCAAATGACTTTTTGAATCAATTTTTCTACAGTCCAAAAAATTAATTTTCTGATGAAAAACGATGACCCGTGACCTGTCGAAATTTCTCCAGATGGTCAGAAATGGAAGTTTGTCGTGTTTAATTTTTTGACTGCTAATGACTATTCCATGTAAATTATCACTTTTGAAACAAAAATAAGTGTGTTTAGAGTTTCTTTAATGCCTGAAATTGGTCGAAATAGAAGCTTCTAAATAGGAGAAAAAGTCTGTAATAATGGCAATTTTGGTCACATTGAGGCTTTAAAAATAGTTATTCAACATGAGGCACATTCCAAATGACATTCTGAATCAATTTTTCTACAGTCCAAAAAATCAATTTTCTGATGAAAAACGATGACCCGTGACCTGTCGAAATTTCTCCAGATGGTCAGAAATGGAATTTTTTTAATGTTTAATTTTTTGACTGCAAACAACTATTCCATGTAAATTATAATTTTTGGAACAAAACTAAGTGTGTTTAGAGTCACTTTAATGCAAGTCTGTAATAATGGCAATTTTGGTCACATTGAGGCTTTAAAAAGTAGTTATTCAACATGAGGCACATTCCAAATGACATTTTGAATCAATTTTTCTACAGTCCAAAAAATCAATTTTCTGATGAAAAACGATGACCGGTGACCTGTTGAAATTTCTCCAGATGGTCAGAAATGGAAATTTTTCAATGTTTAACTTTTTTGACTGCAAATGAATATTCCATGTAAATTATCACTTTTGGAACAAATATAAGTGTGTTTGAGTAACTTTAATGCCTGAAATTGGTTGAAATAGAAGCTTCTGAATAGGAGAAAAAGTCTGTAATAATGGCAATTTTGGTCACATTGAGGCTTGAAAAAGTAGTTATTCAACATGAGGCACATTCCAAATGACATTTTGAATCAATTTTTCTACAGTCCAAAAAATCAATATTCTGATGAAAAACGATGACCCGTGACCTGTTGAAATTTCTCCAGATGGTCACAAATGGAAATTTGTCAATGTTTAATTTTTTGACTGCTAATGACTATTCCATGTAAATTATCACTTTTGGACCAAAAATAAGTGTGTTTAGAGTCACATTAATGCCTGAATTTGGTCAAAATAGAAGCTTCTGAATAGGAGAAAAAGTCTGTAATAATGGCAATTTTGGTCACATTGAGGCTTGAAAAAGTAGTTATTCAACATGAGGCACATTCCAAATGACATTTTGAATCAATTTTTCTACAGTCCAAAAAATCAATTTTCTGATGAAAAACAATGACCTGTGACCTGTCGAAATTTCTCCAGATGGTCACAAATGGAAATTTTTCAATGTTTAATTTTTTTACTGCTAATGACTATTCCATGTAAATTATCACTTTTGGACCAAAAATAAGTGTGTTTAGAGTCACATTAATGCCTGAAATTGGTTGAAATGGAAGCTTCTGGATAGGAGAAAAAGTCTGTAATAATGGCAATTTTGGTCACATTGAGGCTTGAAAAAGTGGTTATTCAACATGAGGCACATTCCAAATGACATTTTGAATCAATTTTTCTACAGTCCAAAAAATCAATTTTCTGATGAAAAACGATGACCCGTGACCTGTCGAAATTTCTCCAGATGGTCAGAAATGGACATTTTTCAATGTTTAAATTTTTGACTGCTAATGACTATTCCATGTAAATTATCACTTTTGGAACAAAAATAAGTGTGTTTAGAGTCACATTAATGCCTGAAATTGGTCAAAATAGAAGCTTCTGAATAGGAGAAAAAGTCTGTAATAATGGCAATTTTGGTCACATTGAGGCTTGAAAAAGTGGTTATTCAACATGAGGCACATTCCAAATGACATTTTGAATCAATTTTTCTACAGTCCAAAAAAATCAATTTTCTGATGAAAAACAATGACCTGTGTGTGACCTGTCGAAATTTCTCCAGATGGTCAGAAATGGCAATTTTTCAATGTTTATTTTTTTGACTGCTAATGACTATTCCATGTAAATTATCACTTTTGGAACAAATATAAGTGTGTTTAGAGTCACATTAATGCCTGAAATTGGTCAAAATAGAAGCTTCTGAATAGGAAAAAAAGTCTGTAATAATGGCAATTTTGGTCACATTGAGGCTTGAAAAAGTAGTTATTCAACATGAGGCACATTCCAAATGACATTTTGAATCAATTTTTCTACAGTCCAAAAAATCAATTTTCTGATGAAAAACAATGACCTGTGTGTGACCTGTCGAAATTTCTCCAGATGGTCAGAAATGGAAATTTTTCAATGTTTATTTTTTTGACTGCTAATGACTATTCCATGTAAATTATCACTTTTGGAACAAAAATAAGTGTGTTTAGAGTCACATTAATGCCTGAAATTGGTCAAAATAGAAGCTTCTGAATAGGAAAAAAAGTCTGTAATAATGGCAATTTTGGTCACATTGAGGCTTGAAAAAGTAGTTATTCAACATGAGGCACATTCCAAATGACATTTTGAATCAATTTTTCTACAGTCCAAAAAATCAATTTTCTGACGAAAAATGATGACCCGTGACCTGTCGAAATTTCTCCAGATGGTCACAAATGGAAATTTGTCAATGTTTAATTTTTTGACTGCTAATGACTATTCCATGTAAATTATCAATTTTGGACCAAAAATAAGTGTGTTTAGAGTCACATTAATGCCTGAAATTGGTCAAAATAGAAGCTTCTGAATAGGAGAAAAAGTCTGTAATAATGGCAATTTTGGTCACATTGAGGCTTGAAAAAGTAGTTATTCAACATGAGGCACATTCCAAATGACATTTTGAATCAATTTTTCTAAAGTCCAAAAAATCAATTTTCTGATGAAAAACGATGACCCGTGACCTGTCGAAATTTCTCCAGATGGTCAGAAATGGACATTTTTCAATGTTTAATTTTTTGACTGCTAATGACTATTCCATGTAAATTATCACTTTTGGAACAAAAATAAGTGTGTTTAGAGTCACTTTAATGCCTGAAATTGGTCGAAATAGAAGATTCTGAATAGGAGAAAAAGTCTGTAATAATGGCAATTTTGGTCACATTGAGGCTTTAAAAAGTAGTTATTCAACATGAGGCACATTCCAAATGACATTTTGAATCAATTTTTCTACAGTTCAAAAAATCAATTTGTTGATGAAAAACGATGACCGGTGACCTGTTGAAATTTCTCCAGATGGTCAGAAATGGAAATTTTTCAATGTTTAACTTTTTTGACTGCAAATGACTATTCCATGTAAATTATCACTTTTGGAACAAATATAAGTGTGTTTGAGTCACTTTAATGCCTGAAATTGGTTGAAATAGAAACTTCTGAATAGGAGAAAAAGTCTGTAATAATGGCAATTTTGGTCACATTGAGGCTGTAAAAAGTAGTTATTCAACATGAAGCACATTCCAAATGACATTTTGAATCAATTTTTCTACAGTCCAAAAAATTAATTTTCTGATGAAAAACGATGACCCGTGACCTGTCGAAATTTCTCCAGATGGTCAGAAATGGAAATTTTGTCATGTTTAATTTTTTGACTGCTAATGACTATTCCACGTAAATTATCACTTTTGAAACAAAAATAAGTGTGTTTAGAGTTTCTTTAATGCCTGAAATTGGTCGAAATAGAAGCTTCTGAATAGGAGAAAAAGTCTGTAATAATGGCAATTTTGGTCACATTGAGGCTTTAAAAAGTAGTTATTCAACATGAGGCACATTCCAAATGACATTTTGAATCAATTTTTCTACAGTCCAAAAAATCAATTTTCTGATGAAAAACGATGACCCGTGACCTGTCGAAATTTCTCCAGATGGTCACAAATGGAAATTTTTCAATGTTTAATTTTTTGACTGCTTATGACTATTCCATGTAAATTATCACTTTTGGAACAAAAATAAGTGTGTTTAGAGTCACTTTAGTGCCTGAAATTGGTCGAAATAGAAGCTTCTGAATAGGAGAAAAAGTTTGTAATAATGGCAATTTTATTCACATTGAGGCTTCTAAAAGTAGTTATTCAACATGAGGCACATTCCAAATGACATTTTAAATTAATTTTTCTACAGTCCAAAAAATCAATTTTCTGATGAAAAACGATGACCCGTGACCTGTCGAAATTTCTCCAGATGGTCAGAAATGGAAATTTTTTAGTGTTTAATTTTAGACTGCAAATGACTATTCCATGTAAATTATCACTTTTGGAACAAAAATAAGTGTGTTTAGAGTCACATTAATGCCTGAAATTGGTCAAAATAGAAGCTTCTGGATAGGAGAAAAAGTCTGTAATAATGGCAATTTTGGTCACATTGAGGCTTTAAAAAGTAGTTATTCAACATGAGGCACATTCCAAATGACATTCTGAATCAATTTTTCTACAGTCCAAAAAATCAATTTTCTGATGAAAAACGATGACCCGTGACCTGTCGAAATTTCTCCAGATGGTCAGAAATGGAATTTTTTTAATGTTTAATTTTTTGACTGCAAACAACTATTCCATGTAAATTATAATTTTTGGAACAAAACTAAGTGTGTTTAGAGTCACTTTAATGCAAGTCTGTAATAATGGCAATTTTGGTCACATTGAGGCTTTAAAAAGTAGTTATTCAACATGAGGCACATTCCAAATGACATTTTGAATCAATTTTTCTACAGTCCAAAAAATCAATTTTCTGATGAAAAACGATGACCGGTGACCTGTTGAAATTTCTCCAGATGGTCAGAAATGGAAATTTTTCAATGTTTAACTTTTTTGACTGCAAATGACTATTCCATGTAAATTATCACTTTTGGAACAAATATAAGTGTGTTTGAGTCACTTAAATGCCTGAAATTGGTTGAAATAGAAGCTTCTGAATAGGAGAAAAAGTCTGTAATAATGGCAATTTTGGTCACATTGAGGCTTGAAAAAGTAGTTATTCAACATGAGGCACATTCCAAATGACATTTTGAATCAATTTTTCTACAGTCCAAAAAATCAATATTCTGATGAAAAACGATGACCCGTGACCTGTTGAAATTTCTCCAGATGGTCACAAATGGAAATTTGTCAATGTTTAATTTTTTGACTGCTAATGACTATTCCATGTAAATTATCACTTTTGGACCAAAAATAAGTGTGTTTAGAGTCACATTAATGCCTGAATTTGGTCAAAATAGAAGCTTCTGAATAGGAGAAAAAGTCTGTAATAATGGCAATTTTGGTCACATTGAGGCTTGAAAAAGTAGTTATTCAACATGAGGCACATTCCAAATGACATTTTGAATCAATTTTTCTACAGTCCAAAAAATCAATTTTCTGATGAAAAACAATGACCTGTGACCTGTCGAAATTTCTCCAGATGGTCACAAATGGAAATTTTTCAATGTTTAATTTTTTTACTGCTAATGACTATTCCATGTAAATTATCACTTTTGGACCAAAAATAAGTGTGTTTAGAGTCACATTAATGCCTGAAATTGGTTGAAATGGAAGCTTCTGGATAGGAGAAAAAGTCTGTAATAATGGCAATTTTGGTCACATTGAGGCTTGAAAAAGTGGTTATTCAACATGAGGCACATTCCAAATGACATTTTGAATCAATTTTTCTACAGTCCAAAAAATCAATTTTCTGATGAAAAACGATGACCCGTGACCTGTCGAAATTTCTCCAGATGGTCAGAAATGGACATTTTTCAATGTTTAAATTTTTGACTGCTAATGACTATTCCATGTAAATTATCACTTTTGGAACAAAAATAAGTGTGTTTAGAGTCACATTAATGCCTGAAATTGGTCAAAATAGAAGCTTCTGAATAGGAGAAAAAGTCTGTAATAATGGCAATTTTGGTCACATTGAGGCTTGAAAAAGTAGTTATTCAACATGAGGCACATTCCAAATGACATTTTGAATCAATTTTTCTACAGTCCAAAAAATCAATTTTCTGATGAAAAACAATGACCTGTGTGTGACCTGTCGAAATTTCTCCAGATGGTCAGAAATGGAAATTTTTCAATGTTTATTTTTTTGACTGCTAATGACTATTCCATGTAAATTATCACTTTTGGAACAAAAATAAGTGTGTTTAGAGTCACATTAATGCCTGAAATTGGTCAAAATAGAAGCTTCTGAATAGGAAAAAAAGTCTGTAATAATGGCAATTTTGGTCACATTGAGGCTTGAAAAAGTAGTTATTCAACATGAGGCACATTCCAAATGACATTTTGAATCAATTTTTCTACAGTCCAAAAAATCAATTTTCTGACGAAAAATGATGACCCGTGACCTGTCGAAATTTCTCCAGATGGTCAGAAATGGAAATTTTTCAATGTTTAATTTT
Source organism: Triturus cristatus (assembly GCF_964204655.1). Taxonomy (NCBI): domain Eukaryota; kingdom Metazoa; phylum Chordata; class Amphibia; order Caudata; family Salamandridae; genus Triturus; species Triturus cristatus. Next base: position 388,750,720 of record NC_140592.1, on the reverse strand, counting down.
TTGACTGCTAATGACTATTCCATGTAAATTATCAATTTTGGACCAAAAATAAGTGTGTTTAGAGTCACATTTATGCCTGAAATTGGTCAAAATAGAAGCTTCTGAATAGGAGAAAAAGTCTGTAATAATGGCAATTTTGGTCACATTGAGGCTTGAAAAAGTAGTTATTCAACATGAGGCACATTCCAAATGACATTTTGAATCAATTTTTCTAAAGTCCAAAAAATCAATTTTCTGATGAAAAACGATGACCCGTGACCTGTCGAAATTTCTCCAGATGGTCAGAAATGGACATTTTTCAATGTTTAATTTTTTGACTGCTAATGACTATTCCATGTAAATTATCACTTTTGGAACAAAAATAAGTGTGTTTAGAGTCACTTTAATGCCTGAAATTGGTCGAAATAGAAGATTCTGAATAGGAGAAAAAGTCTGTAATAATGGCAATTTTGGTCACATTGAGGTTTTAAAAAGTAGTTATTCAACATGAGGCACATTCCAAATGACATTTTGAATCAATTTTTCTACAGTCCAAAAATCAATTTTCTGATGAAAAACGATGACCGGTGACCTGTTGAAATTTCTCCAGATGGTCAGAAATGGAAATTTTTCAATGTTTAACTTTTTTGACTGCAAATGACTATTCCATGTAAATTATCACTTTTGGAACAAATATAAGTGTGTTTGAGTCACTTTAATGCCTGAAATTGGTTGAAATAGAAACTTCTGAATAGGAGAAAAAGTCTGTAATAATGGCAATTTTGGTCACATTGAGGCTGTAAAAAGTAGTTATTCAACATGAAGCACATTCCAAATGACATTTTGAATCAATTTTTCTACAGTCCAAAAAATTAATTTTCTGATGAAAAACGATGACCCGTGACCTGTCGAAATTTCTCCAGATGGTCAGAAATGGAAATTTTGTCATGTTTAATTTTTTGACTGCTAATGACTATTCCACGTAAATTATCACTTTTGAAACAAAAATAAGTGTGTTTAGAGTTTCTTTAATGCCTGAAATTGGTCGAAATAGAAGCTTCTGAATAGGAGAAAAAGTCTGTAATAATGGCAATTTTGGTCACATTGAGGCTTTAAAAAGTAGTTATTCAACATGAGGCACATTCCAAATGACATTTTGAATCAATTTTTCTACAGTCCAAAAAATCCATTTTCTGATGAAAAACGATGACCCGTGACCTCTCGAAATTTCTCCAGATGGTCACAAATGGAAATTTTTCAATGTTTAATTTTTTGACTGCTTATGACTATTCCATGTAAATTATCACTTTTGGAACAAATATAAGTGTGTTTGAGTCACTTTAATGCCTGAAATTGGTTGAAATAGAAGCTTCTGAATAGGAGAAAAACTCTGTAATAATGGCAATTTTGGTCACATTGAGGCTTGAAAAAGTAGTTATTCAACATGAGGCACATTCCAAATGACATTTTAAATCAATTTTTCTACAGTCCAAAAAATCAATTTTCTGATGAAAAACGATGACCCGTGACCTGTCGAAATTTCTCCAGATGGTCAGAAATGGAAATTTTTCAATGTTAAATTTTTTGACTGCTAATGACTATTCCATGTAAATTATCACTTTTGGAACAAAAATAAGTGTGTTTAGAGTCACATTAATGCCTGAAATTGGTCAAAATAGAAGCTTCTGGATAGGAGAAAAAGTCTGTAATAATGGCAATTTTGGTCACATTGAGGCTTTAAAAAGTAGTTATTCAACATGAGGCACATTCCAAATGACATTTTGAATCAATTTTTCTACAGTCCAAAAAATCAATTTTCTGATGAAAAACGATGACCGGTGACCTGTCGAAATTTCTCCAGATGGTCAGAAATGGAAATTTTTCAATGTTTAACTTTTTTGACTGCAAAAGACTATTCCATGTAAATTATCACTTTTGGAACAAATATAAGTGTGTTTGAGTCACTTTAATGCCTGAAATTGGTTGAAATAGAAGCTTCTGAATAGGAGAAAAAGTCTGTAATAATGGCAATTTTGGTCACATTGAGGCTTGAAAAAGTAGTTATTCAACATGAGGCACATTCCAAATGACATTTTGAATCAATTTTTCTACAGTCCAAAAAATCAATTTTCTGACGAAAAACGATGACCCGTGACCTGTCGAAATTTCTCAAGATGGTCACAAATGGAAATTTGTCAATGTTTAATTTTTTGACTGCTAATGACTATTCCATGTAAATTATCACTTTTGGACCAAAAATAAGTGTGTTTAGAGTCACATTAATGCCTGAAATTGATCAAAATAGAAGCTTCTGAATAGGAGAAAAAGTCTGTAATAATGGCAATTTTGGTCACATTGAGGCTTGAAAAAGTAGGTATTCAACATGAGGCACATTCCAAATGACATTTTAAATGAATTTTTCTACAGTCCAAAAAATCAATTTTCTGATGAAAAACGATGACCCGTGACCTGTCGAAATTTCTCCAGACGGTCAGAAATGGAAATGTTTTAATGTTTAATTTTTTGACTGCAAATGACTATTCCATGTAAATTATAATTTTTTGAACAAAAATAAGTGTGTTTAGAGTCACTTTAGAGCCTGAAATTGGTCGAAATAGAAGCTTCTGAATAGGAGAAAAAGTCTGTAATAATGGCAATTTTATTCACATTGAGGCTTCTAAAAGTAGTTATTAAACATGAGGCACATTCCAAATGACATTTTGAATCAATTTTTCTACAGTCCAAAAAATCAATTTTCTGATGAAAAACGATGACCCGTGACCTGTCGAAATTTCTCCAGATGGTCAGAAATGGAAATATTTCAATGTTTAATTTTTTGACTGCTAATGACTATTCCATGTAAATTATCACTTTTGGAACAAAAATAAGTGTGTTTAGAGTCACATTAATGCCTGAAATTGGTCAAAATAGAAACTTCTGAATAGGAGAAAAAGTCTGTAATAATGGCAATTTTGGTCACATTGAGGCTGTAAAAAGTAGTTATTCAACATGAAGCACATTCCAAATGACATTTTGAATCAATTTTTCTACAGTCCAAAAAATTAATTTTCTGATGAAAAATGATGACCCGTGACCTGTCGAAATTTCTCCAGATGGTCAGAAATGGAAATTTTGTCATGTTTAATTTTTTGACTGCTAATGACTATTCCACGTAAATTATCACTTTTGAAACAAAAATAAGTGTGTTTAGAGTCACTTTAGTGCCTGAAATTGGTCGAAATAGAAGCTTCTGAATAGGAGAAAAAGTTTGTAATAATGGCAATTTTATTCACATTGAGGCTTCTAAAAGTAGTTATTCAACATGAGGCACATTCCAAATGACATTTTAAATTAATTTTTCTACAGTCCAAAAAATCAATTTTCTGATGAAAAACGATGACCCGTGACCTGTCGAAATTTCTCCAGATGGTCAGAAATGGAAATTTTTTAATGTTTAATTTTAGACTGCAAATGACTATTCCATGTAAATTATCACTTTTGGAACAAAAAAAAGTGTGTTTAGAGTCACATTAATGCCTGAAATTGGTTGAAATGGAAGCTTCTGGATAGGAGAAAAAGTCTGTAATAATGGCAATTTTGGTCACATTGAGGCTTGAAAAAGTGGTTATTCAACATGAGGCACATTCCAAATGACATTTTGAATCAATTTTTCTACAGTCCAAAAAATCAATTTTCTGATGAAAAACGATGACCCGTGACCTGTCGAAATTTCTCCAGATGGTCAGAAATGGACATTTTTCAATGTTTAAATTTTTGACTGCTAATGACTATTCCATGTAAATTATCACTTTTGGAACAAAAATAAGTGTGTTTAGAGTCACATTAATGCCTGAAATTGGTCAAAATAGAAGCTTCTGAATAGGAGAAAAAGTCTGTAATAATGGCAATTTTGGTCACATTGAGGCTTGAAAAAGTAGTTATTCAACATGAGGCACATTCCAAATGACATTTTGAATCAATTTTTCTACAGTCCAAAAAATCAATTTTCTGATGAAAAACAATGACCTGTGTGTGACCTGTCGAAATTTCTCCAGATGGTCAGAAATGGAAATTTTTCAATGTTTATTTTTTTGACTGCTAATGACTATTCCATGTAAATTATCACTTTTGGAACAAAAATAAGTGTGTTTAGAGTCACATTAATGCCTGAAATTGGTCAAAATAGAAGCTTCTGAATAGGAAAAAAAGTCTGTAATAATGGCAATTTTGGTCACATTGAGGCTTGAAAAAGTAGTTATTCAACATGAGGCACATTCCAAATGACATTTTGAATCAATTTTTCTACAGTCCAAAAAATCAATTTTCTGACGAAAAATGATGACCCGTGACCTGTCGAAATTTCTCCAGATGGTCACAAATGGAAATTTGTCAATGTTTAATTTTTTGACTGCTAATGACTATTCCATGTAAATTATCAATTTTGGACCAAAAATAAGTGTGTTTAGAGTCACATTAATGCCTGAAATTGGTCAAAATAGAAGCTTCTGAATAGGAGAAAAAGTCTGTAATAATGGCAATTTTGGTCACATTGAGGCTTGAAAAAGTAGTTATTCAACATGAGGCACATTCCAAATGACATTTTGAATCAATTTTTCTAAAGTCCAAAAAATCAATTTTCTGATGAAAAACGATGACCCGTGACCTGTCGAAATTTCTCCAGATGGTCAGAAATGGACATTTTTCAATGTTTAATTTTTTGACTGCTAATGACTATTCCATGTAAATTATCACTTTTGGAACAAAAATAAGTGTGTTTAGAGTCACTTTAATGCCTGAAATTGGTCGAAATAGAAGATTCTGAATAGGAGAAAAAGTCTGTAATAATGGCAATTTTGGTCACATTGAGGCTTTAAAAAGTAGTTATTCAACATGAGGCACATTCCAAATGACATTTTGAATCAATTTTTCTACAGTCCAAAAATCAATTTTCTGATGAAAAACGATGACCGGTGACCTGTTGAAATTTCTCCAGATGGTCAGAAATGGAAATTTTTCAATGTTTAACTTTTTTGACTGCAAATGACTATTCCATGTAAATTATCACTTTTGGAACAAATATAAGTGTGTTTGAGTCACTTTAATGCCTGAAATTGGTTGAAATAGAAACTTCTGAATAGGAGAAAAAGTCTGTAATAATGGCAATTTTGGTCACATTGAGGCTGTAAAAAGTAGTTATTCAACATGAAGCACATTCCAAATGACATTTTGAATCAATTTTTCTACAGTCCAAAAAATTAATTTTCTGATGAAAAACGATGACCCGTGACCTGTCGAAATTTCTCCAGATGGTCAGAAATGGAAATTTTGTCATGTTTAATTTTTTGACTGCTAATGACTATTCCACGTAAATTATCACTTTTGAAACAAAAATAAGTGTGTTTAGAGTTTCTTTAATGCCTGAAATTGGTCGAAATAGAAGCTTCTGAATAGGAGAAAAAGTCTGTAATAATGGCAATTTTGGTCACATTGAGGCTTTAAAAAGTAGTTATTCAACATGAGGCACATTCCAAATGACATTTTGAATCAATTTTTCTACAGTCCAAAAAATCCATTTTCTGATGAAAAACGATGACCCGTGACCTGTCGAAATTTCTCCAGATGGTCACAAATGGAAATTTTTCAATGTTTAATTTTTTGACTGCTTATGACTATTCCATGTAAATTATCACTTTTGGAACAAAAATAAGTGTGTTTAGAGTCACTTTAGTGCCTGAAATTGGTCGAAATAGAAGCTTCTGAATAGGAGAAAAAGTTTGTAATAATGGCAATTTTATTCACATTGAGGCTTCTAAAAGTAGTTATTCAACATGAGGCACATTCCAAATTACATTTTAAATTAATTTTTCTACAGTCCAAAAAATCAATTTTCTGATGAAAAACGATGACCCGTGACCTGTCGAAATTTCTCCAGATGGTCAGAAATGGAAATTTTTTAATGTTTAATTTTAGACTGCAAATGACTATTCCATGTAAATTATCACTTTTGGAACAAAAAAAAGTGTGTTTAGAGTCACATTAATGCCTGAAATTGGTCAAAATAGAAGCTTCTGGATAGGAGAAAAAGTCTGTAATAATGGCAATTTTGGTCACATTGAGGCTTTAAAAAGTAGTTATTCAACATGAGGCACATTCCAAATGACATTTTGAATCAATTTTTCTACAGTCCAAAAAATCAATTTTCTGATGAAAAACGTTGACCGGTGACCTGTCGAAATTTCTCCAGATGGTCAGAAATGGAAATTTTTCAATGTTTAACTTTTTTGACTGCAAATGACTATTCCATGTAAATTATCACTTTTGGAACAAATATAAGTGTGTTTGAGTCACTTTAATGCCTGAAATTGGTTGAAATAGAAGCTTCTGAATAGGAGAAAAACTCTGTAATAATGGCAATTTTGGTCACATTGAGGCTTGAAAAAGTAGTTATTCAACATGAGGCACATTCCAAATGACATTTTAAATCAATTTTTCTACAGTCCAAAAAATCAATTTTCTGATGAAAAACGATGACCCGTGACCTGTCGAAATTTCTCCAGATGGTCAGAAATGGAAATTTTTCAATGTTAAATTTTTTGACTGCTAATGACTATTCCATGTAAATTATCACTTTTGGAACAAAAATAAGTGTGTTTAGAGTCACATTAATGCCTGAAATTGGTCAAAATAGAAGCTTCTGGATAGGAGAAAAAGTCTGTAATAATGGCAATTTTGGTCACATTGAGGCTTTAAAAAGTAGTTATTCAACATGAGGCACATTCCAAATGACATTTTGAATCAATTTTTCTACAGTCCAAAAAATCAATTTTCTGATGAAAAACGATGACCGGTGACCTGTCGAAATTTCTCCAGATGGTCAGAAATAGAAATTTTTCAATGTTTAACTTTTTTGACTGCAAAAGACTATTCCATGTAAATTATCACTTTTGGAACAAATATAAGTGTGTTTGAGTCACTTTAATGCCTGAAATTGGTTGAAATAGAAGCTTCTGAATAGGAGAAAAAGTCTGTAATAATGGCAATTTTGGTCACATTGAGGCTTGAAAAAGTAGTTATTCAACATGAGGCACATTCCAAATGACATTTTGAATCAATTTTTCTACAGTCCAAAAAATCAATTTTCTGACGAAAAACGATGACCCGTGACCTGTCGAAATTTCTCCAGATGGTCACAAATGGAAATTTGTCAATGTTTAATTTTTTGACTGCTAATGACTATTCCATGTAAATTATCACTTTTGGACCAAAAATAAGTGTGTTTAGAGTCACATTAATGCCTGAAATTGATCAAAATAGAAGCTTCTGAATAGGAGAAAAAGTCTGTAATAATGGCAATTTTGGTCACATTGAGGCTTGAAAAAGTAGGTATTCAACATGAGGCACATTCCAAATGACATTTTAAATGAATTTTTCTACAGTCCAAAAAATCAATTTTCTGATGAAAAACGATGACCCGTGACCTGTCGAAATTTCTCCAGACGGTCAGAAATGGAAATGTTTTAATGTTTAATTTTTTGACTGCAAATGACTATTCCATGTAAATTATAATTTTTTGAACAAAAATAAGTGTGTTTAGAGTCACTTTAGAGCCTGAAATTGGTCGAAATAGAAGCTTCTGAATAGGAGAAAAAGTCTGTAATAATGGCAATTTTATTCACATTGAGGCTTCTAAAAGTAGTTATTAAACATGAGGCACATTCCAAATGACATTTTGAATCAATTTTTCTACAGTCCAAAAAATCAATTTTCTGATGAAAAACGATGACCCGTGACCTGTCGAAATTTCTCCAGATGGTCAGAAATGGAAATATTTCAATGTTTAATTTTTTGACTGCTAATGACTATTCCATGTAAATTATCACTTTTGGAACAAAAATAAGTGTGTTTAGAGTCACATTAATGCCTGAAATTGGTCAAAATAGAAACTTCTGAATAGGAGAAAAAGTCTGTAATAATGGCAATTTTGGTCACATTGAGGCTGTAAAAAGTAGTTATTCAACATGAAGCACATTCCAAATGACATTTTGAATCAATTTTTCTACAGTCCAAAAAATTAATTTTCTGATGAAAAATGATGACCCGTGACCTGTCGAAATTTCTCCAGATGGTCAGAAATGGAAATTTTGTCATGTTTAATTTTTTGACTGCTAATGACTATTCCACGTAAATTATCACTTTTGAAACAAAAATAAGTGTGTTTAGAGTCACTTTAGTGCCTGAAATTGGTCGAAATAGAAGCTTCTGAATAGGAGAAAAAGTTTGTAATAATGGCAATTTTATTCACATTGAGGCTTCTAAAAGTAGTTATTCAACATGAGGCACATTCCAAATGACATTTTAAATTAATTTTTCTACAGTCCAAAAAATCAATTTTCTGATGAAAAACGATGACCCGTGACCTGTCGAAATTTCTCCAGATGGTCAGAAATGGAAATTTTTTAATGTTTAATTTTAGACTGCAAATGACTATTCCATGTAAATTATCACTTTTGGAACAAAAAAAAGTGTGTTTAGAGTCACATTAATGCCTGAAATTGGTTGAAATGGAAGCTTCTGGATAGGAGAAAAAGTCTGTAATAATGGCAATTTTGGTCACATTGAGGCTTGAAAAAGTGGTTATTCAACATGAGGCACATTCCAAATGACATTTTGAATCAATTTTTCTACAGTCCAAAAAATCAATTTTCTGATGAAAAACGATGACCCGTGACCTGTCGAAATTTCTCCAGATGGTCAGAAATGGACATTTTTCAATGTTTAAATTTTTGACTGCTAATGACTATTCCATGTAAATTATCACTTTTGGAACAAAAATAAGTGTGTTTAGAGTCACATTAATGCCTGAAATTGGTCAAAATAGAAGCTTCTGAATAGGAGAAAAAGTCTGTAATAATGGCAATTTTGGTCACATTGAGGCTTGAAAAAGTAGTTATTCAACATGAGGCACATTCCAAATGACATTTTGAATCAATTTTTCTACAGTCCAAAAAATCAATTTTCTGATGAAAAACAATGACCTGTGTGTGACCTGTCGAAATTTCTCCAGATGGTCAGAAATGGAAATTTTTCAATGTTTATTTTTTTGACTGCTAATGACTATTCCATGTAAATTATCACTTTTGGAACAAAAATAAGTGTGTTTAGAGTCACATTAATGCCTGAAATTGGTCAAAATAGAAGCTTCTGAATAGGAAAAAAAGTCTGTAATAATGGCAATTTTGGTCACATTGAGGCTTGAAAAAGTAGTTATTCAACATGAGGCACATTCCAAATGACATTTTGAATCAATTTTTCTACAGTCCAAAAAATCAATTTTCTGACGAAAAATGATGACCCGTGACCTGTCGAAATTTCTCCAGATGGTCACAAATGGAAATTTGTCAATGTTTAATTTTTTGACTGCTAATGACTATTCCATGTAAATTATCAATTTTGGACCAAAAATAAGTGTGTTTAGAGTCACATTAATGCCTGAAATTGGTCAAAATAGAAGCTTCTGAATAGGAGAAAAAGTCTGTAATAATGGCAATTTTGGTCACATTGAGGCTTGAAAAAGTAGTTATTCAACATGAGGCACATTCCAAATGACATTTTGAATCAATTTTTCTAAAGTCCAAAAAATCAATTTTCTGATGAAAAACGATGACCCGTGACCTGTCGAAATTTCTCCAGATGGTCAGAAATGGACATTTTTCAATGTTTAATTTTTTGACTGCTAATGACTATTCCATGTAAATTATCACTTTTGGAACAAAAATAAGTGTGTTTAGAGTCACTTTAATGCCTGAAATTGGTCGAAATAGAAGATTCTGAATAGGAGAAAAAGTCTGTAATAATGGCAATTTTGGTCACATTGAGGCTTTAAAAAGTAGTTATTCAACATGAGGCACATTCCAAATGACATTTTGAATCAATTTTTCTACAGTCCAAAAATCAATTTTCTGATGAAAAACGATGACCGGTGACCTGTTGAAATTTCTCCAGATGGTCAGAAATGGAAATTTTTCAATGTTTAACTTTTTTGACTGCAAATGACTATTCCATGTAAATTATCACTTTTGGAACAAATATAAGTGTGTTTGAGTCACTTTAATGCCTGAAATTGGTTGAAATAGAAACTTCTGAATAGGAGAAAAAGTCTGTAATAATGGCAATTTTGGTCACATTGAGGCTGTAAAAAGTAGTTATTCAACATGAAGCACATTCCAAATGACATTTTGAATCAATTTTTCTACAGTCCAAAAAATTAATTTTCTGATGAAAAACGATGACCCGTGACCTGTCGAAATTTCTCCAGATGGTCAGAAATGGAAATTTTGTCATGTTTAATTTTTTGACTGCTAATGACTATTCCACGTAAATTATCACTTTTGAAACAAAAATAAGTGTGTTTAGAGTTTCTTTAATGCCTGAAATTGGTCGAAATAGAAGCTTCTGAATAGGAGAAAAAGTCTGTAATAATGGCAATTTTGGTCACATTGAGGCTTTAAAAAGTAGTTATTCAACATGAGGCACATTCCAAATGACATTTTGAATCAATTTTTCTACAGTCCAAAAAATCCATTTTCTGATGAAAAACGATGACCCGTGACCTGTCGAAATTTCTCCAGATGGTCACAAATGGAAATTTTTCAATGTTTAATTTTTTGACTGCTTATGACTATTCCATGTAAATTATCACTTTTGGAACAAAAATAAGTGTGTTTAGAGTCACTTTAGTGCCTGAAATTGGTCGAAATAGAAGCTTCTGAATAGGAGAAAAAGTTTGTAATAATGGCAATTTTATTCACATTGAGGCTTCTAAAAGTAGTTATTCAACATGAGGCACATTCCAAATTACATTTTAAATTAATTTTTCTACAGTCCAAAAAATCAATTTTCTGATGAAAAACGATGACCCGTGACCTGTCGAAATTTCTCCAGATGGTCAGAAATGGAAATTTTTTAATGTTTAATTTTAGACTGCAAATGACTATTCCATGTAAATTATCACTTTTGGAACAAAAAAAAGTGTGTTTAGAGTCACATTAATGCCTGAAATTGGTCAAAATAGAAGCTTCTGGATAGGAGAAAAAGTCTGTAATAATGGCAATTTTGGTCACATTGAGGCTTTAAAAAGTAGTTATTCAACATGAGGCACATTCCAAATGACATTTTGAATCAATTTTTCTACAGTCCAAAAAATCAATTTTCTGATGAAAAACGTTGACCGGTGACCTGTCGAAATTTCTCCAGATGGTCAGAAATGGAAATTTTTCAATGTTTAACTTTTTTGACTGCAAATGACTATTCCATGTAAATTATCACTTTTGGAACAAATATAAGTGTGTTTGAGTCACTTTAATGCCTGAAATTGGTTGAAATAGAAGCTTCTGAATAGGAGAAAAACTCTGTAATAATGGCAATTTTGGTCACATTGAGGCTTGAAAAAGTAGTTATTCAACATGAGGCACATTCCAAATGACATTTTAAATCAATTTTTCTACAGTCCAAAAAATCAATTTTCTGATGAAAAACGATGACCCGTGACCTGTCGAAATTTCTCCAGATGGTCAGAAATGGAAATTTTTCAATGTTAAATTTTTTGACTGCTAATGACTATTCCATGTAAATTATCACTTTTGGAACAAAAATAAGTGTGTTTAGAGTCACATTAATGCCTGAAATTGGTCAAAATAGAAGCTTCTGGATAGGAGAAAAAGTCTGTAATAATGGCAATTTTGGTCACATTGAGGCTTTAAAAAGTAGTTATTCAACATGAGGCACATTCCAAATGACATTTTGAATCAATTTTTCTACAGTCCAAAAAATCAATTTTCTGATGAAAAACGATGACCGGTGACCTGTCGAAATTTCTCCAGATGGTCAGAAATGGAAATTTTTCAATGTTTAACTTTTTTGACTGCAAAAGACTATTCCATGTAAATTATCACTTTTGGAACAAATATAAGTGTGTTTGAGTCACTTTAATGCCTGAAATTGGTTGAAATAGAAGCTTCTGAATAGGAGAAAAAGTCTGTAATAATGGCAATTTTGGTCACATTGAGGCTTGAAAAAGTAGTTATTCAACATGAGGCACATTCCAAATGACATTTTGAATCAATTTTTCTACAGTCCAAAAAATCAATTTTCTGACGAAAAACGATGACCCGTGACCTGTCGAAATTTCTCCAGATGGTCACAAATGGAAATTTGTCAATGTTTAATTTTTTGACTGCTAATGACTATTCCATGTAAATTATCACTTTTGGACCAAAAATAAGTGTGTTTAGAGTCACATTAATGCCTGAAATTGATCAAAATAGAAGCTTCTGAATAGGAGAAAAAGTCTGTAATAATGGCAATTTTGGTCACATTGAGGCTTGAAAAAGTAGGTATTCAACATGAGGCACATTCCAAATGACATTTTAAATGAATTTTTCTACAGTCCAAAAAATCAATTTTCTGATGAAAAACGATGACCCGTGACCTGTCGAAATTTCTCCAGACGGTCAGAAATGGAAATGTTTTAATGTTTAATTTTTTGACTGCAAATGACTATTCCATGTAAATTATAATTTTTTGAACAAAAATAAGTGTGTTTAGAGTCACTTTAGAGCCTGAAATTGGTCGAAATAGAAGCTTCTGAATAGGAGAAAAAGTCTGTAATAATGGCAATTTTATTCACATTGAGGCTTCTAAAAGTAGTTATTCAACATGAGGCACATTCCAAATGACATTTTGAATCAATTTTTCTACAGTCCAAAAAATCAATTTTCTGATGAAAAACGATGACCCGTGACCTGTCGAAATTTCTCCAGATGGTCAGAAATGGAAATATTTCAATGTTTAATTTTTTGACTGCTAATGACTATTCCATGTAAATTATCACTTTTGGAACAAAAATAAGTGTGTTTAGAGTCACATTAATGCCTGAAATTGGTCAAAATAGAAACTTCTGAATAGGAGAAAAAGTCTGTAATAATGGCAATTTTGGTCACATTGAGGCTGTAAAAAGTAGTTATTCAACATGAAGCACATTCCAAATGACATTTTGAATCAATTTTTCTACAGTCCAAAAAATTAATTTTCTGATGAAAAACGATGACCCGTGACCTGTCGAAATTTCTCCAGATGGTCAGAAATGGAAATTTTGTCATGTTTAATTTTTTGACTGCTAATGACTATTCCACGTAAATTATCACTTTTGAAACAAAAATAAGTGTGTTTAGAGTTTCTTTAATGCCTGAAATTGGTCGAAATAGAAGCTTCTGAATAGGAGAAAAAGTCTGTAATAATGGCAATTTTGGTCACATTGAGGCTTTAAAAAGTAGTTATTCAACATGAGGCACATTCCAAATGACATTCTGAATCAATTTTTCTACAGTTCAAAAAATCAATTTTCTGATGAAAAACGATGACCCGTGCGTGACCTGTCGAAATTTCTCCAGATGGTCAGAAATGGACATTTTTTAATGTTTAATTTTTTGACTGCAAATGACTATTCCATGTAAATTATAATTTTTGGAACAAAAATAAGTGTGTTTAGAGTCACTTTAGTGCCAGAAATTGGTCGAAACAGAAGCTTCTGAATAGGAGAAAAAGTTTGTAATAATGGCAATTTTGGTCACATTGAGGCTTGAAAAAGTAGTTATTCAACATGAGGCACATTCCAAATGACATTTTGAATCAATTTTTCTAAAGTCCAAAAAATCAATTTTCTGATGAAAAACGATGACCCGTGACCTGTCGAAATTTCTCCAGATGGTCAGAAATGGACATTTTTCAATGTTTAATTTTTTGACTGCTAATGACTATTCCATGTAAATTATCACTTTTGGAACAAAAATAAGTGTGTTTAGAGTCTTATTAATGCCTGAAATTGGTCAAAATAGAAGCTTCTGGATAGGTGAAAAAGTCTGTAATAATGGTAATTTTGGTCACATTGAGGCTTTAAAAAGTAGTTATTCAACATGAGGCACATTCCAGATGCCATTTTGAATCAATTTTCCTACAGTCCAAAAAATCAATTTTCTGATGAAAAACGATGACCCGTGACCTGTCGAAATTTCTCCAGATGGTCAGAAATGGAAATTTTTCAATGTTTAATTTTTTGACTGCTAATGACTATTCCATGTAAATTATCACTTTTGGACCAAAAATAAGTGTGTTTAGAATCACATTAATGCCTGAAATTGGTCAAAATAGAAGCTTCTGAATAGGAGAAAAAGTCTGTAATAATGGCAAATTTGGTCACATTGAGGCTTGAAAAAGTAGGTATTCAACATGAGGCACATTCCAAATGACATTTTGAATCAATTTTTCTAAAGTCCAAAAAATCAATTTTCTGATGAAAAACGATGACCCGTGACCTGTCGAAATTTCTCCAGATGGTCAGAAATTGACATTTTTCAATGTTCAATTTTTTGACTGCTAATGACTATTCCATGTAAATTATCACTTTTGGAACAAAAATAAGTGTGTTTAGAGTCACTTTAATGCCTGAAATTGGTCGAAATAGAAGATTCTGAATAGGAGAAAAAGTCTGTAATAATGGCAATTTTGGTCACATTGAGGCTTGAAAAAGTAGGTATTCAACATGAGGCACATTCCAAATGACATTTTGAATCAATTTTTCTAAAGTCCAAAAAATCAATTTTCTGATGAAAAACGATGACCCGTGACCTGTCGAAATTTCTCCAGATGGTCAGAAATGGACATTTTTCAATGTTTAATTTTTTGACTGCTAATGACTATTCCATGTAAATTATCACTTTTGGAACAAAAATAAGTGTGTTTAGAGTCACTTTAATGCCTGAAATTGGTCGAAATAGAAGATTCTGAATAGGAGAAAAAGTCTGTAATAATGGCAATTTTGGTCACATTGAGGCTTTAAAAAGTAGTTATTCAACATGAGGCACATTCCAAATGACATTTTGAATCAATTTTTCTACAGTCCAAAAAATCAATTTTCTGATGAAAAACGATGACCGGTGACCTGTTGAAATTTCTCCAGATGGTCAGAAATGGAAATTTTTCAATGTTTAACTTTTTTGACTGCAAATGACTATTCCATGTAAATTATCACTTTTGGAACAAATATAAGTGTGTTTGAGTCACTTTAATGCCTGAAATTGGTTGAAATAGAAACTTCTGAATAGGAGAAAAAGTCTGTAATAATGGCAATTTTGGTCACATTGAGGCTGTAAAAAGTAGTTATTCAACATGAGGCACATTCCAAATGACATTCTGAATCAATTTTTCTACAGTTCAAAAAATCAATTTTCTGATGAAAAACGATGACCCGTGACCTGTCGAAATTTCTCCAGATGGTCAGAAATGGACATTTTTTAATGTTTAATTTTTTGACTGCAAATGACTATTCCATGTAAATTATAATTTTTGGAACAAAAATAAGTGTGTTTAGAGTCACTTTAGTGCCAGAAATTGGTCGAAACAGAAGCTTCTGAATAGGAGAAAAAGTCTGTAATAATGGCAATTTTATTCACATTGAGGCTTTTAAAAGTAGTTATTCAACATGAGGCACATTCCAAATGACATTTTAAATCAATTTTTCTACAGTCAAAAAAATCAATTTTCTGATGAAAAACGATGACCCGTGACCTGTCGAAATTTCTCCAGATGGTCACAAATGGAAATTTGTCAATGTTTAATTTTTTGACTGCTAATGACTATTCCATGTAAATTATCAATTTTGGACCAAAAATAAGTGTGTTTAGAGTCACATTAATGCCTGAAATTGGTCAAAATAGAAGCTTCTGAATAGGAGAAAAAGTCTGTAATAATGGCAATTTTGGTCACATTGAGGCTTGAAAAAGTAGTTATTCAACATGAGGCACATTCCAAATGACATTTTGAATCAATTTTTCTAAAGTCCAAAAAATCAATTTTCTGATGAAAAACGATGACCCGTGACCTGTCGAAATTTCTCCAGATGGTCAGAAATGGACATTTTTCAATGTTTAATTTTTTGACTGCTAATGACTATTCCATGTAAATTATCACTTTTGGAACAAAAATAAGTGTGTTTAGAGTCTTATTAATGCCTGAAATTGGTCAAAATAGAAGCTTCTGGATAGGTGAAAAAGTCTGTAATAATGGTAATTTTGGTCACATTGAGGCTTTAAAAAGTAGTTATTCAACATGAGGCACATTCCAAATGCCATTTTGAATCAATTTTCCTACAGTCCAAAAAATCAATTTTCTGATGAAAAACGATGACCCGTGACCTGTCGAAATTTCTCCAGATGGTCAGAAATGGAAATTTTTCAATGTTTAATTTTTTGACTGCTAATGACTATTCCATGTAAATTATCACTTTTGGAACAAATATAAGTGTGTTTGAGTCACTTTAATGCCTGAAATTGGTTGAAATAGAATCTTCTGAATAGGAGAAAAAGTCTGTAATAATGGCAATTTTGGTCACATTGAGGCTGTAAAAAGTAGTTATTCAACATGAAGCACATTCCAAATGACATTTTGAATCAATTTTTCTACAGTCCAAAAAATTAATTTTCTGATGAAAAACGATGACCCGTGACCTGTCGAAATTTCTCCAGATGGTCAGAAATGGAAATTTTGTCATGTTTAATTTTTTGACTGCTAATGACTATTCCACGTAAATTATCACTTTTGAAACAAAAATAAGTGTGTTTAGAGTTTCTTTAATGCCTGAAATTGGTCGAAATAGAAGCTTCTGAATAGGAGAAAAAGTCTGTAATAATGGCAATTTTGGTCACATTGAGGCTTTAAAAAGTAGTTATTCAACATGAGGCACATTCCAAATGACATTTTGAATCAATTTTTCTACAGTCCAAAAAATCCATTTTCTGATGAAAAACGATGACCCGTGACCTGTCGAAATTTCTCCAGATGGTCACAAATGGAAATTTTTCAATGTTTAATTTTTTGACTGCTTATGACTATTCCATGTAAATTATCACTTTTGGAACAAAAATAAGTGTGTTTAGAGTCACTTTAGTGCCTGAAATTGGTCGAAATAGAAGCTTCTGAATAGGAGAAAAAGTTTGTAATAATGGCAATTTTATTCACATTGAGGCTTCTAAAAGTAGTTATTCAACATGAGGCACATTCCAAATTACATTTTAAATTAATTTTTCTACAGTCCAAAAAATCAATTTTCTGATGAAAAACGATGACCCGTGACCTGTCGAAATTTCTCCAGATGGTCAGAAATGGAAATTTTTTAATGTTTAATTTTAGACTGCAAATGACTATTCCATGTAAATTATCACTTTTGGAACAAAAAAAAGTGTGTTTAGAGTCACATTAATGCCTGAAATTGGTCAAAATAGAAGCTTCTGGATAGGAGAAAAAGTCTGTAATAATGGCAATTTTGGTCACATTGAGGCTTTAAAAAGTAGTTATTCAACATGAGGAACATTCCAAATGACATTTTGAATCAATTTTTCTACAGTCCAAAAAATCAATTTTCTGATGAAAAACGTTGACCGGTGACCTGTCGAAATTTCTCCAGATGGTCAGAAATGGAAATTTTTCAATGTTTAACTTTTTTGACTGCAAATGACTATTCCATGTAAATTATCACTTTTGGAACAAATATAAGTGTGTTTGAGTCACTTTAATGCCTGAAATTGGTTGAAATAGAAGCTTCTGAATAGGAGAAAAACTCTGTAATAATGGCAATTTTGGTCACATTGAGGCTTGAAAAAGTAGTTATTCAACATGAGGCACATTCCAAATGACATTTTAAATCAATTTTTCTACAGTCCAAAAAATCAATTTTCTGATGAAAAACGATGACCCGTGACCTGTCGAAATTTCTCCAGATGGTCAGAAATGGAAATTTTTCAATGTTAAATTTTTTGACTGCTAATGACTATTCCATGTAAATTATCACTTTTGGAACAAAAATAAGTGTGTTTAGAGTCACATTAATGCCTGAAATTGGTCAAAATAGAAGCTTCTGGATAGGAGAAAAAGTCTGTAATAATGGCAATTTTGGTCACATTGAGGCTTTAAAAAGTAGTTATTCAACATGAGGCACATTCCAAATGACATTTTGAATCAATTTTTCTACAGTCCAAAAAATCAATTTTCTGATGAAAAACGATGACCGGTGACCTGTCGAAATTTCTCCAGATGGTCAGAAATGGAAATTTTTCAATGTTTAACTTTTTTGACTGCAAAAGACTATTCCATGTAAATTATCACTTTTGGAACAAATATAAGTGTGTTTGAGTCACTTTAATGCCTGAAATTGGTTGAAATAGAAGCTTCTGAATAGGAGAAAAAGTCTGTAATAATGGCAATTTTGGTCACATTGAGGCTTGAAAAAGTAGTTATTCAACATGAGGCACATTCCAAATGACATTTTGAATCAATTTTTCTACAGTCCAAAAAATCAATTTTCTGACGAAAAACGATGACCCGTGACCTGTCGAAATTTCTCCAGATGGTCACAAATGGAAATTTGTCAATGTTTAATTTTTTGACTGCTAATGACTATTCCATGTAAATTATCACTTTTGGACCAAAAATAAGTGTGTTTAGAGTCACATTAATGCCTGAAATTGATCAAAATAGAAGCTTCTGAATAGGAGAAAAAGTCTGTAATAATGGCAATTTTGGTCACATTGAGGCTTGAAAAAGTAGGTATTCAACATGAGGCACATTCCAAATGACATTTTAAATGAATTTTTCTACAGTCCAAAAAATCAATTTTCTGATGAAAAACGATGACCCGTGACCTGTCGAAATTTCTCCAGACGGTCAGAAATGGAAATGTTTTAATGTTTAATTTTTTGACTGCAAATGACTATTCCATGTAAATTATAATTTTTTGAACAAAAATAAGTGTGTTTAGAGTCACTTTAGAGCCTGAAATTGGTCGAAATAGAAGCTTCTGAATAGGAGAAAAAGTCTGTAATAATGGCAATTTTATTCACATTGAGGCTTCTAAAAGTAGTTATTCAACATGAGGCACATTCCAAATGACATTTTGAATCAATTTTTCTACAGTCCAAAAAATCAATTTTCTGATGAAAAACGATGACCCGTGACCTGTCGAAATTTCTCCAGATGGTCAGAAATGGAAATATTTCAATGTTTAATTTTTTGACTGCTAATGACTATTCCATGTAAATTATCACTTTTGGAACAAAAATAAGTGTGTTTAGAGTCACATTAATGCCTGAAATTGTTCAAAATAGAAACTTCTGAATAGGAGAAAAAGTCTGTAATAATGGCAATTTTGGTCACATTGAGGCTGTAAAAAGTAGTTATTCAACATGAAGCACATTCCAAATGACATTTTGAATCAATTTTTCTACAGTCCAAAAAATTAATTTTCTGATGAAAAACGATGACCCGTGACCTGTCGAAATTTCTCCAGATGGTCAGAAATGGAAATTTTGTCATGTTTAATTTTTTGACTGCTAATGACTATTCCACGTAAATTATCACTTTTGAAACAAAAATAAGTGTGTTTAGAGTTTCTTTAATGCCTGAAATTGGTCGAAATAGAAGCTTCTGAATAGGAGAAAAAGTCTGTAATAATGGCAATTTTGGTCACATTGAGGCTTTAAAAAGTAGTTATTCAACATGAGGCACATTCCAAATGACATTCTGAATCAATTTTTCTACAGTTCAAAAAATCAATTTTCTGATGAAAAACGATGACCCGCGACCTGTCGAAATTTCTCCAGATGGTCAGAAATGGACATTTTTTAATGTTTAATTTTTTGACTGCAAATGACTATTCCATGTAAATTATAATTTTTGGAACAAAAATAAGTGTGTTTAGAGTCACTTTAGTGCCAGAAATTGGTCGAAACAGAAGCTTCTGAATAGGAGAAAAAGTTTGTAATAATGGCAATTTTGGTCACATTGAGGCTTGAAAAAGTAGTTATTCAACATGAGGCACATTCCAAATGACATTTTGAATCAATTTTTCTAAAGTCCAAAAAATCAATTTTCTGATGAAAAACGATGACCCGTGACCTGTCGAAATTTCTCCAGATGGTCAGAAATGGACATTTTTCAATGTTTAATTTTTTGACTGCTAATGACTATTCCATGTAAATTATCACTTTTGGAACAAAAATAAGTGTGTTTAGAGTCTTATTAATGCCTGAAATTGGTCAAAATAGAAGCTTCTGGATAGGTGAAAAAGTCTGTAATAATGGTAATTTTGGTCACATTGAGGCTTTAAAAAGTAGTTATTCAACATGAGGCACATTCCAAATGCCATTTTGAATCAATTTTCCTACAGTCCAAAAAATCAATTTTCTGATGAAAAACGATGACCCGTGACCTGTCGAAATTTCTCCAGATGGTCAGAAATGGAAATTTTTCAATGTTTAATTTTTTGACTGCTAATGACTATTCCATGTAAATTATCACTTTTGGACCAAAAATAAGTGTGTTTAGAATCACATTAATGCCTGAAATTGGTCAAAATAGAAGCTTCTGAATAGGAGAAAAAGTCTGTAATAATGGCAAATTTGGTCACATTGAGGCTTGAAAAAGTAGGTATTCAACATGAGGCACATTCCAAATGACATTTTGAATCAATTTTTCTAAAGTCCAAAAAATCAATTTTCTGATGAAAAACGATGACCCGTGACCTGTCGAAATTTCTCCAGATGGTCAGAAATTGACATTTTTCAATGTTCAATTTTTTGACTGCTAATGACTATTCCATGTAAATTATCACTTTTGGAACAAAAATAAGTGTGTTTAGAGTCACTTTAATGCCTGAAATTGGTCGAAATAGAAGATTCTGAATAGGAGAAAAAGTCTGTAATAATGGCAATTTTGGTCACATTGAGGCTTGAAAAAGTAGGTATTCAACATGAGGCACATTCCAAATGACATTTTGAATCAATTTTTCTAAAGTCCAAAAAATCAATTTTCTGATGAAAAACGATGACCCGTGACCTGTCGAAATTTCTCCAGATGGTCAGAAATGGACATTTTTCAATGTTTCATTTTTTGACTGCTAATGACTATTCCATGTAAATTATCACTTTTGGAACAAAAATAAGTGTGTTTAGAGTCACTTTAATGCCTGAAATTGGTCGAAATAGAAGATTCTGAATAGGAGAAAAAGTCTGTAATAATGGCAATTTTGGTCACATTGAGGCTTTAAAAAGTAGTTATTCAACATGAGGCACATTCCAAATGACATTTTGAATCAATTTTTCTACAGTCCAAAAAATCAATTTTCTGATGAAAAACGATGACCGGTGACCTGTTGAAATTTCTCCAGATGGTCAGAAATGGAAATTTTTCAATGTTTAACTTTTTTGACTGCAAATGACTATTCCATGTAAATTATCACTTTTGGAACAAATATAAGTGTGTTTGAGTCACTTTAATGCCTGAAATTGGTTGAAATAGAAACTTCTGAATAGGAGAAAAAGTCTGTAATAATGGCAATTTTGGTCACATTGAGGCTGTAAAAAGTAGTTATTCAACATGAGGCACATTCCAAATGACATTCTGAATCAATTTTTCTACAGTTCAAAAAATCAATTTTCTGATGAAAAACGATGACCCGTGACCTGTCGAAATTTCTCCAGATGGTCAGAAATGGACATTTGTCAATGTTTAATTTTTTGACTGCTAATGACTATTCCATGTAAATTATCAATTTTGGACCAAAAATAAGTGTGTTTAGAGTCACATTAATGCCTGAAATTGGTCAAAATAGAAGCTTCTGAATAGGAGAAAAAGTCTGTAATAATGGCAATTTTGGTCACATTGAGGCTTGAAAAAGTAGTTATTCAACATGAGGCACATTCCAAATGACATTTTGAATCAATTTTTCTAAAGTCCAAAAAATCAATTTTCTGATGAAAAACGATGACCCGTGACCTGTCGAAATTTCTCCAGATGGTCAGAAATGGACATTTTTCAATGTTTAATTTTTTGACTGCTAATGACTATTCCATGTAAATTATCACTTTTGGAACAAAAATAAGTGTGTTTAGAGTCTTATTAATGCCTGAAATTGGTCAAAATAGAAGCTTCTGGATAGGTGAAAAAGTCTGAAATAATGGTAATTTTGGTCACATTGAGGCTTTAAAAAGTAGTTATTCAACATGAGGCACATTCCAAATGCCATTTTGAATCAATTTTCCTACAGTCCAAAAAATCAATTTTCTGATGAAAAACGATGACCCGTGACCTGTCGAAATTTCTCCAGATGGTCAGAAATGGAAATTTTTCAATGTTTAATTTTTTGACTGCTAATGACTATTCCATGTAAATTATCACTTTTGGACCAAAAATAAGTGTGTTTAGAATCACATTAATGCCTGAAATTGGTCAAAATAGAAGCTTCTGAATAGGAGAAAAAGTCTGTAATAATGGCAATTTTGGTCACATTGAGGCTTGAAAAAGTAGGTATTCAACATGAGGCACATTCCAAATGACATTTTGAATCAATTTTTCTAAAGTCCAAAAAATCAATTTTCTGATGAAAAACGATGACCCGTGACCTGTCGAAATTTCTCCAGATGGTCAGAAATTGACATTTTTCAATGTTTAATTTTTTGACTGCTAATGACTATTCCATGTAAATTATCACTTTTGGAACAAAAATAAGTGTGTTTAGAGTCACTTTAATGCCTGAAATTGGTCGAAATAGAAGATTCTGAATAGGAGAAAAAGTCTGTAATAATGGCAATTTTGGTCACATTGAGGCTTGAAAAAGTAGTTATTCAACATGAGGCACATTCCAAATGACATTTTGAATCAATTTTTCTAAAGTCCAAAAAATCAATTTTCTGATGAAAAACGATGACCCGTGACCTGTCGAAATTTCTCCAGATGGTCAGAAATGGAATTTTTTTAATGTTTAATTTTTTGACTGCAAACAACTATTCCATGTAAATTATAATTTTTGGAACAAAACTAAGTGTGTTTAGAGTCACTTTAATGCAAGTCTGTAATAATGGCAATTTTGGTCACATTGAGGCTTTAAAAAGTAGTTATTCAACATGAGGCACATTCCAAATGACATTTTGAATCAATTTTTCTACAGTCCAAAAAATCAATTTTCTGATGAAAAACGATGACCGGTGACCTGTCGAAATTTCTCCAGATGGTCAGAAATGGAAATTTTTCAATGTTTAACTTTTTTGACTGCAAATGACTATTCCATGTAAATTATCACTTTTGGAACAAATATAAGTGTGTTTGAGTCACTTTAATGCCTGAAATTGGTTGAAATAGAAGCTTCTGAATAGGAGAAAAACTCTGTAATAATGGCAATTTTGGTCACATTGAGGCTTGAAAAAGTAGTTATTCAACATGAGGCACATTCCAAATGACATTTTAAATCAATTTTTCTACAGTCCAAAAAATCAATTTTCTGATGAAAAACGATGACCCGTGACCTGTCGAAATTTCTCCAGATGGTCAGAAATGGAAATTTTTCAATGTTAAATTTTTTGACTGCTAATGACTATTCCATGTAAATTATCACTTTTGGAACAAAAATAAGTGTGTTTAGAGTCACATTAATGCCTGAAATTGGTCAAAATAGAAGCTTCTGGATAGGAGAAAAAGTCTGTAATAATGGCAATTTTGGTCACATTGAGGCTTTAAAAAGTAGTTATTCAACATGAGGCACATTCCAAATGACATTTTGAATAAATTTTTCTACAGTCCAAAAAATCAATTTTCTGATGAAAAACGATGACCGGTGACCTGTCGAAATTTCTCCAGATGGTCAGAAATGGAAATTTTTCAATGTTTAACTTTTTTGACTGCAAAAGACTATTCCATGTAAATTATCACTTTTGGAACAAATATAAGTGTGTTTGAGTCACTTTAATGCCTGAAATTGGTTGAAATAGAAGCTTCTGAATAGGAGAAAAAGTCTGTAATAATGGCAATTTTGGTCACATTGAGGCTTTAAAAAGTAGTTATTCAACATGAGGCACATTCCAAATGACATTTTGAATCAATTTTTCTACAGTCCAAAAATCAATTTTCTGATGAAAAACGATGACCGGTGACCTGTTGAAATTTCTCCAGATGGTCAGAAATGGAAATTTTTCAATGTTTAACTTTTTTGACTGCAAATGACTATTCCATGTAAATTATCACTTTTGGAACAAATATAAGTGTGTTTGAGTCACTTTAATGCCTGAAATTGGTTGAAATAGAAACTTCTGAATAGGAGAAAAAGTCTGTAATAATGGCAATTTTGGTCACATTGAGGCTGTAAAAAGTAGTTATTCAACATGAAGCACATTCCAAATGACATTTTGAATCAATTTTTCTACAGTCCAAAAAATTAATTTTCTGATGAAAAACGATGACCCGTGACCTGTCGAAATTTCTCCAGATGGTCAGAAATGGAAATTTTGTCATGTTTAATTTTTTGACTGCTAATGACTATTCCACGTAAATTATCACTTTTGAAACAAAAATAAGTGTGTTTAGAGTTTCTTTAATGCCTGAAATTGGTCGAAATAGAAGCTTCTGAATAGGAGAAAAAGTCTGTAATAATGGCAATTTTGGTCACATTGAGGCTTTAAAAAGTAGTTATTCAACATGAGGCACATTCCAAATGACATTTTGAATCAATTTTTCTACAGTCCAAAAAATCCATTTTCTGATGAAAAACGATGACCCGTGACCTGTCGAAATTTCTCCAGATGGTCACAAATGGAAATTTTTCAATGTTTAATTTTTTGACTGCTTATGACTATTCCATGTAAATTATCACTTTTGGAATAAAAATAAGTGTGTTTAGAATCACTTTAGTGCCTGAAATTGGTCGAAATAGAAGCTTCTGAATAGGAGAAAAAGTTTGTAATAATGGCAATTTTATTCACATTGAGGCTTCTAAAAGTAGTTATTCAACATGAGGCACATTCCAAATGACATTTTAAATTAATTTTTCTACAGTCCAAAAAATCAATTTTCTGATGAAAAACGATGACCCGTGACCTGTCGAAATTTCTCCAGATGGTCAGAAATGGAAATTTTTTAATGTTTAATTTTAGACTGCAAATGACTATTCCATGTAAATTATCACTTTTGGAACAAAAAAAAGTGTGTTTAGAGTCACATTAATGCCTGAAATTGGTCAAAATAGAAGCTTCTGGATAGGAGAAAAAGTCTGTAATAATGGCAATTTTGGTCACATTGAGGCTTTAAAAAGTAGTTATTCAACATGAGGCACATTCCAAATGACATTTTGAATCAATTTTTCTACAGTCCAAAAAATCAATTTTCTGATGAAAAACGTTGACCGGTGACCTGTCGAAATTTCTCCAGATGGTCAGAAATGGAAATTTTTCAATGTTTAACTTTTTTGACTGCAAATGACTATTCCATGTAAATTATCACTTTTGGAACAAATATAAGTGTGTTTGAGTCACTTTAATGCCTGAAATTGGTTGAAATAGAAGCTTCTGAATAGGAGAAAAACTCTGTAATAATGGCAATTTTGGTCACATTGAGGCTTGAAAAAGTAGTTATTCAACATGAGGCACATTCCAAATGACATTTTAAATCAATTTTTCTACAGTCCAAAAAATCAATTTTCTGATGAAAAACGATGACCCGTGACCTGTCGAAATTTCTCCAGATGGTCAGAAATGGAAATTTTTCAATGTTAAATTTTTTGACTGCTAATGACTATTCCATGTAAATTATCACTTTTGGAACAAAAATAAGTGTGTTTAGAGTCACATTAATGCCTGAAATTGGTCAAAATAGAAGCTTCTGGATAGGAGAAAAAGTCTGTAATAATGGCAATTTTGGTCACATTGAGGCTTTAAAAAGTAGTTATTCAACATGAGGCACATTCCAAATGACATTTTGAATCAATTTTTCTACAGTCCAAAAAATCAATTTTCTGATGAAAAACGATGACCGGTGACCTGTCGAAATTTCTCCAGATGGTCAGAAATGGAAATTTTTCAATGTTTAACTTTTTTGACTGCAAAAGACTATTCCATGTAAATTATCACTTTTGGAACAAATATAAGTGTGTTTGAGTCACTTTAATGCCTGAAATTGGTTGAAATAGAAGCTTCTGAATAGGAGAAAAAGTCTGTAATAATGGCAATTTTGGTCACATTGAGGCTTGAAAAAGTAGTTATTCAACATGAGGCACATTCCAAATGACATTTTGAATCAATTTTTCTACAGTCCAAAAAATCAATTTTCTGACGAAAAACGATGACCCGTGACCTGTCGAAATTTCTCCAGATGGTCACAAATGGAAATGTTTTAATGTTTAATTTTTTGACTGCAAATGACTATTCCATGTAAATTATAATTTTTTGAACAAAAATAAGTGTGTTTAGAGTCACTTTAGAGCCTGAAATTGGTCAAAATAGAAGCTTCTGAATAGGAGAAAAAGTCTGTAATAATGGCAATTTTATTCACATTGAGGCTTCTAAAAGTAGTTATTCAACATGAGGCACATTCCAAATGACATTTTGAATCAATTTTTCTACAGTCCAAAAAATCAATTTTCTGATGAAAAACGATGACCCGTGACCTGTCGAAATTTCTCCAGATGGTCAGAAATGGAAATATTTCAATGTTTAATTTTTTGACTGCTAATGACTATTCCATGTAAATTATCACTTTTGGAACAAAAATAAGTGTGTTTAGAGTCACATTAATGCCTGAAATTGGTCAAAATAGAAACTTCTGAATAGGAGAAAAAGTCTGTAATAATGGCAATTTTGGTCACATTGAGGCTGTAAAAAGTAGTTATTCAACATGAAGCACATTCCAAATGACATTTTGAATCAATTTTTCTACAGTCCAAAAAATTAATTTTCTGATGAAAAACGATGACCCGTGACCTGTCGAAATTTCTCCAGATGGTCAGAAATGGAAATTTTGTCATGTTTAATTTTTTGACTGCTAATGACTATTCCACGTAAATTATCACTTTTGAAACAAAAATAAGTGTGTTTAGAGTTTCTTTAATGCCTGAAATTGGTCGAAATAGAAGCTTCTGAATAGGAGAAAAAGTCTGTAATAATGGCAATTTTGGTCACATTGAGGCTTTAAAAAGTAGTTATTCAACATGAGGCACATTCCAAATGACATTCTGAATCAATTTTTCTACAGTTCAAAAAATCAATTTTCTGATGAAAAACGATGACCCGTGACCTGTCGAAATTTCTCCAGATGGTCAGAAATGGACATTTTTTAATGTTTAATTTTTTTACTGCAAATGACTATTCCATGTAAATTATAATTTTTGGAACAAAAATAAGTGTGTTTAGAGTCACTTTAGTGCCAGAAATTGGTCGAAACAGAAGCTTCTGAATAGGAGAAAAAGTCTGTAATAATGGCAATTTTGGTCACATTGAGGCTTGAAAAAGTAGTTATTCAACATGAGGCACATTCCAAATGACATTTTGAATCAATTTTTCTAAAGTCCAAAAAATCAATTTTCTGATGAAAAACGATGACCCGTGACCTGTCGAAATTTCTCCAGATGGTCAGAAATGGACATTTTTCAATGTTTAATTTTTTGACTGCTAATGACTATTCCATGTAAATTATCACTTTTGGAACAAAAATAAGTGTGTTTAGAGTCTTATTAATGCCTGAAATTGGTCAAAATAGAAGCTTCTGGATAGGTGAAAAAGTCTGTAATAATGGTAATTTTGGTCACATTGAGGCTTTAAAAAGTAGTTATTCAACATGAGGCACATTCCAAATGCCATTTTGAATCAATTTTCCTACAGTCCAAAAAATCAATTTTCTGATGAAAAACGATGACCCGTGACCTGTCGAAATTTCTCCAGATGGTCAGAAATGGAAATTTTTCAATGTTTAATTTTTTGACTGCTAATGACTATTCCATGTAAATTATCACTTTTGGACCAAAAATAAGTGTGTTTAGAATCACATTAATGCCTGAAATTGGTCAAAATAGAAGCTTCTGAATAGGAGAAAAAGTCTGTAATAATGGCAATTTTGGTCACATTGAGGCTTGAAAAAGTAGGTATTCAACATGAGGCACATTCCAAATGACATTTTGAATCAATTTTTCTAAAGTCCAAAAAATCAATTTTCTGATGAAAAACGATGACCCGTGACCTGTCGAAATTTCTCCAGATGGTCAGAAATTGACATTTTTCAATGTTCAATTTTTTGACTGCTAATGACTATTCCATGTAAATTATCACTTTTGGAACAAAAATAAGTGTGTTTAGAGTCACTTTAATGCCTGAAATTGGTCGAAATAGAAGATTCTGAATAGGAGAAAAAGTCTGTAATAATGGCAATTTTGGTCACATTGAGGCTTGAAAAAGTAGTTATTCAACATGAGGCACATTCCAAATGACATTTTTAATCAATTTTTCTAAAGTCCAAAAAATCAATTTTCTGATGAAAAACGATGACCCGTGACCTGTCGAAATTTCTCCAGATGGTCAGAAATGGACATTTTTCAATGTTTAATTTTTTGACTGCTAATGACTATTCCATGTAAATTATCACTTTTGGAACAAAAATACGTGTGTTTAGAGTCACTTTAATGCCTGAAATTGGTCGAAATAGAAGATTCTGAATAGGAGAAAAAGTCTGTAATAATGGCAATTTTGGTCACATTGAGGCTTTAAAAAGTAGTTATTCAACATGAGGCACATTCCAAATGACATTTTGAATCAATTTTTCTACAGTCCAAAAAATCAATTTTCTGATGAAAAACGATGACCGGTGACCTGTTGAAATTTCTCCAGATGGTCAGAAATGGAAATTTTTCAATGTTTAACTTTTTTGACTGCAAATGACTATTCCATGTAAATTATCACTTTTGGAACAAATATAAGTGTGTTTGAGTCACTTTAATGCCTGAAATTGGTTGAAATAGAAACTTCTGAATAGGAGAAAAAGTCTGTAATAATGGCAATTTTGGTCACATTGAGGCTGTAAAAAGTAGTAATTCAACATGAGGCACATTCCAAATGACATTCTGAATCAATTTTTCTACAGTTCAAAAAATCAATTTTCTGATGAAAAACGATGACCCGTGACCTGTCGAAATTTCTCCAGATGGTCAGAAATGGACATTTTTCAATGTTTAATTTTTTGACTGCTAATGACTATTCCATGTAAATTATCACTTTTGGAACAAAAATAAATGTGTTTAGAGTCTTATTAATGCCTGAAATTGGTCAAAATAGAAGCTTCTGGATAGGTGAAAAAGTCTGTAATAATGGTAATTTTGGTCACATTGAGGCTTTAAAAAGTAGTTATTCAACATGAGGCACATTCCAAATGCCATTTTGAATCAATTTTCCTACAGTCCAAAAAATCAATTTTCTGATGAAAAACGATGACCCGTGACCTGTCGAAATTTCTCCAGATGGTCAGAAATGGAAATTTTTCAATGTTTAATTTTTTGACTGCTAATGACTATTCCATGTAAATTATCACTTTTGGACCAAAAATAAGTGTGTTTAGAATCACATTAATGCCTGAAATTGGTCAAAATAGAAGCTTCTGAATAGGAGAAAAAGTCTGTAATAATGGCAATTTTGGTCACATTGAGGCTTGAAAAAGTAGGTATTCAACATGAGGCACATTCCAAATGACATTTTGAATCAATTTTTCTAAAGTCCAAAAAATCAATTTTCTGATGAAAAACGATGACCCGTGACCTGTCGAAATTTCTCCAGATGGTCAGAAATTGACATTTTTCAATGTTTAATTTTTTGACTGCTAATGACTATTCCATGTAAATTATCACTTTTGGAACAAAAATAAGTGTGTTTAGAGTCACTTTAATGCCTGAAATTGGTCGAAATAGAAGATTCTGAATAGGAGAAAAAGTCTGTAATAATGGCAATTTTGGTCACATTGAGGCTTGAAAAAGTAGTTATTCAACATGAGGCACATTCCAAATGACATTTTGAATCAATTTTTCTAAAGTCCAAAAAATCAATTTTCTGATGAAAAACGATGACCCGTGACCTGTCGAAATTTCTCCAGATGGTCAGAAATGGAATTTTTTTAATGTTTAATTTTTTGACTGCAAACAACTATTCCATGTAAATTATAATTTTTGGAACAAAACTAAGTGTGTTTAGAGTCACTTTAATGCAAGTCTGTAATAATGGCAATTTTGGTCACATTGAGGCTTTAAAAAGTAGTTATTCAACATGAGGCACATTCCAAATGACATTTTGAATCAATTTTTCTACAGTCCAAAAAATCAATTTTCTGATGAAAAACGATGACCGGTGACCTGTTGAAATTTCTCCAGATGGTCAGAAATGGAAATTTTTCAATGTTTAACTTTTTTGACTGCAAATGACTATTCCATGTAAATTATCACTTTTGGAACAAATATAAGTGTGTTTGAGTCACTTTAATGCCTGAAATTGGTTGAAATAGAAACTTCTGAATAGGAGAAAAAGTCTGTAATAATGGCAATTTTGGTCACATTGAGGCTTTAAAAAGTAGTTATTCAACATGAGGCACATTCCAAATGACATTTTGAATCAATTTTTCTAAAGTCCAAAAAATCAATTTTCTGATGAAAAACGATGACCACCTGTCGAAATTTCTCCAGATGGTCAGAAATGGACATTTTTCAATGTTTAATTTTTTGACTGCTAATGACTATTCCATGTAAATTATCACTTTTGGAACAAAAATAAATGTGTTTAGAGTCTTATTAATGCCTGAAATTGGTCAAAATAGAAGCTTCTGGATAGGTGAAAAAGTCTGTAATAATGGTAATTTTGGTCACATTGAGGCTTTAAAAAGTAGTTATTCAACATGAGGCACATTCCAAATGCCATTTTGAATCAATTTTCCTACAGTCCAAAAAATCAATTTTCTGATGAAAAACGATGACCCGTGACCTGTCGAAATTTCTCCAGATGGTCAGAAATGGAAATTTTTCAATGTTTAATTTTTTGACTGCTAATGACTATTCCATGTAAATTATCACTTTTGGACCAAAAATAAGTGTGTTTAGAATCACATTAATGCCTGAAATTGGTCAAAATAGAAGCTTCTGAATAGGAGAAAAAGTCTGTAATAATGGCAATTTTGGTCACATTGAGGCTTGAAAAAGTAGGTATTCAACATGAGGCACATTCCAAATGACATTTTGAATCAATTTTTCTAAAGTCCAAAAAATCAATTTTCTGATGAAAAACGATGACCCGTGACCTGTCGAAATTTCTCCAGATGGTCAGAAATTGACATTTTTCAATGTTTAATTTTTTGACTGCTAATGACTATTCCATGTAAATTATCACTTTTGGAACAAAAATAAGTGTGTTTAGAGTCACTTTAATGCCTGAAATTGGTCGAAATAGAAGATTCTGAATAGGAGAAAAAGTCTGTAATAATGGCAATTTTGGTCACATTGAGGCTTGAAAAAGTAGTTATTCAACATGAGGCACATTCCAAATGACATTTTGAATCAATTTTTCTAAAGTCCAAAAAATCAATTTTCTGATGAAAAACGATGACCCGTGACCTGTCGAAATTTCTCCAGATGGTCAGAAATGGAATTTTTTTAATGTTTAATTTTTTGACTGCAAACAACTATTCCATGTAAATTATAATTTTTGGAACAAAACTAAGTGTGTTTAGAGTCACTTTAATGCAAGTCTGTAATAATGGCAATTTTGGTCACATTGAGGCTTTAAAAAGTAGTTATTCAACATGAGGCACATTCCAAATGACATTTTGAATCAATTTTTCTACAGTCCAAAAAATCAATTTTCTGATGAAAAACGATGACCGGTGACCTGTTGAAATTTCTCCAGATGGTCAGAAATGGAAATTTTTCAATGTTTAACTTTTTTGACTGCAAATGACTATTCCATGTAAATTATCACTTTTGGAACAAATATAAGTGTGTTTGAGTCACTTTAATGCCTGAAATTGGTTGAAATAGAAACTTCTGAATAGGAGAAAAAGTCTGTAATAATGGCAATTTTGGTCACATTGAGGCTTTAAAAAGTAGTTATTCAACATGAGGCACATTCCAAATGACATTTTGAATCAATTTTTCTACAGTCCAAAAAATCAATTTTCTGATGAAAAACGATGACCCGTGACCTGTCGAAATTTCTCCAGATGGTCAGAAATGGAAATTTTTCGTTGTTCAATTTTTTGACTGCTAATGACTATTCCATGTACATTATCACTTTTGGAACAAAAATAAGTGTGTTTAGAGTCACATTAATGCCTGAAATTGGTCAAAATAGAAGCTTCTGAATAGGAGAAAAAGTCTGTAATAATGGCAATTTTGGTCACATTGAGGCTTTAAAAAGTAGTTATTCAACATGAGGCACATTCCAAATGACATTTTGAATCAATTTTTCTACAGTCCAAAAAATCAATTTTCTGATGAAAAACGATGACCCGTGACCTGTCGAAATTTCTCCAGATGGTCACAAATGGAAATTTTTCAATGTTTAATTTTTTGACTGCTTATGACTATTCCATGTAAATTATCACTTTTGGAACAAAAATAAGTGTGTTTAGAGTCACTTTAGTGCCTGAAATTGGTCGAAATAGAAGCTTCTGAATAGGAGAAAAAGTTTGTAATAATGGCAATTTTATTCACATTGAGGCTTCTAAAAGTAGTTATTCAACATGAGGCACATTCCAAATGACATTTTAAATTAATTTTTCTACAGTCCAAAAAATCAATTTTCTGATGAAAAACGATGACCCGTGACCTGTCGAAATTTCTCCAGATGGTCAGAAATGGAAATTTTTTAATGTTTAATTTTAGACTGCAAATGACTATTCCATGTAAATTATCACTTTTGGAACAAAAAAAAGTGTGTTTAGAGTCACATTAATGCCTGAAATTGGTCAAAATAGAAGCTTCTGGATAGGAGAAAAAGTCTGTAATAATGGCAATTTTGGTCACATTGAGGCTTTAAAAAGTAGTTATTCAACATGAGGCACATTCCAAATGACATTTTGAATCAATTTTTCTACAGTCCAAAAAATCAATTTTCTGATGAAAAACGATGACCCGTGACCTGTCGAAATTTCTCCAGATGGTCAGAAATGGAAATTTTTCAACGTTAAATTTTTTGACTGCTAATGACTATTCCATGTAAATTATCACTTTTGGAACAACAATAAGTGTGTTTAGAGTCACATTAATGCCTGAAATTGGTCAAAATAGAAGCTTCTGGATAGGAGAAAAAGTCTGTAATAATGGCAATTTTGGTCACATTGAGGCTTTAAAAAGTAGTTATTCAACATGAGGCACATTCCAAATGACATTTTGAATAAATTTTTCTACAGTCCAAAAAATCAATTTTCTGATGAAAAACGATGACCGGTGGGTGACCTGTCGAAATTTCTCCAGATGGTCAGAAATGGAAATTTTTCAATGTTTAACTTTTTTGACTGCAAAAGACTATTCCATGTAAATTATCACTTTTGGAACAAATATAAGTGTGTTTGAGTCACTTTAATGCCTGAAATTGGTTGAAATAGAAGCTTCTGAATAGGAGAAAAAGTCTGTAATAATGGCAATTTTGGTCACATTGAGGCTTGAAAAAGTAGTTATTCAACATGAGGCACATTCCAAATGACATTTTGAATCAATTTTTCTACAGTCCAAAAAATCAATTTTCTGACGAAAAACGATGACCCGTGACCTGTCGAAATTTCTCCAGATGGTCACAAATGGAAATTTGTCAATGTTTAATTTTTTGACTGCTAATGACTATTCCATGTAAATTATCACTTTTGGACCAAAAATAAGTGTGTTTAGAGTCACATTAATGCCTGAAATTGATCAAAATAGAAGCTTCTGAATAGGAGAAAAAGTCTGTAATAATGGCAATTTTGGTCACATTGAGGCTTGAAAAAGTAGGTATTCAACATGAGGCACATTCCAAATGACATTTTAAATGAATTTTTCTACAGTCCAAAAAATCAATTTTCTGATGAAAAACAATGACCCGTGACCTGTCGAAATTTCTCCAGATGGTCAGAAATGGAAATGTTTTAATGTTTAATTTTTTGACTGCAAATGACTATTCCATGTAAATTATAATTTTTTGAACAAAAATAAGTGTGTTTAGAGTCACTTTAGAGCCTGAAATTGGTCGAAATAGAAGCTTCTGAATAGGAGAAAAAGTCTGTAATAATGGCAATTTTATTCACATTGAGGCTTCTAAAAGTAGTTATTCAACATGAGGCACATTCCAAATGACATTTTGAATCAATTTTTCTACAGTCCAAAAAATCAATTTTCTGATGAAAAACGATGACCCGTGACCTGTCGAAATTTCTCCAGATGGTCAGAAATGGAAATATTTCAATGTTTAATTTTTTGACTGCTAATGACTATTCCATGTAAATTATCACTTTTGGAACAAAAATAAGTGTGTTTAGAGTCACATTAATGCCTGAAATTGGGCAAAATAGAAACTTCTGAATAGGAGAAAAAGTCTGTAATAATGGCAATTTTGGTCACATTGAGGCTGTAAAAAGTAGTTATTCAACATGAAGCACATTCCAAATGACATTTTGAATCAATTTTTCTACAGTCCAAAAAATTAATTTTCTGATGAAAAACGATGACCCGTGACCTGTCGAAATTTCTCCAGATGGTCAGAAATGGAAATTTTGTCATGTTTAATTTTTTGACTGCTAATGACTATTCCACGTAAATTATCACTTTTGAAACAAAAATAAGTGTGTTTAGAGTTTCTTTAATGCCTGAAATTGGTCGAAATAGAAGCTTCTGAATAGGAGAAAAAGTCTGTAATAATGGCAATTTTGGTCACATTGAGGCTTTAAAAAACAGTTATTCAACATGAGGCACATTCCAAATGACATTCTGAATCAATTTTTCTACAGTCCAAAAAATCAATTTTCTGATGAAAA
Source organism: Triturus cristatus (assembly GCF_964204655.1). Classification (NCBI taxonomy): domain Eukaryota; kingdom Metazoa; phylum Chordata; class Amphibia; order Caudata; family Salamandridae; genus Triturus; species Triturus cristatus. The sequence goes on along the minus strand of NC_140592.1, from coordinate 388,715,851 downwards.
ACGATGACCCGTGACCTGTCGAAATTTCTCCAGATGGTCAGAAATGGAAATTTTTTAATGTTTAATTTTAGACTGCAAATGACTATTCCATGTAAATTATCACTTTTGGAACAAAAATAAGTGTGTTTAGAGTCACTTTAATGCCTGAAATTGGTCGAAATAGAAGATTCTGAATAGGAGAAAAAGTCTGTAATAATGGCAATTTTGGTCACATTGAGGCTTGAAAAAGTAGTTATTCAACATGAGGCACATTCCAAATGACATTTTGAATCAATTTTTCTAAAGTCCAAAAAATCAATTTTCTGATGAAAAACGATGACCCGTGACCTGTCGAAATTTCTCCAGATGGGCAGAAATGGAATTTTTTTAATGTTTAATTTTTTGACTGCAAACAACTATTCCATGTAAATTATAATTTTTGGAACAAAACTAAGTGTGTTTAGAGTCACTTTAATGCAAGTCTGTAATAATGGCAATTTTGGTCACATTGAGGCTTTAAAAAGTAGTTATTCAACATGAGGCACATTCCAAATGACATTTTGAATCAATTTTTCTACAGTCCAAAAAATCAATTTTCTGATGAAAAACGATGACCCGTGACCTGTCGAAATTTCTCCAGATGGTCAGAAATGGACATTTTTTAATGTTTAATTTTTTGACTGCAAATGACTATTCCATGTAAATTATAATTTTTGGAACAAAAATAAGTGTGTTTAGAGTCACTTTAGTGCCAGAAATTGGTCGAAACAGAAGCTTCTGAATAGGAGAAAAAGTCTGTAATAATGGCAATTTTGGTCACATTGAGGCTTGAAAAAGTAGTTATTCAACATGAGGCACATTCCAAATGACATTTTGAATCAATTTTTCTAAAGTCCAAAAAATCAATTTTCTGATGAAAAACGATGACCCGTGACCTGTCGAAATTTCTCCAGATGGTCAGAAATGGACATTTTTCAATGTTTAATTTTTTGACTGCTAATGACTATTCCATGTAAATTATCACTTTTGGAACAAAAATAAGTGTGTTTAGAGTCTTATTAATGCCTGAAATTGGTCAAAATAGAAGCTTCTGGATAGGTGAAAAAGTCTGTAATAATGGTAATTTTGGTCACATTGAGGCTTTAAAAAGTAGTTATTCAACATGAGGCACATTCCAAATGCCATTTTGAATCAATTTTCCTACAGTCCAAAAAATCAATTTTCTGATGAAAAACGATGACCCGTGACCTGTCGAAATTTCTCCAGATGGTCAGAAATGGAAATTTTTCAATGTTTAATTTTTTGACTGCTAATGACTATTCCATGTAAATTATCACTTTTGGACCAAAAATAAGTGTGTTTAGAATCACATTAATGCCTGAAATTGGTCAAAATAGAAGCTTCTGAATAGGAGAAAAAGTCTGTAATAATGGCAAATTTGGTCACATTGAGGCTTGAAAAAGTAGGTATTCAACATGAGGCACATTCCAAATGACATTTTGAATCAATTTTTCTAAAGTCCAAAAAATCAATTTTCTGATGAAAAACGATGACCCGTGACCTGTCGAAATTTCTCCAGATGGTCAGAAATTGACATTTTTCAATGTTCAATTTTTTGACTGCTAATGACTATTCCATGTAAATTATCACTTTTGGAACAAAAATAAGTGTGTTTAGAGTCACTTTAATGCCTGAAATTGGTCGAAATAGAAGATTCTGAATAGGAGAAAAAGTCTGTAATAATGGCAATTTTGGTCACATTGAGGCTTGAAAAAGTAGTTATTCAACATGAGGCACATTCCAAATGACATTTTGAATCAATTTTTCTAAAGTCCAAAAAATCAATTTTCTGATGAAAAACGATGACCCGTGACCTGTCGAAATTTCTCCAGATGGTCAGAAATGGACATTTTTCAATGTTTAATTTTTTGACTGCTAATGACTATTCCATGTAAATTATCACTTTTGGAACAAAAATAAGTGTGTTTAGAGTCACTTTAATGCCTGAAATTGGTCGAAATAGAAGATTCTGAATAGGAGAAAAAGTCTGTAATAATGGCAATTTTGGTCACATTGAGGCTTTAAAAAGTAGTTATTCAACATGAGGCACATTCCAAATGACATTTTGAATCAATTTTTCTACAGTCCAAAAAATCAATTTTCTGATGAAAAACGATGACCGGTGACCTGTTGAAATTTCTCCAGATGGTCAGAAATGGAAATTTTTCAATGTTTAACTTTTTTGACTGCAAATGACTATTCCATGTAAATTATCACTTTTGGAACAAATATAAGTGTGTTTGAGTCACTTTAATGCCTGAAATTGGTTGAAATAGAAACTTCTGAATAGGAGAAAAAGTCTGTAATAATGGCAATTTTGGTCACATTGAGGCTGTAAAAAGTAGTTATTCAACATGAGGCACATTCCAAATGACATTCTGAATCAATTTTTCTACAGTTCAAAAAATCAATTTTCTGATGAAAAACGATGACCCGTGACCTGTCGAAATTTCTCCAGATGGTCAGAAATGGACATTTTTTAATGTTTAATTTTTTGACTGCAAATGACTATTCCATGTAAATTATAATTTTTGGAACAAAAATAAGTGTGTTTAGAGTCACTTTAGTGCCAGAAATTGGTCGAAACAGAAGCTTCTGAATAGGAGAAAAAGTCTGTAATAATGGCAATTTTATTCACATTGAGGCTTTTAAAAGTAGTTATTCAACATGAGGCACATTCCAAATGACATTCTGAATAAATTTTTCTACAGTCCAAAAAATCAATTTTCTGATGAAAAACGATGACCGGTGGGTGACCTGTCGAAATTTCTCCAGATGGTCAGAAATGGAAATTTTTCAATGTTTAACTTTTTTGACTGCAAAAGACTATTCCATGTAAATTATCACTTTTGGAACAAATATAAGTGTGTTTGAGTCACTTTAATGCCTGAAATTGGTTGAAATAGAAGCTTCTGAATAGGAGAAAAAGTCTGTAATAATGGCAATTTTGGTCACATTGAGGCTTGAAAAAGTAGTTATTCAACATGAGGCACATTCCAAATGACATTTTGAATCAATTTTTCTACAGTCCAAAAAATCAATTTTCTGACGAAAAACGATGACCCGTGACCTGTCGAAATTTCTCCAGATGGTCACAAATGGAAATTTGTCAATGTTTAATTTTTTGACTGCTAATGACTATTCCATGTAAATTATCACTTTTGGACCAAAAATAAGTGTGTTTAGAGTCACATTAATGCCTGAAATTGATCAAAATAGAAGCTTCTGAATAGGAGAAAAAGTCTGTAATAATGGCAATTTTGGTCACATTGAGGCTTGAAAAAGTAGGTATTCAACATGAGGCACATTCCAAATGACATTTTAAATGAATTTTTCTACAGTCCAAAAAATCAATTTTCTGATGAAAAACAATGACCCGTGACCTGTCGAAATTTCTCCAGATGGTCAGAAATGGAAATGTTTTAATGTTTAATTTTTTGACTGCAAATGACTATTCCATGTAAATTATAATTTTTTGAACAAAAATAAGTGTGTTTAGAGTCACTTTAGAGCCTGAAATTGGTCGAAATAGAAGCTTCTGAATAGGAGAAAAAGTCTGTAATAATGGCAATTTTATTCACATTGAGGCTTCTAAAAGTAGTTATTCAACATGAGGCACATTCCAAATGACATTTTGAATCAATTTTTCTACAGTCCAAAAAATCAATTTTCTGATGAAAAACGATGACCCGTGACCTGTCGAAATTTCTCCAGATGGTCAGAAATGGAAATATTTCAATGTTTAATTTTTTGACTGCTAATGACTATTCCATGTAAATTATCACTTTTGGAACAAAAATAAGTGTGTTTAGAGTCACATTAATGCCTGAAATTGGGCAAAATAGAAACTTCTGAATAGGAGAAAAAGTCTGTAATAATGGCAATTTTGGTCACATTGAGGCTGTAAAAAGTAGTTATTCAACATGAAGCACATTCCAAATGACATTTTGAATCAATTTTTCTACAGTCCAAAAAATTAATTTTCTGATGAAAAACGATGACCCGTGACCTGTCGAAATTTCTCCAGATGGTCAGAAATGGAAATTTTGTCATGTTTAATTTTTTGACTGCTAATGACTATTCCACGTAAATTATCACTTTTGAAACAAAAATAAGTGTGTTTAGAGTTTCTTTAATGCCTGAAATTGGTCGAAATAGAAGCTTCTGAATAGGAGAAAAAGTCTGTAATAATGGCAATTTTGGTCACATTGAGGCTTTAAAAAACAGTTATTCAACATGAGGCACATTCCAAATGACATTCTGAATCAATTTTTCTACAGTCCAAAAAATCAATTTTCTGATGAAAAACGATGACCCGTGACCTGTCGAAATTTCTCCAGATGGTCAGAAATGGAAATTTTTTAATGTTTAATTTTAGACTGCAAATGACTATTCCATGTAAATTATCACTTTTGGAACAAAAATAAGTGTGTTTAGAGTCACTTTAATGCCTGAAATTGGTCGAAATAGAAGATTCTGAATAGGAGAAAAAGTCTGTAATAATGGCAATTTTGGTCACATTGAGGCTTGAAAAAGTAGTTATTCAACATGAGGCACATTCCAAATGACATTTTGAATCAATTTTTCTAAAGTCCAAAAAATCAATTTTCTGATGAAAAACGATGACCCGTGACCTGTCGAAATTTCTCCAGATGGTCAGAAATGGAATTTTTTTAATGTTTAATTTTTTGACTGCAAACAACTATTCCATGTAAATTATAATTTTTGGAACAAAACTAAGTGTGTTTAGAGTCACTTTAATGCAAGTCTGTAATAATGGCAATTTTGGTCACATTGAGGCTTTAAAAAGTAGTTATTCAACATGAGGCACATTCCAAATGACATTTTGAATCAATTTTTCTACAGTCCAAAAAATCAATTTTCTGATGAAAAACGATGACCCGTGACCTGTCGAAATTTCTCCAGATGGTCAGAAATGGACATTTTTTAATGTTTAATTTTTTGACTGCAAATGACTATTCCATGTAAATTATAATTTTTGGAACAAAAATAAGTGTGTTTAGAGTCACTTTAGTGCCAGAAATTGGTCGAAACAGAAGCTTCTGAATAGGAGAAAAAGTCTGTAATAATGGCAATTTTGGTCACATTGAGGCTTGAAAAAGTAGTTATTCAACATGAGGCACATTCCAAATGACATTTTGAATCAATTTTTCTAAAGTCCAAAAAATCAATTTTCTGATGAAAAACGATGACCCGTGACCTGTCGAAATTTCTCCAGATGGTCAGAAATGGACATTTTTCAATGTTTAATTTTTTGACTGCTAATGACTATTCCATGTAAATTATCACTTTTGGAACAAAAATAAGTGTGTTTAGAGTCTTATTAATGCCTGAAATTGGTCAAAATAGAAGCTTCTGGATAGGTGAAAAAGTCTGTAATAATGGTAATTTTGGTCACATTGAGGCTTTAAAAAGTAGTTATTCAACATGAGGCACATTCCAAATGCCATTTTGAATCAATTTTCCTACAGTCCAAAAAATCAATTTTCTGATGAAAAACGATGACCCGTGACCTGTCGAAATTTCTCCAGATGGTCAGAAATGGAAATTTTTCAATGTTTAATTTTTTGACTGCTAATGACTATTCCATGTAAATTATCACTTTTGGACCAAAAATAAGTGTGTTTAGAATCACATTAATGCCTGAAATTGGTCAAAATAGAAGCTTCTGAATAGGAGAAAAAGTCTGTAATAATGGCAAATTTGGTCACATTGAGGCTTGAAAAAGTAGGTATTCAACATGAGGCACATTCCAAATGACATTTTGAATCAATTTTTCTAAAGTCCAAAAAATCAATTTTCTGATGAAAAACGATGACCCGTGACCTGTCGAAATTTCTCCAGATGGTCAGAAATTGACATTTTTCAATGTTCAATTTTTTGACTGCTAATGACTATTCCATGTAAATTATCACTTTTGGAACAAAAATAAGTGTGTTTAGAGTCACTTTAATGCCTGAAATTGGTCGAAATAGAAGATTCTGAATAGGAGAAAAAGTCTGTAATAATGGCAATTTTGGTCACATTGAGGCTTGAAAAAGTAGTTATTCAACATGAGGCACATTCCAAATGACATTTTGAATCAATTTTTCTAAAGTCCAAAAAATCAATTTTCTGATGAAAAACGATGACCCGTGACCTGTCGAAATTTCTCCAGATGGTCAGAAATGGACATTTTTCAATGTTTAATTTTTTGACTGCTAATGACTATTCCATGTAAATTATCACTTTTGGAACAAAAATAAGTGTGTTTAGAGTCACTTTAATGCCTGAAATTGGTCGAAATAGAAGATTCTGAATAGGAGAAAAAGTCTGTAATAATGGCAATTTTGGTCACATTGAGGCTTTAAAAAGTAGTTATTCAACATGAGGCACATTCCAAATGACATTTTGAATCAATTTTTCTACAGTCCAAAAAATCAATTTTCTGATGAAAAACGATGACCGGTGACCTGTTGAAATTTCTCCAGATGGTCAGAAATGGAAATTTTTCAATGTTTAACTTTTTTGACTGCAAATGACTATTCCATGTAAATTATCACTTTTGGAACAAATATAAGTGTGTTTGAGTCACTTTAATGCCTGAAATTGGTTGAAATAGAAACTTCTGAATAGGAGAAAAAGTCTGTAATAATGGCAATTTTGGTCACATTGAGGCTGTAAAAAGTAGTTATTCAACATGAGGCACATTCCAAATGACATTCTGAATCAATTTTTCTACAGTTCAAAAAATCAATTTTCTGATGAAAAACGATGACCCGTGACCTGTCGAAATTTCTCCAGATGGTCAGAAATGGACATTTTTTAATGTTTAATTTTTTGACTGCAAATGACTATTCCATGTAAATTATAATTTTTGGAACAAAAATAAGTGTGTTTAGAGTCACTTTAGTGCCAGAAATTGGTCGAAACAGAAGCTTCTGAATAGGAGAAAAAGTCTGTAATAATGGCAATTTTATTCACATTGAGGCTTTTAAAAGTAGTTATTCAACATGAGGCACATTCCAAATGACATTTTAAATCAATTTTTCTACAGTCAAAAAAATCAATTTTCTGATGAAAAACGATGACCCGTGACCTGTCGAAATTTCTCCAGATGGTCACAAATGGAAATTTGTCAATGTTTAATTTTTTGACTGCTAATGACTATTCCATGTAAATTATCAATTTTGGACCAAAAATAAGTGTGTTTAGAGTCACATTAATGCCTGAAATTGGTCAAAATAGAAGCTTCTGAATAGGAGAAAAAGTCTGTAATAATGGCAATTTTGGTCACATTGAGGCTTGAAAAAGTAGTTATTCAACATGAGGCACATTCCAAATGACATTTTGAATCAATTTTTCTAAAGTCCAAAAAATCAATTTTCTGATGAAAAACGATGACCCGTGACCTGTCGAAATTTCTCCAGATGGTCAGAAATGGAATTTTTTTAATGTTTAATTTTTTGACTGCAAACAACTATTCCATGTAAATTATAATTTTTGGAACAAAACTAAGTGTGTTTAGAGTCACTTTAATGCAAGTCTGTAATAATGGCAATTTTGGTCACATTGAGGCTTTAAAAAGTAGTTATTCAACATGAGGCACATTCCAAATGACATTTTGAATCAATTTTTCTACAGTCCAAAAAATCAATTTTCTGATGAAAAACGATGACCCGTGACCTGTCGAAATTTCTCCAGATGGTCAGAAATGGACATTTTTTAATGTTTAATTTTTTGACTGCAAATGACTATTCCATGTAAATTATAATTTTTGGAACAAAAATAAGTGTGTTTAGAGTCACTTTAGTGCCAGAAATTGGTCGAAACAGAAGCTTCTGAATAGGAGAAAAAGTCTGTAATAATGGCAATTTTGGTCACATTGAGGCTTGAAAAAGTAGTTATTCAACATGAGGCACATTCCAAATGACATTTTGAATCAATTTTTCTAAAGTCCAAAAAATCAATTTTCTGATGAAAAACGATGACCCGTGACCTGTCGAAATTTCTCCAGATGGTCAGAAATGGACATTTTTCAATGTTTAATTTTTTGACTGCTAATGACTATTCCATGTAAATTATCACTTTTGGAACAAAAATAAGTGTGTTTAGAGTCTTATTAATGCCTGAAATTGGTCAAAATAGAAGCTTCTGGATAGGTGAAAAAGTCTGTAATAATGGTAATTTTGGTCACATTGAGGCTTTAAAAAGTAGTTATTCAACATGAGGCACATTCCAAATGCCATTTTGAATCAATTTTCCTACAGTCCAAAAAATCAATTTTCTGATGAAAAACGATGACCCGTGACCTGTCGAAATTTCTCCAGATGGTCAGAAATGGAAATTTTTCAATGTTTAATTTTTTGACTGCTAATGACTATTCCATGTAAATTATCACTTTTGGACCAAAAATAAGTGTGTTTAGAATCACATTAATGCCTGAAATTGGTCAAAATAGAAGCTTCTGAATAGGAGAAAAAGTCTGTAATAATGGCAAATTTGGTCACATTGAGGCTTGAAAAAGTAGGTATTCAACATGAGGCACATTCCAAATGACATTTTGAATCAATTTTTCTAAAGTCCAAAAAATCAATTTTCTGATGAAAAACGATGACCCGTGACCTGTCGAAATTTCTCCAGATGGTCAGAAATTGACATTTTTCAATGTTCAATTTTTTGACTGCTAATGACTATTCCATGTAAATTATCACTTTTGGAACAAAAATAAGTGTGTTTAGAGTCACTTTAATGCCTGAAATTGGTCGAAATAGAAGATTCTGAATAGGAGAAAAAGTCTGTAATAATGGCAATTTTGGTCACATTGAGGCTTGAAAAAGTAGTTATTCAACATGAGGCACATTCCAAATGACATTTTGAATCAATTTTTCTAAAGTCCAAAAAATCAATTTTCTGATGAAAAACGATGACCCGTGACCTGTCGAAATTTCTCCAGATGGTCAGAAATGGACATTTTTCAATGTTTAATTTTTTGACTGCTAATGACTATTCCATGTAAATTATCACTTTTGGAACAAAAATAAGTGTGTTTAGAGTCACTTTAATGCCTGAAATTGGTCGAAATAGAAGATTCTGAATAGGAGAAAAAGTCTGTAATAATGGCAATTTTGGTCACATTGAGGCTTTAAAAAGTAGTTATTCAACATGAGGCACATTCCAAATGACATTTTGAATCAATTTTTCTACAGTCCAAAAAATCAATTTTCTGATGAAAAACGATGACCGGTGACCTGTTGAAATTTCTCCAGATGGTCAGAAATGGAAATTTTTCAATGTTTAACTTTTTTGACTGCAAATGACTATTCCATGTAAATTATCACTTTTGGAACAAATATAAGTGTGTTTGAGTCACTTTAATGCCTGAAATTGGTTGAAATAGAAACTTCTGAATAGGAGAAAAAGTCTGTAATAATGGCAATTTTGGTCACATTGAGGCTGTAAAAAGTAGTTATTCAACATGAGGCACATTCCAAATGACATTCTGAATCAATTTTTCTACAGTTCAAAAAATCAATTTTCTGATGAAAAACGATGACCCGTGACCTGTCGAAATTTCTCCGGATGGTCAGAAATGGACATTTTTTAATGTTTAATTTTTTGACTGCAAATGACTATTCCATGTAAATTATAATTTTTGGAACAAAAATAAGTGTGTTTAGAGTCACTTTAGTGCCAGAAATTGGTCGAAACAGAAGCTTCTGAATAGGAGAAAAAGTCTGTAATAATGGCAATTTTATTCACATTGAGGCTTTTAAAAGTAGTTATTCAACATGAGGCACATTCCAAATGACATTTTAAATCAATTTTTCTACAGTCAAAAAAATCAATTTTCTGATGAAAAACGATGACCCGTGACCTGTCGAAATTTCTCCAGATGGTCACAAATGGAAATTTGTCAATGTTTAATTTTTTGACTGCTAATGACTATTCCATGTAAATTATCAATTTTGGACCAAAAATAAGTGTGTTTAGAGTCACATTAATGCCTGAAATTGGTCAAAATAGAAGCTTCTGAATAGGAGAAAAAGTCTGTAATAATGGCAATTTTGGTCACATTGAGGCTTGAAAAAGTAGTTATTCAACATGAGGCACATTCCAAATGACATTTTGAATCAATTTTTCTAAAGTCCAAAAAATCAATTTTCTGATGAAAAACGATGACCCGTGACCTGTCGAAATTTCTCCAGATGGTCAGAAATGGACATTTTTCAATGTTTAATTTTTTGACTGCTAATGACTATTCCATGTAAATTATCACTTTTGGAACAAAAATAAATGTGTTTAGAGTCTTAGTAATGCCTGAAATTGGTCAAAATAGAAGCTTCTGGAAAGGTGAAAAAGTCTGTAATAATGGTAATTTTGGTCACATTGAGGCTTTAAAAAGTAGTTATTCAACATGAGGCACATTCCAAATGCCATTTTGAATCAATTTTCCTACAGTCCAAAAAATCAATTTTCTGATGAAAAACGATGACCCGTGACCTGTCGAAATTTCTCCAGATGGTCAGAAATGGAAATTTTTCAATGTTTAATTTTTTGACTGCTAATGACTATTCCATGTAAATTATCACTTTTGGACCAAAAATAAGTGTGTTTAGAATCACATTAATGCCTGAAATTGGTCAAAATAGAAGCTTCTGAATAGGAGAAAAAGTCTGTAATAATGGCAATTTTGGTCACATTGAGGCTTGAAAAAGTAGGTATTCAACATGAGGCACATTCCAAATGACATTTTGAATCAATTTTTCTAAAGTCCAAAAAATCAATTTTCTGATGAAAAACGATGACCCGTGACCTGTCGAAATTTCTCCAGATGGTCAGAAATTGACATTTTTCAATGTTTAATTTTTTGACTGCTAATGACTATTCCATGTAAATTATCACTTTTGGAACAAAAATAAGTGTGTTTAGAGTCACTTTAATGCCTGAAATTGGTCGAAATAGAAGATTCTGAATAGGAGAAAAAGTCTGTAATAATGGCAATTTTGGTCACATTGAGGCTTGAAAAAGTAGTTATTCAACATGAGGCACATTCCAAATGACATTTTGAATCAATTTTTCTAAAGTCCAAAAAATCAATTTTCTGATGAAAAACGATGACCCGTGACCTGTCGAAATTTCTCCAGATGGTCAGAAATGGAATTTTTTTAATGTTTAATTTTTTGACTGCAAACAACTATTCCATGTAAATTATAATTTTTGGAACAAAACTAAGTGTGTTTAGAGTCACTTTAATGCAAGTCTGTAATAATGGCAATTTTGGTCACATTGAGGCTTTAAAAAGTAGTTATTCAACATGAGGCACATTCCAAATGACATTTTGAATCAATTTTTCTACAGTCCAAAAAATCAATTTTCTGATGAAAAACGATGACCGGTGACCTGTTGAAATTTCTCCAGATGGTCAGAAATGGAAATTTTTCAATGTTTAACTTTTTTGACTGCAAATTACTATTCCATGTAAATTATCACTTTTGGAACAAATATAAGTGTGTTTGAGTCACTTTAATGCCTGAAATTGGTTGAAATAGAAACTTCTGAATAGGAGAAAAAGTCTGTAATAATGGCAATTTTGGTCACATTGAGGCTTTAAAAAGTAGTTATTCAACATGAGGCACATTCCAAATGACATTTTGAATCAATTTTTCTACAGTCCAAAAAATCAATTTTCTGATGAAAAACGATGACCCGTGACCTGTCGAAATTTCTCCAGATGGTCAGAAATGGAAATTTTGTCATGTTTAATTTTTTGACTGCTAATGACTATTCCACGTAAATTATCACTTTTGAAACAAATATAAGTGTGTTTAGAGTTTCTTTAATGCCTGAAATTGGTCGAAATAGAAGCTTCTGAATAGGAGAAAAAGTCTGTAATAATGGCAATTTTGGTCACATTGAGGCTTTAAAAAGTAGTTATTCAACATGAGGCACATTCCAAATGACATTCTGAATCAATTTTTCTACAGTCCAAAAAATCAATTTTCTGATGAAAAACGATGACCCGTGACCTGTCGAAATTTCTCCAGATGGTCAGAAATGGAAATTTTTCGTTGTTCAATTTTTTGACTGCTAATGACTATTCCATGTAAATTATCACTTTTGGAACAAAAATAAGTGTGTTTAGAGTCACTTTAGTGCCTGAAATTGGTCGAAATAGAAGCTTCTGAATAGGAGAAAAAGTTTGTAATAATGGCAATTTTATTCACATTGAGGCTTCTAAAAGTAGTTATTCAACATGAGGCACATTCCAAATGACATTTTAAATTAATTTTTCTACAGTCCAAAAAATCAATTTTCTGATGAAAAACGATGACCCGTGACCTGTCGAAATTTCTCCAGATGGTCAGAAATGGAAATTTTTTAATGTTTAATTTTAGACTGCAAATGACTATTCCATGTAAATTATCACTTTTGGAACAAAAAAAAGTGTGTTTAGAGTCACATTAATGCCTGAAATTGGTCAAAATAGAAGCTTCTGGATAGGAGAAAAAGTCTGTAATAATGGCAATTTTGGTCACATTGAGGCTTTAAAAAGTAGTTATTCAACATGAGGCACATTCCAAATGACATTTTGAATCAATTTTTCTACAGTCCAAAAAATCAATTTTCTGATGAAAAACGATGACCGGTGACCTGTCGAAATTTCTCCAGATGGTCAGAAATGGAAATTTTTCAATGTTTAACTTTTTTGACTGCAAATGACTATTCCATGTAAATTATCACTTTTGGAACAAATATAAGTGTGTTTGAGTCACTTTAATGCCTGAAATTGGTTGAAATAGAAGCTTCTGAATAGGAGAAAAACTCTGTAATAATGGCAATTTTGGTCACATTGAGGCTTGAAAAAGTAGTTATTCAACATGAGGCACATTCCAAATGACATTTTAAATCAATTTTTCTACAGTCCAAAAAATCAATTTTCTGATGAAAAACGATGACCCGTGACCTGTCGAAATTTCTCCAGATGGTCAGAAATGGAAATTTTTCAATGTTAAATTTTTTGACTGCTAATGACTATTCCATGTAAATTATCACTTTTGGAACAAAAATAAGTGTGTTTAGAGTCACATTAATGCCTGAAATTGGTCAAAATAGAAGCTTCTGGATAGGAGAAAAAGTCTGTAATAATGGCAATTTTGGTCACATTGAGGCTTTAAAAAGTAGTTATTCAACATGAGGCACATTCCAAATGACATTTTGAATAAATTTTTCTACAGTCCAAAAAATCAATTTTCTGATGAAAAACGATGACCGGTGACCTGTCGAAATTTCTCCAGATGGTCAGAAATGGAAATTTTTCAATGTTTAACTTTTTTGACTGCAAAAGACTATTCCATGTAAATTATCACTTTTGGAACAAATATAAGTGTGTTTGAGTCACTTTAATGCCTGAAATTGGTTGAAATAGAAGCTTCTGAATAGGAGAAAAAGTCTGTAATAATGGCAATTTTGGTCACATTGAGGCTTGAAAAAGTAGTTATTCAACATGAGGCACATTCCAAATGACATTTTGAATCAATTTTTCTACAGTCCAAAAAATCAATTTTCTGACGAAAAACGATGACCCGTGACCTGTCGAAATTTCTCCAGATGGTCACAAATGGAAATTTGTCAATGTTTAATTTTTTGACTGCTAATGACTATTCCATGTAAATTATCACTTTTGGACCAAAAATAAGTGTGTTTAGAGTCACATTAATGCCTGAAATTGATCAAAATAGAAGCTTCTGAATAGGAGAAAAAGTCTGTAATAATGGCAATTTTGGTCACATTGAGGCTTGAAAAAGTAGGTATTCAACATGAGGCACATTCCAAATGACATTTTAAATGAATTTTTCTACAGTCCAAAAAATCAATTTTCTGATGAAAAACAATGACCCGTGACCTGTCGAAATTTCTCCAGACGGTCAGAAATGGAAATGTTTTAATGTTTAATTTTTTGACTGCAAATGACTATTCCATGTAAATTATAATTTTTTGAACAAAAATAAGTGTGTTTAGAGTCACTTTAGAGCCTGAAATTGGTCGAAATAGAAGCTTCTGAATAGGAGAAAAAGTCTGTAATAATGGCAATTTTATTCACATTGAGGCTTCTAAAAGTAGTTATTCAATATGAGGCACATTCCAAATGACATTTTGAATCAATTTTTCTACAGTCCAAAAAATCAATTTTCTGATGAAAAACGATGACCCGTGACCTGTCGAAATTTCTCCAGATGGTCAGAAATGGAAATATTTCAATGTTTAATTTTTTGACTGCTAATGACTATTCCATGTAAATTATCACTTTTGGAACAAAAATAAGTGTGTTTAGAGTCACATTAATGCCTGAAATTGGGCAAAATAGAAACTTCTGAATAGGAGAAAAAGTCTGTAATAATGGCAATTTTGGTCACATTGAGGCTGTAAAAAGTAGTTATTCAACATGAAGCACATTCCAAATGACATTTTGAATCAATTTTTCTACAGTCCAAAAAATTAATTTTCTGATGAAAAACGATGACCCGTGACCTGTCGAAATTTCTCCAGATGGTCAGAAATGGAAATTTTGTCATGTTTAATTTTTTGACTGCTAATGACTATTCCACGTAAATTATCACTTTTGAAACAAAAATAAGTGTGTTTAGAGTTTCTTTAATGCCTGAAATTGGTCGAAATAGAAGCTTCTGAATAGGAGAAAAAGTCTGTAATAATGGCAATTTTGGTCACATTGAGGCTTTAAAAAGTAGTTATTCAACAAGAGGCACATTCCAAATGACATTCTGAATCAATTTTTCTACAGTCCAAAAAATCAATTTTCTGATGAAAAACGATGACCCGTGACCTGTCGAAATTTCTCCAGATGGTCAGAAATGGAAATTTTTTAATGTTTAATTTTAGACTGCAAATGACTATTCCATGTAAATTATCACTTTTGGAACAAAAATAAGTGTGTTTAGAGTCACTTTAATGCCTGAAATTGGTCGAAATAGAAGATTCTGAATAGGAGAAAAAGTCTGTAATAATGGCAATTTTGGTCACATTGAGGCTTGAAAAAGTAGTTATTCAACATGAGGCACATTCCAAATGACATTTTGAATCAATTTTTCTAAAGTCCAAAAAATCAATTTTCTGATGAAAAACGATGACCCGTGACCTGTCGAAATTTCTCCAGATGGTCAGAAATGGAATTTTTTTAATGTTTAATTTTTTGACTGCAAACAACTATTCCATGTAAATTATAATTTTTGGAACAAAACTAAGTGTGTTTAGAGTCACTTTAATGCAAGTCTGTAATAATGGCAATTTTGGTCACATTGAGGCTTTAAAAAGTAGTTATTCAACATGAGGCACATTCCAAATGACATTTTGAATCAATTTTTCTACAGTCCAAAAAATCAATTTTCTGATGAAAAACGATGACCGGTGACCTGTTGAAATTTCTCCAGATGGTCAGAAATGGAAATTTTTCAATGTTTAACTTTTTTGACTGCAAATGACTATTCCATGTAAATTATCACTTTTGGAACAAATATAAGTGTGTTTGAGTCACTTTAATGCCTGAAATTGGTTGAAATAGAAACTTCTGAATAGGAGAAAAAGTCTGTAATAATGGCAATTTTGGTCACATTGAGGCTTTAAAAAGCAGTTATTCAACATGAGGCACATTCCAAATGACATTTTGAATCAATTTTTCTACAGTCCAAAAAATCAATTTTCTGATGAAAAACGATGACCCGTGACCTGTCGAAATTTCTCCAGATGGTCAGAAATGGAAATTTTGTCATGTTTAATTTTTTGACTGCTAATGACTATTCCACGTAAATTATCACTTTTGAAACAAAAATAAGTGTGTTTAGAGTTTCTTTAATGCCTGAAATTGGTCGAAATAGAAGCTTCTGAATAGGAGAAAAAGTCTGTAATAATGGCAATTTTGGTCACATTGAGGCTTTAAAAAGTAGTTATTCAACATGAGGCACATTCCAAATGACATTCTGAATCAATTTTTCTACAGTCCAAAAAATCAATTTTCTGATGAAAAACGATGACCCGTGACCTGTCGAATTTTCTCCAGATGGTCAGAAATGGAAATTTTTTAATGATTAATGTTTTGACTGCAAATGACTATTCCATGTAAATTATAATTTTTGGAACAAAAATAAGTGTGTTTAGAGTCACTTTAGTGCCAGAAATTGGTCGAAATAGAAGCTTCTGAATAGGAGAAAAAGTCTGTAATAATGGCAATTTTATTCACATTGAGGCTTTTAAAAGTAGTTATTCAACATGAGGCACATTCCAAATGACATTTTAAATCAACTTTTCTACAGTCAAAAAAATCAATTTTCTGATGAAAAACGATGACCCGTGACCTGTCGAAATTTCTCCAGATGGTCACAAATGGAAATTTTTCAATGTTTAATTTTTTGACTGCTTATGACTATTCCATGTAAATTATCACTTTTGGAACAAAAATAAGTGTGTTTAGAGTCACTTTAGTGCCTGAAATTGGTCGAAATAGAAGCTTCTGAATAGGAGAAAAAGTTTGTAATAATGGCAATTTTATTCACATTGAGGCTTCTAAAAGTAGTTATTCAACATGAGGCACATTCCAAATGACATTTTAAATTAATTTTTCTACAGTCCAAAAAATCAATTTTCTGATGAAAAACGATGACCCGTGACCTGTCGAAATTTCTCCAGATGGTCAGAAATGGAAATTTTTTAATGTTTAATTTTAGACTGCAAATGACTATTCCATGTAAATTATCACTTTTGGAACAAAAAAAAGTGTGTTTAGAGTCACATTAATGCCTGAAATTGGTCAAAATAGAAGCTTCTGGATAGGAGAAAAAGTCTGTAATAATGGCAATTTTGGTCACATTGAGGCTTTAAAAAGTAGTTGTTCAACATGAGGCACATTCCAAATGACATTTTGAATCAATTTTTCTACAGTCCAAAAAATCAATTTTCTGATGAAAAACGATGACCGGTGACCTGTCGAAATTTCTCCAGATGGTCAGAAATGGAAATTTTTCAATGTTTAACTTTTTTGACTGCAAATGACTATTCCATGTAAATTATCACTTTTGGAACAAATATAAGTGTGTTTGAGTCACTTTAATGCCTGAAATTGGTTGAAATAGAAGCTTCTGAATAGGAGAAAAACTCTGTAATAATGGCAATTTTGGTCACATTGAGGCTTGAAAAAGTAGTTATTCAACATGAGGCACATTCCAAATGACATTTTAAATCAATTTTTCTACAGTCCAAAAAATCAATTTTCTGATGAAAAACGATGACCCGTGACCTGTCGAAATTTCTCCAGATGGTCAGAAATGGAAATTTTTCAATGTTAAATTTTTTGACTGCTAATGACTATTCCATGTAAATTATCACTTTTGGAACAAAAATAAGTGTGTTTAGAGTCACATTAATTCCTGAAATTGGTCAAAATAGAAGCTTCTGGATAGGAGAAAAAGTCTGTAATAATGGCAATTTTGGTCACATTGAGGCTTTAAAAAGTAGTTATTCAACATGAGGCACATTCCAAATGACATTTTGAATAAATTTTTCTACAGTCCAAAAAATCAATTTTCTGATGAAAAACGATGACCGGTGACCTGTCGAAATTTCTCCAGATGGTCAGAAATGGAAATTTTTCAATGTTTAACTTTTTTGACTGCAAAAGACTATTCCATGTAAATTATCACTTTTGGAACAAATATAAGTGTGTTTAGAGTCACATTAATGCCTGAAATTGATCAAAATAGAAGCTTCTGAATAGGAGAAAAAGTCTGTAATAATGGCAATTTTGGTCACATTGAGGCTTGAAAAAGTAGGTATTCAACATGAGGCACATTCCAAATGACATTTTAAATGAATTTTTCTACAGTCCAAAAAATCAATTTTCTGATGAAAAACAATGACCCGTGACCTGTCGAAATTTCTCCAGACGGTCAGAAATGGAAATGTTTTAATGTTTAATTTTTTGACTGCAAATGACTATTCCATGTAAATTATAATTTTTTGAACAAAAATAAGTGTGTTTAGAGTCACTTTAGAGCCTGAAATTGGTCGAAATAGAAGCTTCTGAATAGGAGAAAAAGTCTGTAATAATGGCAATTTTATTCACATTGAGGCTTCTAAAAGTAGTTATTCAACATGAGGCACATTCCAAATGACATTTTGAATCAATTTTTCTACAGTCCAAAAAATCAATTTTCTGATGAAAAACGATGACCCGTGACCTGTCGAAATTTCTCCAGATGGTCAGAAATGGAAATATTTCAATGTTTAATTTTTTGACTGCTAATGACTATTCCATGTAAATTATCACTTTTGGAACAAAAATAAGTGTGTTTAGAGTCACATTAATGCCTGAAATTGGGCAAAATAGAAACTTCTGAATAGGAGAAAAAGTCTGTAATAATGGCAATTTTGGTCACATTGAGGCTGTAAAAAGTAGTTATTCAACATGAAGCACATTCCAAATGACATTTTGAATCAATTTTTCTACAGTCCAAAAAATTAATTTTCTGATGAAAAACGATGACCCGTGACCTGTCGAAATTTCTCCAGATGGTCAGAAATGGAAATTTTGTCATGTTTAATTTTTTGACTGCTAATGACTATTCCACGTAAATTATCACTTTTGAAACAAAAATAAGTGTGTTTAGAGTTTCTTTAATGCCTGAAATTGGTCGAAATAGAAGCTTCTGAATAGGAGAAAAAGTCTGTAATAATGGCAATTTTGGTCACATTGAGGCTTTAAAAAGTAGTTATTCAACATGAGGCACATTCCAAATGACATTCTGAATCAATTTTTCTACAGTCCAAAAAATCAATTTTCTGATGAAAAACGATGACCCGTGACCTGTCGAAATTTCTCCAGATGGTCAGAAATGGAAATTTTTTAATGTTTAATTTTAGACTGCAAATGACTATTCCATGTAAATTATCACTTTTGGAACAAAAATAAGTGTGTTTAGAGTCACATTAATGCCTGAAATTGGTCAAAATAGAAGCTTCTGGATAGGAGAAAAAGTCTGTAATAATGGCAATTTTGGTCACATTGAGGCTTTAAAAAGTAGTTATTCAACATGAGGCACATTCCAAATGACATTTTGAATCAATTTTTCTACAGTCCAAAAAATCAATTTTCTGATGAAAAACGATGACCGGTGACCTGTCGAAATTTCTCCAGATGGTCAGAAATGGAAATTTTTCAATGTTTAACTTTTTTGACTGCAAATGACTATTCCATGTAAATTATCACTTTTGGAACAAATATAAGTGTGTTTGAGTCACTTTAATGCCTGAAATTGGTTGAAATAGAAGCTTCTGAATAGGAGAAAAACTCTGTAATAATGGCAATTTTGGTCACATTGAGGCTTGAAAAAGTAGTTATTCAACATGAGGCACATTCCAAATGACATTTTAAATCAATTTTTCTACAGTCCAAAAAATCAATTTTCTGATGAAAAACGATGACCCGTGACCTGTCGAAATTTCTCCAGATGGTCAGAAATGGAAATTTTTCAATGTTAAATTTTTTGACTGCTAATGACTATTCCATGTAAATTATCACTTTTGGAACAAAAATAAGTGTGTTTAGAGTCACATTAATGCCTGAAATTGGTCAAAATAGAAGCTTCTGAATAGGAGAAAAAGTCTGTAATAATGGCAATTTTGGTCACATTGAGGCTTGAAAAAGTAGTTATTCAACATGAGGCACATTCCAAATGACATTTTGAATCAATTTTCCTAAAGTCCAAAAAATCAATTTTCTGATGAAAAACGATGACCCGTGACCTGTCGAAATTTCTCCAGATGGTCAGAAATGGACATTTTTCAATGTTTAATTTTTTGACTGCTAATGACTATTCCATGTAAATTATCACTTTTGGAACAAAAATAAATGTGTTTAGAGTCTTATTAATGCCTGAAATTGGTCAAAATAGAAGCTTCTGGAAAGGTGAAAAAGTCTGTAATAATGGTAATTTTGGTCACATTGAGGCTTTAAAAAGTAGTTATTCAACATGAGGCACATTCCAAATGCCATTTTGAATCAATTTTCCTACAGTCCAAAAAATCAATTTTCTGATGAAAAACGATGACCCGTGACCTGTCGAAATTTCTCCAGATGGTCAGAAATGGAAATTTTTCAATGTTTACTTTTTTGACTGCTAATGACTATTCCATGTAAATTATCACTTTTGGACCAAAAATAAGTGTGTTTAGAATCACATTAATGCCTGAAATTGGTCAAAATAGAAGCTTCTGAATAGGAGAAAAAGTCTGTAATAATGGCAATTTTGGTCACATTGAGGCTTGAAAAAGTAGTTATTCAACATGAGGCACATTCCAAATGACATTTTGAATCAATTTTTCTAAAGTCCAAAAAATCAATTTTCTGATGAAAAACGATGACCCGTGACCTGTCGAAATTTCTCCAGATGGTCAGAAATTGACATTTTTCAATGTTTAATTTTTTGACTGCTAATGACTATTCCATGTAAATTATCACTTTTGGAACAAAAATAAGTGTGTTTAGAGTCACTTTAATGCCTGAAATTGGTCGAAATAGAAGATTCTGAATAGGAGAAAAAGTCTGTAATAATGGCAATTTTGGTCACATTGAGGCTTGAAAAAGTAGTTATTCAACATGAGGCACATTCCAAATGACATTTTGAATCAATTTTTCTAAAGTCCAAAAAATCAATTTTCTGATGAAAAACGATGACCCGTGACCTGTCGAAATTTCTCCAGATGGTCAGAAATGGAATTTTTTTAATGTTTAATTTTTTGACTGCAAACAACTATTCCATGTAAATTATAATTTTTGGAACAAAACTAAGTGTGTTTAGAGTCACTTTAATGCAAGTCTGTAATAATGGCAATTTTGGTCACATTGAGGCTTTAAAAAGTAGTTATTCAACATGAGGCACATTCCAAATGACATTTTGAATCAATTTTTCTACAGTCCAAAAAATCAATTTTCTGATGAAAAACGATGACCGGTGACCTGTTGAAATTTCTCCAGATGGTCAGAAATGGAAATTTTTCAATGTTTAACTTTTTTGACTGCAAATTACTATTCCATGTAAATTATCACTTTTGGAACAAATATAAGTGTGTTTGAGTCACTTTAATGCCTGAAATTGGTTGAAATAGAAACTTCTGAATAGGAGAAAAAGTCTGTAATAATGGCAATTTTGGTCACATTGAGGCTTTAAAAAGTAGTTATTCAACATGAGGCACATTCCAAATGACATTTTGAATCAATTTTTCTACAGTCCAAAAAATCAATTTTCTGATGAAAAACGATGACCCGTGACCTGTCGAAATTTCTCCAGATGGTCAGAAATGGAAATTTTGTCATGTTTAATTTTTTGACTGCTAATGACTATTCCACGTAAATTATCACTTTTGAAACAAAAATAAGTGTGTTTAGAGTTTCTTTAATGCCTGAAATTGGTCGAAATAGAAGCTTCTGAATAGGAGAAAAAGTCTGTAATAATGGCAATTTTGGTCACATTGAGGCTTTAAAAAGTAGTTATTCAACATGAGGCACATTCCAAATGACATTCTGAATCAATTTTTCTACAGTCCAAAAAATCAATTTTCTGATGAAAAACGATGACCCGTGACCGGTCGAAATTTCTCCAGATGGTCAGAAATGGAAATTTTTCGTTGTTCAATTTTTTGACTGCTAATGACTATTCCATGTAAATTATCACTTTTGGAACAAAAATAAGTGTGTTTAGAGTCACTTTAGTGCCTGAAATTGGTCGAAATAGAAGCTTCTGAATAGGAGAAAAAGTTTGTAATAATGGCAATTTTATTCACATTGAGGCTTCTAAAAGTAGTTATTCAACATGAGGCACATTCCAAATGACATTTTAAATTAATTTTTCTACAGTCCAAAAAATCAATTTTCTGATGAAAAACGATGACCCGTGACCTGTCGAAATTTCTCCAGATGGTCAGAAATGGAAATTTTTTAATGTTTAATTTTAGACTGCAAATGACTATTCCATGTAAATTATCACTTTTGGAACAAAAAAAAGTGTGTTTAGAGTCACATTAATGACTGAAATTGGTCAAAATAGAAGCTTCTGGATAGGAGAAAAAGTCTGTAATAATGGCAATTTTGGTCACATTGAGGCTTTAAAAAGTAGTTATTCAACATGAGGCACATTCCAAATGACATTTTGAATCAATTTTTCTACAGTCCAAAAAATCAATTTTCTGATGAAAAACGATGACCGGTGACCTGTCGAAATTTCTCCAGATGGTCAGAAATGGAAATTTTCAATGTTTAACTTTTTTGACTGCAAATGACTATTCCATGTAAATTATCACTTTTGGAACAAATATAAGTGTGTTTGAGTCACTTTAATGCCTGAAATTGGTTGAAATAGAAGCTTCTGAATAGGAGAAAAACTCTGTAATAATGGCAATTTTGGTCACATTGAGGCTTGAAAAAGTAGTTATTCAACATGAGGCACATTCCAAATGACATTTTAAATCAATTTTTCTACAGTCCAAAAAATCAATTTTCTGATGAAAAACGATGACCCGTGACCTGTCGAAATTTCTCCAGATGGTCAGAAATGGAAATTTTTCAATGTTAAATTTTTTGACTGCTAATGACTATTCCATGTAAATTATCACTTTTGGAACAAAAATAAGTGTGTTTAGAGTCACATTAATGCCTGAAATTGGTCAAAATAGAAGCTTCTGGATAGGAGAAAAAGTCTGTAATAATGGCAATTTTGGTCACATTGAGGCTTTAAAAAGTAGTTATTCAACATGAGGCACATTCCAAATGACATTTTGAATAAATTTTTCTACAGTCCAAAAAATCAATTTTCTGATGAAAAACGATGACCGGTGACCTGTCGAAATTTCTCCAGATGGTCAGAAATGGAAATTTTTCAATGTTTAACTTTTTTGACTGCAAAAGACTATTCCATGTAAATTATCACTTTTGGAACAAATATAAGTGTGTTTGAGTCACTTTAATGCCTGAAATTGGTTGAAATAGAAGCTTCTGAATAGGAGAAAAAGTCTGTAATAATGGCAATTTTGGTCACATTGAGGCTTGAAAAAGTAGTTATTCAACATGAGGCACATTCCAAATGACATTTTGAATCAATTTTTCTACAGTCCAAAAAATCAATTTTCTGACGAAAAACGATGACCCGTGACCTGTCGAAATTTCTCCAGATGGTCACAAATGGAAATTTGTCAATGTTTAATTTTTTGACTGCTAATGACTATTCCATGTAAATTATCACTTTTGGACCAAAAATAAGTGTGTTTAGAGTCACATTAATGCCTGAAATTGATCAAAATAGAAGCTTCTGAATAGGAGAAAAAGTCTGTAATAATGGCAATTTTGGTCACATTGAGGCTTGAAAAAGTAGGTATTCAACATGAGGCACATTCCAAATGACATTTTAAATGAATTTTTCTACAGTCCAAAAAATCAATTTTCTGATGAAAAACAATGACCCGTGACCTGTCGAAATTTCTCCAGACGGTCAGAAATGGAAATGTTTTAATGTTTAATTTTTTGACTGCAAATGACTATTCCATGTAAATTATAATTTTTTGAACAAAAATAAGTGTGTTTAGAGTCACTTTAGAGCCTGAAATTGGTCGAAATAGAAGCTTCTGAATAGGAGAAAAAGTCTGTAATAATGGCAATTTTATTCACATTGAGGCTTCTAAAAGTAGTTATTCAACATGAGGCACATTCCAAATGACATTTTGAATCAATTTTTCTACAGTCCAAAAAATCAATTTTCTGATGAAAAACGATGACCCGTGACCTGTCGAAATTTCTCCAGATGGTCAGAAATGGAAATATTTCAATGTTTAATTTTTTGACTGCTAATGACTATTCCATGTAAATTATCACTTTTGGAACAAAAATAAGTGTGTTTAGAGTCACATTAATGCCTGAAATTGGGCAAAATAGAAACTTCTGAATAGGAGAAAAAGTCTGTAATAATGGCAATTTTGGTCACATTGAGGCTGTAAAAAGTAGTTATTCAACATGAAGCACATTCCAAATGACATTTTGAATCAATTTTTCTACAGTCCAAAAAATTAATTTTCTGATGAAAAACGATGACCCGTGACCTGTCGAAATTTCTCCAGATGGTCAGAAATGGAAATTTCGTCATGTTTAATTTTTTGACTGCTAATGACTATTCCACGTAAATTATCACTTTTGAAACAAAAATAAGTGTGTTTAGAGTTTCTTTAATGCCTGAAATTGGTCGAAATAGAAGCTTCTGAATAGGAGAAAAAGTCTGTAATAATGGCAATTTTGGTCACATTGAGGC
Organism: Triturus cristatus; assembly: GCF_964204655.1. Taxonomy (NCBI): domain Eukaryota; kingdom Metazoa; phylum Chordata; class Amphibia; order Caudata; family Salamandridae; genus Triturus; species Triturus cristatus. The sequence goes on along the minus strand of NC_140592.1, from coordinate 388,691,453 downwards.
TTTAAAAAGTAGTTATTCAACATGAGGCACATTCCAAATGACATTCTGAATCAATTTTTCTACAGTCCAAAAAATCAATTTTCTGATGAAAAACGATGACCCGTGACCTGTCGAAATTTCTCCAGATGGTCAGAAATGGAAATTTTTTAATGTTTAATTTTAGACTGCAAATGACTATTCCATGTAAATTATCACTTTTGGAACAAAAATAAGTGTGTTTAGAGTCACTTTAATGCCTGAAATTGGTCGAAATAGAAGATTCTGAATAGGAGAAAAAGTCTGTAATAATGGCAATTTTGGTCACATTGAGGCTTGAAAAAGTAGTTATTCAACATGAGGCACATTCCAAATGACATTTTGAATCAATTTTTCTAAAGTCCAAAAAATCAATTTTCTGATGAAAAACGATGACCCGTGACCTGTCGAAATTTCTCCAGATGGTCAGAAATGGAATTTTTTTAATGTTTAATTTTTTGACTGCAAACAACTATTCCATGTAAATTATAATTTTTGGAACAAAACTAAGTGTGTTTAGAGTCACTTTAATGCAAGTCTGTAATAATGGCAATTTTGGTCACATTGAGGCTTTAAAAAGTAGTTATTCAACATGAGGCACATTCCAAATGACATTTTGAATCAATTTTTCTACAGTCCAAAAAATCAATTTTCTGATGAAAAACGATGACCGGTGACCTGTTGAAATTTCTCCAGATGGTCAGAAATGGAAATTTTTCAATGTTTAACTTTTTTGACTGCAAATGACTATTCCATGTAAATTATCACTTTTGGAACAAATATAAGTGTGTTTGAGTCACTTTAATGCCTGAAATTGGTTGAAATAGAAACTTCTGAATAGGAGAAAAAGTCTGTAATAATGGCAATTTTGGTCACATTGAGGCTTTAAAAAGCAGTTATTCAACATGAGGCACATTCCAAATGACATTTTGAATCAATTTTTCTACAGTCCAAAAAATCAATTTTCTGATGAAAAACGATGACCCGTGACCTGTCGAAATTTCTCCAGATGGTCAGAAATGGAAATTTTGTCATGTTTAATTTTTTGACTGCTAATGACTATTCCACGTAAATTATCACTTTTGAAACAAAAATAAGTGTGTTTAGAGTTTCTTTAATGCCTGAAATTGGTCGAAATAGAAGCTTCTGAATAGGAGAAAAAGTCTGTAATAATGGCAATTTTGGTCACATTGAGGCTTTAAAAAGTAGTTATTCAACATGAGGCACATTCCAAATGACATTCTGAATCAATTTTTCTACAGTCCAAAAAATCAATTTTCTGATGAAAAACGATGACCCGTGACCTGTCGAATTTTCTCCAGATGGTCAGAAATGGAAATTTTTTAATGATTAATGTTTTGACTGCAAATGACTATTCCATGTAAATTATAATTTTTGGAACAAAAATAAGTGTGTTTAGAGTCACTTTAGTGCCAGAAATTGGTCGAAATAGAAGCTTCTGAATAGGAGAAAAAGTCTGTAATAATGGCAATTTTATTCACATTGAGGCTTTTAAAAGTAGTTATTCAACATGAGGCACATTCCAAATGACATTTTAAATCAACTTTTCTACAGTCAAAAAAATCAATTTTCTGATGAAAAACGATGACCCGTGACCTGTCGAAATTTCTCCAGATGGTCACAAATGGAAATTTTTCAATGTTTAATTTTTTGACTGCTTATGACTATTCCATGTAAATTATCACTTTTGGAACAAAAATAAGTGTGTTTAGAGTCACTTTAGTGCCTGAAATTGGTCGAAATAGAAGCTTCTGAATAGGAGAAAAAGTTTGTAATAATGGCAATTTTATTCACATTGAGGCTTCTAAAAGTAGTTATTCAACATGAGGCACATTCCAAATGACATTTTAAATTAATTTTTCTACAGTCCAAAAAATCAATTTTCTGATGAAAAACGATGACCCGTGACCTGTCGAAATTTCTCCAGATGGTCAGAAATGGAAATTTTTTAATGTTTAATTTTAGACTGCAAATGACTATTCCATGTAAATTATCACTTTTGGAACAAAAAAAAGTGTGTTTAGAGTCACATTAATGCCTGAAATTGGTCAAAATAGAAGCTTCTGGATAGGAGAAAAAGTCTGTAATAATGGCAATTTTGGTCACATTGAGGCTTTAAAAAGTAGTTATTCAACATGAGGCACATTCCAAATGACATTTTGAATCAATTTTTCTACAGTCCAAAAAATCAATTTTCTGATGAAAAACGATGACCGGTGACCTGTCGAAATTTCTCCAGATGGTCAGAAATGGAAATTTTTCAATGTTTAACTTTTTTGACTGCAAATGACTATTCCATGTAAATTATCACTTTTGGAACAAATATAAGTGTGTTTGAGTCACTTTAATGCCTGAAATTGGTTGAAATAGAAGCTTCTGAATAGGAGAAAAACTCTGTAATAATGGCAATTTTGGTCACATTGAGGCTTGAAAAGTAGTTATTCAACATGAGGCACATTCCAAATGACATTTTAAATCAATTTTTCTACAGTCCAAAAAATCAATTTTCTGATGAAAAACGATGACCCGTGACCTGTCGAAATTTCTCCAGATGGTCAGAAATGGAAATTTTTCAATGTTAAATTTTTTGACTGCTAATGACTATTCCATGTAAATTATCACTTTTGGAACAAAAATAAGTGTGTTTAGAGTCACATTAATTCCTGAAATTGGTCAAAATAGAAGCTTCTGGATAGGAGAAAAAGTCTGTAATAATGGCAATTTTGGTCACATTGAGGCTTTAAAAAGTAGTTATTCAACATGAGGCACATTCCAAATGACATTTTGAATAAATTTTTCTACAGTCCAAAAAATCAATTTTCTGATGAAAAACGATGACCGGTGACCTGTCGAAATTTCTCCAGATGGTCAGAAATGGAAATTTTTCAATGTTTAACTTTTTTGACTGCAAAAGACTATTCCATGTAAATTATCACTTTTGGAACAAATATAAGTGTGTTTAGAGTCACATTAATGCCTGAAATTGATCAAAATAGAAGCTTCTGAATAGGAGAAAAAGTCTGTAATAATGGCAATTTTGGTCACATTGAGGCTTGAAAAAGTAGGTATTCAACATGAGGCACATTCCAAATGACATTTTAAATGAATTTTTCTACAGTCCAAAAAATCAATTTTCTGATGAAAAACAATGACCCGTGACCTGTCGAAATTTCTCCAGACGGTCAGAAATGGAAATGTTTTAATGTTTAATTTTTTGACTGCAAATGACTATTCCATGTAAATTATAATTTTTTGAACAAAAATAAGTGTGTTTAGAGTCACTTTAGAGCCTGAAATTGGTCGAAATAGAAGCTTCTGAATAGGAGAAAAAGTCTGTAATAATGGCAATTTTATTCACATTGAGGCTTCTAAAAGTAGTTATTCAACATGAGGCACATTCCAAATGACATTTTGAATCAATTTTTCTACAGTCCAAAAAATCAATTTTCTGATGAAAAACGATGACCCGTGACCTGTCGAAATTTCTCCAGATGGTCAGAAATGGAAATATTTCAATGTTTAATTTTTTGACTGCTAATGACTATTCCATGTAAATTATCACTTTTGGAACAAAAATAAGTGTGTTTAGAGTCACATTAATGCCTGAAATTGGGCAAAATAGAAACTTCTGAATAGGAGAAAAAGTCTGTAATAATGGCAATTTTGGTCACATTGAGGCTGTAAAAAGTAGTTATTCAACATGAAGCACATTCCAAATGACATTTTGAATCAATTTTTCTACAGTCCAAAAAATTAATTTTCTGATGAAAAACGATGACCCGTGACCTGTCGAAATTTCTCCAGATGGTCAGAAATGGAAATTTTGTCATGTTTAATTTTTTGACTGCTAATGACTATTCCACGTAAATTATCACTTTTGAAACAAAAATAAGTGTGTTTAGAGTTTCTTTAATGCCTGAAATTGGTCGAAATAGAAGCTTCTGAATAGGAGAAAAAGTCTGTAATAATGGCAATTTTGGTCACATTGAGGCTTTAAAAAGTAGTTATTCAACATGAGGCACATTCCAAATGACATTCTGAATCAATTTTTCTACAGTCCAAAAAATCAATTTTCTGATGAAAAACGATGACCCGTGACCTGTCGAAATTTCTCCAGATGGTCAGAAATGGAAATTTTTTAATGTTTAATTTTAGACTGCAAATGACTATTCCATGTAAATTATCACTTTTGGAACAAAAATAAGTGTGTTTAGAGTCACATTAATGCCTGAAATTGGTCAAAATAGAAGCTTCTGGATAGGAGAAAAAGTCTGTAATAATGGCAATTTTGGTCACATTGAGGCTTTAAAAAGTAGTTATTCAACATGAGGCACATTCCAAATGACATTTTGAATCAATTTTTCTACAGTCCAAAAAATCAATTTTCTGATGAAAAACGATGACCGGTGACCTGTCGAAATTTCTCCAGATGGTCAGAAATGGAAATTTTTCAATGTTTAACATTTTTGACTGCAAATGACTATTCCATGTAAATTATCACTTTTGGAACAAATATAAGTGTGTTTGAGTCACTTTAATGCCTGAAATTGGTTGAAATAGAAGCTTCTGAATAGGAGAAAAACTCTGTAATAATGGCAATTTTGGTCACATTGAGGCTTGAAAAAGTAGTTATTCAACATGAGGCACATTCCAAATGACATTTTAAATCAATTTTTCTACAGTCCAAAAAATCAATTTTCTGATGAAAAACGATGACCCGTGACCTGTCGAAATTTCTCCAGATGGTCAGAAATGGAAATTTTTCAATGTTAAATTTTTTGACTGCTAATGACTATTCCATGTAAATTATCACTTTTGGAACAAAAATAAGTGTGTTTAGAGTCACATTAATGCCTGAAATTGGTCAAAATAGAAGCTTCTGGATAGGAGAAAAAGTCTCTAATAATGGCAATTTTGGTCACATTGAGGCTTTAAAAAGTAGTTATTCAACATGAGGCACATTCCAAATGACATTTTGAATCAATTTTTCTACAGTCCAAAAAATCAATTTTCTGATGAAAAACGATGACCGGTGACCTGTCGAAATTTCTCCAGATGGTCACAAATGGAAATTTGTCAATGTTTAATTTTTTGACTGCTAATGACTATTCCATGTAAATTATCACTTTTGGACCAAAAATAAGTGTGTTTAGAGTCACATTAATGCCTGAAATTGATCAAAATAGAAGCTTCTGAATAGGAGAAAAAGTCTGTAATAATGGCAATTTTGGTCACATTGAGGCTTGAAAAAGTAGGTATTCAACATGAGGCACATTCCAAATGACATTTTAAATGAATTTTTCTACAGTCCAAAAAATCAATTTTCTGATGAAAAACGATGACCTGTGACCTGTCGAAATTTCTCCAGATGGTCAGAAATGGAAATGTTTTAATGTTTAATTTTTTGACTGCAAATGACTATTCCATGTAAATTATAATTTTTTGAACAAAAATAAGTGTGTTTAGAGTCACTTTAGAGCCTGAAATTGGTCAAAATAGAAGCTTCTGAATAGGAGAAAAAGTCTGTAATAATGGCAATTTTATTCACATTGAGGCTTCTAAAAGTAGTTATTCAACATGAGGCACATTCCAAATGACATTTTGAATCAATTTTTCTACAGTCCAAAAAATCAATTTTCTGATGAAAAACGATGACCCGTGACCTGTCGAAATTTCTCCAGATGGTCAGAAATGGAAATATTTCAATGTTTAATTTTTTGACTGCTAATGACTATTCCATGTAAATTATCACTTTTGGAACAAAAATAAGTGTGTTTAGAGTCACATTAATGCCTGAAATTGGTCAAAATAGAAACTTCTGAATAGGAGAAAAAGTCTGTAATAATGGCAATTTTGGTCACATTGAGGCTGTAAAAAGTAGTTATTCAACATGAAGCACATTCCAAATGACATTTTGAATCAATTTTTCTACAGTCCAAAAAATTAATTTTCTGATGAAAAACGATGACCCGTGACCTGTCGAAATTTCTCCAGATGGTCAGAAATGGAAATTTTGTCATGTTTAATTTTTTGACTGCTAATGACTATTCCACGTAAATTATCACTTTTGAAACAAAAATAAGTGTGTTTAGAGTTTCTTTAATGCCTGAAATTGGTCGAAATAGAAGCTTCTGAATAGGAGAAAAAGTCTGTAATAATGGCAATTTTGGTCACATTGAGGCTGTAAAAAGTAGTTATTCAACATGAAGCACATTCCAAATGACATTTTGAATCAATTTTTCTACAGTCCAAAAAATTAATTTTCTGATGAAAAACGATGACCCGTGACCTGTCGAAATTTCTCCAGATGGTCAGAAATGGAAATTTTTTAATGTTTAATTTTTTGACTGCAAATGACTATTCCATGTAAATTATAATTTTTGGAACAAAAATAAGTGTGTTTAGAGTCACTTTAGTGCCAGAAATTGGTCGAAACAGAAGCTTCTGAATAGGAGAAAAAGTCTGTAATAATGGCAATTTTATTCACATTGAGGCTTTTAAAAGTAGTTATTCAACATGAGGCACATTCCAAATGACATTTTAAATCAATTTTTCTACAGTCAAAAAAATCAATTTTCTGATGAAAAACGATGACCCGTGACCTGTCGAAATTTCTCCAGATGGTCACAAATAGAAATTTGTCAATGTTTAATTTTTTGACTGCTAATGACTATTCCATGTAAATTATCAATTTTGGACCAAAAATAAGTGTGTTTAGAGTCACATTAATGCCTGAAATTGGTCAAAATAGAAGATTCTGAATAGGAGAAAAAGTCTGTAATAATGGCAATTTTGGTCACATTGAGGCTTGAAAAAGTAGTTATTCAACATGAGACACATTCCAAATGACATTTTGAATCAATTTTTCTAAAGTCCAAAAAATCAATTTTCTGATGAAAAACGATGACCCGTGACCTGTCGAAATTTCTCCAGATGGTCAGAAATGGACATTTTTCAATGTTTAATTTTTTGACTGCTAATGACTATTCCATGTAAATTATCACTTTTGGAACAAAAATAAGTGTGTTTAGAGTCTTATTAATGCCTGAAATTGGTCAAAATAGAAGCTTCTGGATAGGTGAAAAAGTCTGTAATAATGGTATTTTTGGTCACATTGAGGCTTTAAAAAGTAGTTATTCAACATGAGGCACATTCCAAATGCCATTTTGAATCAATTTTCCTACAGTCCAAAAAATCAATTTTCTGATGAAAAACGATGACCCGTGACCTGTCGAAATTTCTCCAGATGGTCAGAAATGGAAATTTTTCAATGTTTAATTTTTTGACTGCTAATGACTATTCCATGTAAATTATCACTTTTGGACCAAAAATAAGTGTGTTTAGAATCACATTAATGCCTGAAATTGGTCAAAATAGAAGCTTCTGAATAGGAGAAAAAGTCTGTAATAATGGCAATTTTGGTCACATTGAGGCTTGAAAAAGTAGGTATTCAACATGAGGCACATTCCAAATGACATTTTAAATGAATTTTTCTACAGTCCAAAAAATCAATTTTCTGATGAAAAACGATGACCCGTGACCTGTCGAAATTTCTCCAGATGGTCAGAAATGGAAATTTTTTAATGTTTAATTTTTTGACTGCAAATGACTATTCCATGTAAATTATAATTTTTTGAACAAAAATAAGTGTGTTTAGAGTCACTTTAGTGCCTGAAATTGGTAGAAATAGAAGCTTCTGAAGAGGAGAAAAAGTCTGTAATAATGCCAATTTTATTCACATTGAGGCTGTAAAAAGTAGTTATTCAACATGAGGCACATTCCAAATGACATTTTGAATCAATTTTTCTACAGTCCAAAAAATTAATTTTCTGATGAAAAACGATGACCCGTGACCTGTCGAAATTTCTCCAGATGGTCAGAAATGGAAATTTTGTCGTGTTTAATTTTTTGACTGCTAATGACTATTCCATGTAAATTATCACTTTTGAAACAAAAATAAGTGTGTTTAGAGTTTCTTTAATGCCTGAAATTGGTCGAAATAGAAGCTTCTAAATAGGAGAAAAAGTCTGTAATAATGGCAATTTTGGTCACATTGAGGCTTTAAAAATAGTTATTCAACATGAGGCACATTCCAAATGACATTCTGAATCAATTTTTCTACAGTCCAAAAAATCAATTTTCTGATGAAAAACGATGACCCGTGACCTGTCGAAATTTCTCCAGATGGTCAGAAATGGAATTTTTTTAATGTTTAATTTTTTGACTGCAAACAACTATTCCATGTAAATTATAATTTTTGGAACAAAACTAAGTGTGTTTAGAGTCACTTTAATGCAAGTCTGTAATAATGGCAATTTTGGTCAAATTGAGGCTTTAAAAAGTAGTTATTCAACATGAGGCACATTCCAAATGCCATTTTGAATCAATTTTCCTACAGTCCAAAAAATCAATTTTCTGATGAAAAACGATGACCCGTGACCTGTCGAAATTTCTCCAGATGGTCAGAAATGGAAATTTTTCAATGTTTAATTTTTTGACTGCAAATGACTATTCCATGTAAATTATCACTTTTGGAACAAATATAAGTGTGTTTGAGTCACTTTAATGCCTGAAATTGGTTGAAATAGAAGCTTCTGAATAGGAGAAAAAGTCTGTAATAATGGCAATTTTGGTCACATTGAGGCTTGAAAAAGTAGTTATTCAACATGAGGCACATTCCAAATGACATTTTGAATCAATTTTTCTACAGTCCAAAAAATCAATATTCTGATGAAAAACGATGACCCGTGACCTGTTGAAATTTCTCCAGATGGTCACAAATGGAAATTTGTCAATGTTTAATTTTTTGACTGCTAATGACTATTCCATGTAAATTATCACTTTTGGACCAAAAATAAGTGTGTTTAGAGTCACATTAATGCCTGAATTTGGTCAAAATAGAAGCTTCTGAATAGGAGAAAAAGTCTGTAATAATGGCAATTTTGGTCACATTGAGGCTTGAAAAAGTAGTTATTCAACATGAGGCACATTCCAAATGACATTTTGAATCAATTTTTCTACGGTCCAAAAAATCAATTTTCTGATGAAAAACAATGACCGGTGACCTGTCGAAATTTCTCCAGATGGTCAGAAATGGAAATTTTTCAATGTTAAATTTTTTGACTGCTAATGACTATTCCATGTAAATTATCACTTTTGGAACAAAAATAAGTGTGTTTAGAGTCACATTAATGCCTGAAATTGGTCAAAATAGAAGCTTCTGAATAGGAGAACAAGTCTGTAATAATGGCAATTTTGGTCACATTGAGGCTTGAAAAAGTAGTTATTCAACATGAGGCACATTCCAAATGACATTTTGAATCAATTTTTCTACAGTCCAAAAAATCAATTTTCTGATGAAAAACGATGACCCGTGACCTGTCGAAATTTCTCCAGATGGTCACAAATGGAAATTTTTCAATGTTTAATTTTTTTACTGCTAATGACTATTCCATGTAAATTATCACTTTTGGACCAAAAATAAGTGTGTTTAGAGTCACATTAATGCCTGAAATTGGTTGAAATAGAAGCTTCTGGATAGGAGAAAAAGTCTGTAATAATGGCAATTTTGGTCACATTGAGGCTTGAAAAAGTGGTTATTCAACATGAGGCACATTCCAAATGACATTTTGAATCAATTTTTCTACAGTCCAAAAAATCAATTTTCTGATGAAAAACAATGACCTGTGTGTGACCTGTCGAAATTTCTCCAGATGGTCAGAAATGGAAATTTTTCAATGTTTATTTTTTTGACTGCTAATGACTATTCCATGTAAATTATCACTTTTGGAACAAAAATAAGTGTGTTTAGAGTCACATTAATGCCTGAAATTGGTCAAAATAGAAGCTTCTGAATAGGAAAAAAAGTCTGTAATAAGGGCAATTTTGGTCACATTGAGGCTTGAAAAAGTAGTTATTCAACATGAGGCACATTCCAAATGACATTTTGAATCAATTTTTCTACAGTCCAAAAAATCAATTTTCTGATGAAAAACAATGACCTGTGTGTGACCTGTCGAAATTTCTCCAGATGGTCAGAAATGGAAATTTTTCAATGTTTATTTTTTTGACTGCTAATGACTATTCCATGTAAATTATCACTTTTGGAACAAAAATAAGTGTGTTTAGAGTCACATTAATGCCTGAAATTGGTCAAAATAGAAGCTTCTGAATAGGAGAAAAAGTCTGTAATAATGGCAATTTTGGTCACATTGAGGCTTGAAAAAGTAGGTATTCAACATGAGGCACATTCCAAATGACATTTTAAATGAATTTTTCTACAGTCCAAAAAATCAATTTTCTGATGAAAAACGATGACCCGTGACCTGTCGAAATTTCTCCAGCTGGTCAGAAATGGAAATTTTTTAATGTTTAATTTTTTGACTGCAAATGACTATTCCATGTAAATTATAATTTTTTGAACAAAAATAAGTGTGTTTAGAGTCACTTTAGTGCCTGAAATTGGTAGAAATAGAAGCTTCTGAAGAGGAGAAAAAGTCTGTAATAATGCCAATTTTATTCACATTGAGGCTGTAAAAAGTAGTTATTCAACATGAGGCACATTCCAAATGACATTTTGAATCAATTTTTCTACAGTCCAAAAAATCAATTTTCTGATGAAAAACGATGACCCGTGACCTGTCGAAATTTCTCCAGATGGTCAGAAATGGAAATATTTCAATGTTTAATTTTTTGACTGCTAATGACTATTCCATGTAAATTATCACTTTTGGAACAAAAATAAGTGTGTTTAGAGTCACATTAATGCCTGAAATTGGGCAAAATAGAAACTTCTGAATAGGAGAAAAAGTCTGTAATAATGGCAATTTTGGTCACATTGAGGCTGTAAAAAGTAGTTATTCAACATGAAGCACATTCCAAATGACATTTTGAATCAATTTTTCTACAGTCCAAAAAATTAATTTTCTGATGAAAAACGATGACCCGTGACCTGTCGAAATTTCTCCAGATGGTCAGAAATGGAAATTTTGTCATGTTTAATTTTTTGACTGCTAATGACTATTCCACGTAAATTATCACTTTTGAAACAAAAATAAGTGTGTTTAGAGTTTCTTTAATGCCTGAAATTGGTCGAAATAGAAGCTTCTGAATAGGAGAAAAAGTCTGTAATAATGGCAATTTTGGTCACATTGAGGCTTTAAAAAGTAGTTATTCAACATGAGGCACATTCCAAATGACATTCTGAATCAATTTTTCTACAGTCCAAAAAATCAATTTTCTGATGAAAAACGATGACCCGTGACCTGTCGAAATTTCTCCAGATGGTCAGAAATGGAAATTTTTTAATGTTTAATTTTAGACTGCAAATGACTATTCCATGTAAATTATCACTTTTGGAACAAAAATAAGTGTGTTTAGAGTCACTTTAATGCCTGAAATTGGTCGAAATAGAAGATTCTGAATAGGAGAAAAAGTCTGTAATAATGGCAATTTTGGTCACATTGAGGCTTGAAAAAGTAGTTATTCAACATGAGGCACATTCCAAATGACATTTTGAATCAATTTTTCTAAAGTCCAAAAAATCAATTTTCTGATGAAAAACGATGACCCGTGACCTGTCGAAATTTCTCCAGATGGTCAGAAATGGAATTTTTTTAATGTTTAATTTTTTGACTGCAAACAACTATTCCATGTAAATTATAATTTTTGGAACAAAACTAAGTGTGTTTAGAGTCACTTTAATGCAAGTCTGTAATAATGGCAATTTTGGTCACATTGAGGCTTTAAAAAGTAGTTATTCAACATGAGGCACATTCCAAATGACATTTTGAATCAATTTTTCTACAGTCCAAAAAATCAATTTTCTGATGAAAAACGATGACCCGTGACCTGTCGAAATTTCTCCAGATGGTCAGAAATGGACATTTTTTAATGTTTAATTTTTTGACTGCAAATGACTATTCCATGTAAATTATAATTTTTGGAACAAAAATAAGTGTGTTTAGAGTCACTTTAGTGCCAGAAATTGGTCGAAACAGAAGCTTCTGAATAGGAGAAAAAGTCTGTAATAATGGCAATTTTGGTCACATTGAGGCTTGAAAAAGTAGTTATTCAACATGAGGCACATTCCAAATGACATTTTGAATCAATTTTTCTAAAGTCCAAAAAATCAATTTTCTGATGAAAAACGATGACCCGTGACCTGTCGAAATATCTCCAGATGGTCAGAAATGGACATTTTTCAATGTTTAATTTTTTGACTGCTAATGACTATTCCATGTAAATTATCACTTTTGGAACAAAAATAAGTGTGTTTAGAGTCTTATTAATGCCTGAAATTGGTCAAAATAGAAGCTTCTGGATAGGTGAAAAAGTCTGTAATAATGGTAATTTTGGTCACATTGAGGCTTTAAAAAGTAGTTATTCAACATGAGGCACATTCCAAATGACATTCTGAATCAATTTTTCTACAGTCCAAAAAATCAATTTTCTGATGAAAAACGATGACCCGTGACCTGTCGAAATATCTCCAGATGGTCAGAAATGGAAATTTTTTAATGTTTAATTTTAGACTGCAAATGACTATTCCATGTAAATTATCACTTTTGGAACAAAAATAAGTGTGTTTAGAGTCACATTAATGCCTGAAATTGGTCAAAATAGAAGCTTCTGGATAGGAGAAAAAGTCTGTAATAATGGCAATTTTGGTCACATTGAGGCTTTAAAAAGTAGTTATTCAACATGAGGCACATTCCAAATGACATTTTGAATCAATTTTTCTACAGTCCAAAAAATCAATTTTCTGATGAAAAACGATGACCGGTGACCTGTCGAAATTTCTCCAGATGGTCAGAAATGGAAATTTTTCAATGTTTAACTTTTTTGACTGCAAATGACTATTCCATGTAAATTATCACTTTTGGAACAAATATAAGTGTGTTTGAGTCACTTTAATGCCTGAAATTGGTTGAAATAGAAGCTTCTGAATAGGAGAAAAACTCTGTAATAATGGCAATTTTGGTCACATTGAGGCTTGAAAAAGTAGTTATTCAACATGAGGCACATTCCAAATGACATTTTAAATCAATTTTTCTACAGTCCAAAAAATCAATTTTCTGATGAAAAACGATGACCCGTGACCTGTCGAAATTTCTCCAGATGGTCAGAAATGGAAATTTTTCAATGTTAAATTTTTTGACTGCTAATGACTATTCCATGTAAATTATCACTTTTGGAACAAAAATAAGTGTGTTTAGAGTCACATTAATGCCTGAAATTGGTCAAAATAGAAGCTTCTGGATAGGAGAAAAAGTCTCTAATAATGGCAATTTTGGTCACATTGAGGCTTTAAAAAGTAGTTATTCAACATGAGGCACATTCCAAATGACATTTTGAATCAATTTTTCTACAGTCCAAAAAATCAATTTTCTGATGAAAAACGATGACCGGTGACCTGTCGAAATTTCTCCAGATGGTCACAAATGGAAATTTGTCAATGTTTAATTTTTTGACTGCTAATGACTATTCCATGTAAATTATCACTTTTGGACCAAAAATAAGTGTGTTTAGAGTCACATTAATGCCTGAAATTGATCAAAATAGAAGCTTCTGAATAGGAGAAAAAGTCTGTAATAATGGCAATTTTGGTCACATTGAGGCTTGAAAAAGTAGGTATTCAACATGAGGCACATTCCAAATGACATTTTAAATGAATTTTTCTACAGTCCAAAAAATCAATTTTCTGATGAAAAACGATGACCTGTGACCTGTCGAAATTTCTCCAGATGGTCAGAAATGGAAATGTTTTAATGTTTAATTTTTTGACTGCAAATGACTATTCCATGTAAATTATAATTTTTTGAACAAAAATAAGTGTGTTTAGAGTCACTTTAGAGCCTGAAATTGGTCAAAATAGAAGCTTCTGAATAGGAGAAAAAGTCTGTAATAATGGCAATTTTATTCACATTGAGGCTTCTAAAAGTAGTTATTCAACATGAGGCACATTCCAAATGACATTTTGAATCAATTTTTCTACAGTCCAAAAAATCAATTTTCTGATGAAAAACGATGACCCGTGACCTGTCGAAATTTCTCCAGATGGTCAGAAATGGAAATATTTCAATGTTTAATTTTTTGACTGCTAATGACTATTCCATGTAAATTATCACTTTTGGAACAAAAATAAGTGTGTTTAGAGTCACATTAATGCCTGAAATTGGTCAAAATAGAAACTTCTGAATAGGAGAAAAAGTCTGTAATAATGGCAATTTTGGTCACATTGAGGCTGTAAAAAGTAGTTATTCAACATGAAGCACATTCCAAATGACATTTTGAATCAATTTTTCTACAGTCCAAAAAATTAATTTTCTGATGAAAAACGATGACCCGTGACCTGTCGAAATTTCTCCAGATGGTCAGAAATGGAAATTTTGTCATGTTTAATTTTTTGACTGCTAATGACTATTCCACGTAAATTATCACTTTTGAAACAAAAATAAGTGTGTTTAGAGTTTCTTTAATGCCTGAAATTGGTCGAAATAGAAGCTTCTGAATAGGAGAAAAAGTCTGTAATAATGGCAATTTTGGTCACATTGAGGCTTTAAAAAGTAGTTATTCAACATGAGGCACATTCCAAATGACATTCTGAATCAATTTTTCTACAGTTCAAAAAATCAATTTTCTGATGAAAAACGATGACCCGTGACCTGTCGAAATTTCTCCAGATGGTCAGAAATGGAAGTTTTTTAATGTTTAATTTTTTGACTGCAAATGACTATTCCATGTAAATTATAATTTTTGGAACAAAAATAAGTGTGTTTAGAGTCACTTTAGTGCCAGAAATTGGTCGAAACAGAAGCTTCTGAATAGGAGAAAAAGTCTGTAATAATGGCAATTTTATTCACATTGAGGCTTTTAAAAGTAGTTATTCAACATGAGGCACATTCCAAATGACATTTTAAATCAATTTTTCTACAGTCAAAAAAATCAATTTTCTGATGAAAAACGATGACCCGTGACCTGTCGAAATTTCTCCAGATGGTCACAAATAGAAATTTGTCAATGTTTAATTTTTTGACTGCTAATGACTATTCCATGTAAATTATCAATTTTGGACCAAAAATAAGTGTGTTTAGAGTCACATTAATGCCTGAAATTGGTCAAAATAGAAGATTCTGAATAGGAGAAAAAGTCTGTAATAATGGCAATTTTGGTCACATTGAGGCTTGAAAAAGTAGTTATTCAACATGAGACACATTCCAAATGACATTTTGAATCAATTTTTCTAAAGTCCAAAAAATCAATTTTCTGATGAAAAACGATGACCCGTGACCTGTCGAAATTTCTCCAGATGGTCAGAAATGGACATTTTACAATGTTTAATTTTTTGACTGCTAATGACTATTCCATGTAAATTATCACTTTTGGAACAAAAATAAGTGTGTTTAGAGTCTTATTAATGCCTGAAATTGGTCAAAATAGAAGCTTCTGGATAGGTGAAAAAGTCTGTAATAATGGTATTTTTGGTCACATTGAGGCTTTAAAAAGTAGTTATTCAACATGAGGCACATTCCAAATGCCATTTTGAATCAATTTTCCTACAGTCCAAAAAATCAATTTTCTGATGAAAAACGATGACCCGTGACCTGTCGAAATTTCTCCAGATGGTCAGAAATGGAAATTTTGTCGTGTTTAATTTTTTGACTGCTAATGACTATTCCATGTAAATTATCACTTTTGAAACAAAAATAAGTGTGTTTAGAGTTTCTTTAATGCCTGAAATTGGTCGAAATAGAAGCTTCTAAATAGGAGAAAAAGTCTGTAATAATGGCAATTTTGGTCACATTGAGGCTTTAAAAATAGTTATTCAACATGAGGCACATTCCAAATGACATTCTGAATCAATTTTTCTACAGTCCAAAAAATCAATTTTCTGATGAAAAACGATGACCCGTGACCTGTCGAAATTTCTCCAGATGGTCAGAAATGGAATTTTTTTAATGTTTAATTTTTTGACTGCAAACAACTATTCCATGTAAATTATAATTTTTGGAACAAAACTAAGTGTGTTTAGAGTCACTTTAATGCAAGTCTGTAATAATGGCAATTTTGGTCACATTGAGGCTTTAAAAAGTAGTTATTCAACATGAGGCACATTCCAAATGCCATTTTGAATCATTTTTCCTACAGTCCAAAAAATCAATTTTCTGATGAAAAACGATGACCCGTGACCTGTCGAAATTTCTCCAGATGGTCAGAAATGGAAATTTTTCAATGTTTAATTTTTTGACTGCTAATGACTGTTCCATGTAAATTATCACTTTTGGACCAAAAATAAGTGTGTTTAGAATCACATTAATGCCTGAAATTGGTCAAAATAGAAGCTTCTGAATAGGAGAAAAAGTCTGTAATAATGGCAATTTTGGTCACATTGAGGCTTGAAAAAGTAGGTATTCAACATGAGGCACATTCCAAATGACATTTTAAATGAATTTTTCTACAGTCCAAAAAATCAATTTTCTGATGAAAAACGATGACCCGTGACCTGTCGAAATTTCTCCAGATGGTCAGAAATGGAAATTTTTTAATGTTTAATTTTTTGACTGGAAATGACTATTCCATGTAAATTATAATTTTTTGAACAAAAATAAGTGTGTTTAGAGTCACTTTAGTGCCTGAAATTGGTAGAAATAGAAGCTTCTGAAGAGGAGAAAAAGTCTGTAATAATGCCAATTTTATTCACATTGAGGCTGTAAAAAGTAGTTATTCAACATGAGGCACATTCCAAATGACATTTTGAATCAATTTTTCTACAGTCCAAAAAATTAATTTTCTGATGAAAAACGATGACCCGTGACCTGTCGAAATTTCTCCAGATGGTCAGAAATGGAAATTTTGTCGTGTTTAATTTTTTGACTGCTAATGACTATTCCATGTAAATTATCACTTTTGAAACAAAAATAAGTGTGTTTAGAGTTTCTTTAATGCCTGAAATTGGTCGAAATAGAAGCTTCTAAATAGGAGAAAAAGTCTGTAATAATGGCAATTTTGGTCACATTGAGGCTTTAAAAATAGTTATTCAACATGAGGCACATTCCAAATGACATTCTGAATCAATTTTTCTACAGTCCAAAAAATCAATTTTCTGATGAAAAACGATGACCCGTGACCTGTCGAAATTTCTCCAGATGGTCAGAAATGGAATTTTTTTAATGTTTAATTTTTTGACTGCAAACAACTATTCCATGTAAATTATAATTTTTGGACCAAAACTAAGTGTGTTTAGAGTCACTTTAATGCAAGTCTGTAATAATGGCAATTTTGGTCACATTGAGGCTTTAAAAAGTAGTTATTCAACATGAGGCACATTCCAAATGACATTTTGAATCAATTTTTCTACAGTCCAAAAAATCAATTTTCTGATGAAAAACGATGACCGGTGACCTGTTGAAATTTCTCCAGATGGTCAGAAATGGAAATTTTTCAATGTTTAACTTTTTTGACTGCAAATGACTATTCCATGTAAATTATCACTTTTGGAACAAATATAAGTGTGTTTGAGTCACTTTAATGCCTGAAATTGGTTGAAATAGAAGCTTCTGAATAGGAGAAAAAGTCTGTAATAATGGCAATTTTGGTCACATTGAGGCTTGAAAAAGTAGTTATTCAACATGAGGCACATTCCAAATGACATTTTGAATCAATTTTTCTACAGTCCAAAAAATCAATATTCTGATGAAAAACGATGACCCGTGACCTGTTGAAATTTCTCCAGATGGTCACAAATGGAAATTTGTCAATGTTTAATTTTTTGACTGCTAATGACTATTCCATGTAAATTATCACTTTTGGACCAAAAATAAGTGTGTTTAGAGTCACATTAATGCCTGAATTTGGTCAAAATAGAAGCTTCTGAATAGGAGAAAAAGTCTGTAATAATGGCAATTTTGGTCACATTGAGGCTTGAAAAAGTAGTTATTCAACATGAGGCACATTCCAAATGACATTTTGAATCAATTTTTCTACAGTCCAAAAAATCAATTTTCTGATGAAAAACAATGACCGGTGACCTGTCGAAATTTCTCCAGATGGTCAGAAATGGAAATTTTTCAATGTTAAATTTTTTGACTGCTAATGACTATTCCATGTAAATTATCACTTTTGGAACAAAAATAAGTGTGTTTAGAGTCACATTAATGCCTGAAATTGGTCAAAATAGAAGCTTCTGAATAGGAGAACAAGTCTGTAATAATGGCAATTTTGGTCACATTGAGGCTTGAAAAAGTAGTTATTCAACATGAGGCACATTCCAAATGACATTTTGAATCAATTTTTCTACAGTCCAAAAAATCAATTTTCTGATGAAAAACGATGACCCGTGACCTGTCGAAATTTCTCCAGATGGTCACAAATGGAAATTTTTCAATGTTTAATTTTTTTACTGCTAATGACTATTCCATGAAAATTATCACTTTTGGACCAAAAATAAGTGTGTTTAGAGTCACATTAATGCCTGAAATTGGTTGAAATAGAAGCTTCTGGATAGGAGAAAAAGTCTGTAATAATGGCAATTTTGGTCACATTGAGGCTTTAAAAAGTAGTTATTCAACATGAGGCACATTCCAAATGACATTTTGAATCAATTTTTCTACAGTCCAAAAAATCAATTTTCTGATGAAAAACGATGACCGGTGACCTGTTGAAATTTCTCCAGATGGTCAGAAATGGAAATTTTTCAATGTTTAACTTTTTTGACTGCAAATGACTATTCCATGTAAATTATCACTTTTGGAACAAATATAAGTGTGTTTGAGTCACTTTAATGCCTGAAATTGGTTGAAATAGAAGCTTCTGAATAGGAGAAAAAGTCTGTAATAATGGCAATTTTGGTCACATTGAGGCTTGAAAAAGTAGTTATTCAACATGAGGCACATTCCAAATGACATTTTGAATCAATTTTTCTACAGTCCAAAAAATCAATATTCTGATGAAAAACGATGACCCGTGACCTGTTGAAATTTCTCCAGATGGTCACAAATGGAAATTTGTCAATGTTTAATTTTTTGACTGCTAATGACTATTCCATGTAAATTATCACTTTTGGACCAAAAATAAGTGTGTTTAGAGTCACATTAATGCCTGAATTTGGTCAAAATAGAAGCTTCTGAATAGGAGAAAAAGTCTGTAATAATGGCAATTTTGGTCACATTGAGGCTTGAAAAAGTAGTTATTCAACATGAGGCACATTCCAAATGACATTTTGAATCAATTTTTCTACAGTCCAAAAAATCAATTTTCTGATGAAAAACAATGACCGGTGACCTGTCGAAATTTCTCCAGATGGTCAGAAATGGAAATTTTTCAATGTTAAATTTTTTGACTGCTAATGACTATTCCATGTAAATTATCACTTTTGGAACAAAAATAAGTGTGTTTAGAGTCACATTAATGCCTGAAATTGGTCAAAATAGAAGCTTCTGAATAGGAGAACAAGTCTGTAATAATGGCAATTTTGGTCACATTGAGGCTTGAAAAAGTAGTTATTCAACATGAGGCACATTCCAAATGACATTTTGAATCAATTTTTCTACAGTCCAAAAAATCAATTTTCTGATGAAAAACGATGACCCGTGACCTGTCGAAATTTCTCCAGATGGTCACAAATGGAAATTTTTCAATGTTTAATTTTTTTACTGCTAATGACTATTCCATGAAAATTATCACTTTTGGACCAAAAATAAGTGTGTTTAGAGTCACATTAATGCCTGAAATTGGTTGAAATAGAAGCTTCTGGATAGGAGAAAAAGTCTGTAATAATGGCAATTTTGGTCACATTGAGGCTTGAAAAAGTGGTTATTCAACATGAGGCACATTCCAAATGACATTTTGAATCAATTTTTCTACAGTTCAAAAAATCAATTTTCTGATGAAAAACAATGACCTGTGTGTGACCTGTCGAAATTTCTCCAGATGGTCAGAAATGGAAATTTTTCAATGTTTATTTTTTTGACTGCTAATGACTATTCCATGTAAATTATCACTTTTGGAACAAAAATAAGTGTGTTTAGAGTCACATTAATGCCTGAAATTGGTCAAAATAGAAGCTTCTGAATAGGAAAAAAAGTCTGTAATAAGGGCAATTTTGGTCACATTGAGGCTTGAAAAAGTAGTTATTCAACATGAGGCACATTCCAAATGACATTTTGAATCAATTTTTCTACAGTCCAAAAAATCAATTTTCTGATGAAAAACAATGACCTGTGTGTGACCTGTCGAAATTTCTCCAGATGGTCAGAAATGGAAATTTTTCAATGTTTATTTTTTTGACTGCTAATGACTATTCCATGTAAATTATCACTTTTGGAACAAAAATAAGTGTGTTTAGAGTCACATTAATGCCTGAAATTGGTCAAAATAGAAGCTTCTGAATAGGAGAAAAAGTCTGTAATAATGGCAATTTTGGTCACATTGAGGCTTGAAAAAGTAGGTATTCAACATGAGGCACATTCCAAATGACATTTTAAATGAATTTTTCTACAGTCCAAAAAATCAATTTTCTGATGAAAAACGATGACCCGTGACCTGTCGAAATTTCTCCAGCTGGTCAGAAATGGAAATTTTTTAATGTTTAATTTTTTGACTGCAAATGACTATTCCATGTAAATTATAATTTTTTGAACAAAAATAAGTGTGTTTAGAGTCACTTTAGTGCCTGAAATTGGTAGAAATAGAAGCTTCTGAAGAGGAGAAAAAGTCTGTAATAATGCCAATTTTATTCACATTGAGGCTGTAAAAAGTAGTTATTCAACATGAGGCACATTCCAAATGACATTTTGAATCAATTTTTCTACAGTCCAAAAAATCAATTTTCTGATGAAAAACGATGACCCGTGACCTGTCGAAATTTCTCCAGATGGTCAGAAATGGAAATATTTCAATGTTTAATTTTTTGACTGCTAATGACTATTCCATGTAAATTATCACTTTTGGAACAAAAATAAGTGTGTTTAGAGTCACATTAATGCCTGAAATTGGGCAAAATAGAAACTTCTGAATAGGAGAAAAAGTCTGTAATAATGGCAATTTTGGTCACATTGAGGCTGTAAAAAGTAGTTATTCAACATGAAGCACATTCCAAATGACATTTTGAATCAATTTTTCTACAGTCCAAAAAATTAATTTTCTGATGAAAAACGATGACCCGTGACCTGTCGAAATTTCTCCAGATGGTCAGAAATGGAAATTTTGTCATGTTTAATTTTTTGACTGCTAATGACTATTCCACGTAAATTATCACTTTTGAAACAAAAATAAGTGTGTTTAGAGTCACTTTAATGCCTGAAATTGGTCGAAATAGAAGATTCTGAATAGGAGAAAAAGTCTGTAATAATGGCAATTTTGGTCACATTGAGGCTTGAAAAAGTAGTTATTCAACATGAGGCACATTCCAAATGACATTTTGAATCAATTTTTCTAAAGTCCAAAAAATCAATTTTCTGATGAAAAACGATGACCCGTGACCTGTCGAAATTTCTCCAGATGGTCAGAAATGGAATTTTTTTAATGTTTAATTTTTTGACTGCAAACAACTATTCCATGTAAATTATAATTTTTGGAACAAAACTAAGTGTGTTTAGAGTCACTTTAATGCAAGTCTGTAATAATGGCAATTTTGGTCACATTGAGGCTTTAAAAAGTAGTTATTCAACATGAGGCACATTCCAAATGACATTTTGAATCAATTTTTCTACAGTCCAAAAAATCAATTTTCTGATGAAAAACGATGACCCGTGACCTGTCGAAATTTCTCCAGATGGTCAGAAATGGACATTTTTTAATGTTTAATTTTTTGACTGCAAATGACTATTCCATGTAAATTATAATTTTTGGAACAAAAATAAGTGTGTTTAGAGTCACTTTAGTGCCAGAAATTGGTCGAAACAGAAGCTTCTGAATAGGAGAAAAAGTCTGTAATAATGGCAATTTTGGTCACATTGAGGCTTGAAAAAGTAGTTATTCAACATGAGGCACATTCCAAATGACATTTTGAATCAATTTTTCTAAAGTCCAAAAAATCAATTTTCTGATGAAAAACGATGACCCGTGACCTGTCGAAATTTCTCCAGATGGTCAGAAATGGACATTTTTCAATGTTTAATTTTTTGACTGCTAATGACTATTCCATGTAAATTATCACTTTTGGAACAAAAATAAGTGTGTTTAGAGTCTTATTAATGCCTGAAATTGGTCAAAATAGAAGCTTCTGGATAGGTGAAAAAGTCTGTAATAATGGTAATTTTGGTCACATTGAGGCTTTAAAAAGTAGTTATTCAACATGAGGCACATTCCAAATGCCATTTTGAATCAATTTTCCTACAGTCCAAAAAATCAATTTTCTGATGAAAAACGATGACCCGTGACCTGTCGAAATTTCTCCAGATGGTCAGAAATGGAAATTTTTCAATGTTTAATTTTTTGACTGCTAATGACTATTCCATGTAAATTATCACTTTTGGACCAAAAATAAGTGTGTTTAGAATCACATTAATGCCTGAAATTGGTCAAAATAGAAGCTTCTGAATAGGAGAAAAAGTCTGTAATAATGGCAAATTTGGTCACATTGAGGCTTGAAAAAGTAGGTATTCAACATGAGGCACATTCCAAATGACATTTTGAATCAATTTTTCTAAAGTCCAAAAAATCAATTTTCTGATGAAAAACGATGACCCGTGACCTGTCGAAATTTCTCCAGATGGTCAGAAATTGACATTTTTCAATGTTCAATTTTTTGACTGCTAATGACTATTCCATGTAAATTATCACTTTTGGAACAAAAATAAGTGTGTTTAGAGTCACTTTAATGCCTGAAATTGGTCGAAATAGAAGATTCTGAATAGGAGAAAAAGTCTGTAATAATGGCAATTTTGGTCACATTGAGGCTTGAAAAAGTAGTTATTCAACATGAGGCACATTCCAAATGACATTTTGAATCAATTTTTCTAAAGTCCAAAAAATCAATTTTCTGATGAAAAACGATGACCCGTGACCTGTCGAAATTTCTCCAGATGGTCAGAAATGGACATTTTTCAATGTTTAATTTTTTGACTGCTAATGACTATTCCATGTAAATTATCACTTTTGGAACAAAAATAAGTGTGTTTAAAGTCACTTTAATGCCTGAAATTGGTCGAAATAGAAGATTCTGAATAGGAGAAAAAGTCTGTAATAATGGCAATTTTGGTCACATTGAGGCTTTAAAAAGTAGTTATTCAACATGAGGCACATTCCAAATGACATTTTGAATCAATTTTTCTACAGTCCAAAAAATCAATTTTCTGATGAAAAACGATGACCGGTGACCTGTTGAAATTTCTCCAGATGGTCAGAAATGGAAATTTTTCAATGTTTAACTTTTTTGACTGCAAATGACTATTCCATGTAAATTATCATTTTTGGAACAAATATAAGTGTGTTTGAGTCACTTTAATGCCTGAAATTGGTTGAAATAGAAACTTCTGAATAGGAGAAAAAGTCTGTAATAATGGCAATTTTGGTCACATTGAGGCTGTAAAAAGTAGTTATTCAACATGAGGCACATTCCAAATGACATTCTGAATCAATTTTTCTACAGTTCAAAAAATCAATTTTCTGATGAAAAACGATGACCCGTGACCTGTCGAAATTTCTCCAGATGGTCAGAAATGGACATTTTTTAATGTTTAATTTTTTGACTGCAAATGACTATTCCATGTAAATTATAATTTTTGGAACAAAAATAAGTGTGTTTAGAGTCACTTTAGTGCCAGAAATTGGTCGAAACAGAAGCTTCTGAATAGGAGAAAAAGTCTGTAATAATGGCAATTTTATTCACATTGAGGCTTTTAAAAGTAGTTATTCAACATGAGGCACATTCCAAATGACATTTTAAATCAATTTTTCTACAGTCAAAAAAATCAATTTTCTGATGAAAAACGATGACCCGTGACCTGTCGAAATTTCTCCAGATGGTCACAAATGGAAATTTGTCAATGTTTAATTTTTTGACTGCTAATGACTATTCCATGTAAATTATCAATTTTGGACCAAAAATAAGTGTGTTTAGAGTCACATTAATGCCTGAAATTGGTCAAAATAGAAGCTTCTGAATAGGAGAAAAAGTCTGTAATAATGGCAATTTTGGTCACATTGAGGCTTTAAAAAGTAGTTATTCAACATGAGGCACATTCCAAATGCCATTTTGAATCAATTTTCCTACAGTCCAAAAAATCAATTTTCTGATGAAAAACGATGACCCGTGACCTGTCGAAATTTCTCCAGATGGTCAGAAATGGAAATTTTTCAATGTTTAATTTTTTGACTGCTAATGACTATTCCATGTAAATTATCACTTTTGGACCAAAAATAAGTGTGTTTAGAATCACATTAATGCCTGAAATTGGTCAAAATAGAAGCTTCTGAATAGGAGAAAAAGTCTGTAATAATGGCAATTTTGGTCACATTGAGGCTTGAAAAAGTAGGTATTCAACATGAGGCACATTCCAAATGACATTTTGAATCAATTTTTCTAAAGTCCAAAAAATCAATTTTCTGATGAAAAACGATGACCCGTGACCTGTCGAAATTTCTCCAGATGGTCAGAAATTGACATTTTTCAATGTTTAATTTTTTGACTGCTAATGACTATTCCATGTAAATTATCACTTTTGGAACAAAAATAAGTGTGTTTAGAGTCACTTTAATGCCTGAAATTGGTCGAAATAGAAGATTCTGAATAGGAGAAAAAGTCTGTAATAATGGCAATTTTGGTCACATTGAGGCTTGAAAAAGTAGTTATTCAACATGAGGCACATTCCAAATGACATTTTGAATCAATTTTTCTAAAGTCCAAAAAATCAATTTTCTGATGAAAAACGATGACCCGTGACCTGTCGAGATTTCTCCAGATGGTCAGAAATGGAATTTTTTTAATGTTTAATTTTTTGACTGCAAACAACTATTCCATGTAAATTATAATTTTTGGAACAAAACTAAGTGTGTTTAGAGTCACTTTAATGCAAGTCTGTAATAATGGCAATTTTGGTCACATTGAGGCTTTAAAAAGTAGTTATTCAACATGAGGCACATTCCAAATGACATTTTGAATCAATTTTTCTACAGTCCAAAAAATCAATTTTCTGATGAAAAACGATGACCGGTGACCTGTTGAAATTTCTCCAGATGGTCAGAAATGGAAATTTTTCAATGTTTAACTTTTTTGACTGCAAATGACTATTCCATGTAAATTATCACTTTTGGAACAAATATAAGTGTGTTTGAGTCACTTTAATGCCTGAAATTGGTTGAAATAGAAACTTCTGAATAGGAGAAAAAGTCTGTAATAATGGCAATTTTGGTCACATTGAGGCTTTAAAAAGTAGTTATTCAACATGAGGCACATTCCAAATGACATTTTGAATCAATTTTTCTACAGTCCAAAAAATCAATTTTCTGATGAAAAACGATGACCCGTGACCTGTCGAAATTTCTCCAGATGGTCAGAAATGGAAATTTTGTCATGTTTAATTTTTTGACTGCTAATGACTATTCCACGTAAATTATCACTTTTGAAACAAAAATAAGTGTGTTTAGAGTTTCTTTAATGCCTGAAATTGGTCGAAATAGAAGCTTCTGAATAGGAGAAAAAGTCTGTAATAATGGCAATTTTGGTCACATTGAGGCTTTAAAAAGTAGTTATTCAACATGAGGCACATTCCAAATGACATTCTGAATCAATTTTTCTACAGTCCAAAAAATCAATTTTCTGATGAAAAACGATGACCCGTGACCTGTCGAAATTTCTCCAGATGGTCAGAAATGGAAATTTTTCGTTGTTCAATTTTTTGACTGCTAATGACTATTCCATGTAAATTATCACTTTTGGAACAAAAATAAGTGTGTTTAGAGTCACTTTAGTGCCTGAAATTGGTCGAAATAGAAGCTTCTGAATAGGAGAAAAAGTTTGTAATAATGGCAATTTTATTCACATTGAGGCTTCTAAAAGTAGTTATTCAACCCGAGGCACATTCCAAATGACATTTTAAATTAATTTTTCTACAGTCCAAAAAATCAATTTTCTGATGAAAAACGATGACCCGTGACCTGTCGAAATTTCTCCAGATGGTCAGAAATGGAAATTTTTTAATGTTTAATTTTAGACTGCAAATGACTATTCCATGTAAATTATCACTTTTGGAACAAAAAAAAGTGTGTTTAGAGTCACATTAATGCCTGAAATTGGTCAAAATAGAAGCTTCTGGATAGGAGAAAAAGTCTGTAATAATGGCAATTTTGGTCACATTGAGGCTGTAAAAAGTAGTTATTCAACATGAAGCACATTCCAAATGACATTTTGAATCAATTTTTCTACAGTCCAAAAAATTAATTTTCTGATGAAAAACGATGACCCGTGACCTGTCGAAATTTCTCCAGATGGTCAGAAATGGAAATTTTGTCATGTTTAATTTTTTAGACTGCAAATGACTATTCCATGTAAATTATCACTTTTGGAACAAAAATAAGTGTGTTTAGAGTCACATTAATGCCTGAAATTGGTCAAAATAGAAGCTTCTGGATAGGAGAAAAAGTCTGTAATAATGGCAATTTTGGTCACATTGAGGCTTTAAAAAGTAGTTATTCAACATGAGGCACATTCCAAATGACATTTTGAATCAATTTTTCTACAGTCCAAAAAATCAATTTTCTGATGAAAAACGATGACCGGTGACCTGTCGAAATTTCTCCAGATGGTCAGAAATGGAAATTTTTCAATGTTTAACTTTTTTGACTGCAAATGACTATTCCATGTAAATTATCACTTTTGGAACAAATATAAGTGTGTTTGAGTCACTTTAATGCCTGAAATTGGTTGAAATAGAAGCTTCTGAATAGGAGAAAAACTCTGTAATAATGGCAATTTTGGTCACATTGAGGCTTGAAAAAGTAGTTATTCAACATGAGGCACATTCCAAATGACATTTTAAATCAATTTTTCTACAGTCCAAAAAATCAATTTTCTGATGAAAAACGATGACCCGTGACCTGTCGAAATTTCTCCAGATGGTCAGAAATGGAAATTTTTCAATGTTAAATTTTTTGACTGCTAATGACTATTCCATGTAAATTATCACTTTTGGAACAAAAATAAGTGTGTTTAGAGTCACATTAATGCCTGAAATTGGTCAAAATAGAAGCTTCTGGATAGGAGAAAAAGTCTGTAATAATGGCAATTTTGGTCACATTGAGGCTTTAAAAAGTAGTTATTCAACATGAGGCACATTCCAAATGACATTTTGAATACATTTTTCTACAGTCCAAAAAATCAATTTTCTGATGAAAAACGATGACCGGTGACCTGTCGAAATTTCTCCAGATGGTCAGAAATGGAAATTTTTCAATGTTTAACTTTTTTGACTGCAAAAGACTATTCCATGTAAATTATCACTTTTGGAACAAATATAAGTGTGTTTGAGTCACTTTAATGCCTGAAATTGGTTGAAATAGAAGCTTCTGAATAGGAGAAAAAGTCTGTAATAATGGCAATTTTGGTCACATTGAGGCTTGAAAAAGTAGTTATTCAACATGAGGCACATTCCAAATGACATTTTGAATCAATTTTTCTACAGTCCAAAAAATCAATTTTCTGACGAAAAACGATGACCCGTGACCTGTCGAAATTTCTCCAGATGGTCACAAATGGAAATTTGTCAATGTTTAATTTTTTGACTGCTAATGACTATTCCATGTAAATTATCACTTTTGGACCAAAAATAAGTGTGTTTAGAGTCACATTAATGCCTGAAATTGATCAAAATAGAAGCTTCTGAATAGGAGAAAAAGTCTGTAATAATGGCAATTTTGGTCACATTGAGGCTTGAAAAAGTAGGTATTCAACATGAGGCACATTCCAAATGACATTTTAAATGAATTTTTCTACAGTCCAAAAAATCAATTTTCTGATGAAAAACAATGACCCGTGACCTGTCGAAATTTCTCCAGACGGTCAGAAATGGAAATGTTTTAATGTTTAATTTTTTGACTGCAAATGACTATTCCATGTAAATTATAATTTTTTGAACAAAAATAAGTGTGTTTAGAGTCACTTTAGAGCCTGAAATTGGTCGAAATAGAAGCTTCTGAATAGGAGAAAAAGTCTGTAATAATGGCAATTTTATTCACATTGAGGCTTCTAAAAGTAGTTATTCAACATGAGGCACATTCCAAATGACATTTTGAATCAATTTTTCTACAGTCCAAAAAATCAATTTTCTGATGAAAAACGATGACCCGTGACCTGTCGAAATTTCTCCAGATGGTCAGAAATGGAAATATTTCAATGTTTAATTTTTTGACTGCTAATGACTATTCCATGTAAATTATCACTTTTGGAACAAAAATAAGTGTGTTTAGAGTCACATTAATGCCTGAAATTGGGTAAAATAGAAACTTCTGAATAGGAGAAAAAGTCTGTAATAATGGCAATTTTGGTCACATTGAGGCTGTAAAAAGTAGTTATTCAACATGAAGCACATTCCAAATGACATTTTGAATCAATTTTTCTACAGTCCAAAAAATTAATTTTCTGATGAAAAACGATGACCCGTGACCTGTCGAAATTTCTCCAGATGGTCAGAAATGGAAATTTTGTCATGTTTAATTTTTTGACTGCTAATGACTATTCCACGTAAATTATCACTTTTGAAACAAAAATAAGTGTGTTTAGAGTTTCTTTAATGCCTGAAATTGGTCGAAATAGAAGCTTCTGAATAGGAGAAAAAGTCTGTAATAATGGCAATTTTGGTCACATTGAGGCTTTAAAAAGTAGTTATTCAACATGAGGCACATTCCAAATGACATTCTGAATCAATTTTTCTACAGTCCAAAAAATCAATTTTCTGATGAAAAACGATGACCCGTGACCTGTCGAAATTTCTCCAGATGGTCAGAAATGGAAATTTTTTAATGTTTAATTTTAGACTGCAAATGACTATTCCATGTAAATTATCACTTTTGGAACAAAAATAAGTGTGTTTAGAGTCACTTTAATGCCTGAAATTGGTCGAAATAGAAGATTCTGAATAGGAGAAAAAGTCTGTAATAATGGCAATTTTGGTCACATTGAGGCTTGAAAAAGTAGTTATTCAACATGAGGCACATTCCAAATGACATTTTGAATCAATTTTTCTAAAGTCCAAAAAATCAATTTTCTGATGAAAAACGATGACCCGTGACCTGTCGAAATTTCTCCAGATGGTCAGAAATGGAATTTTTTTAATGTTTAATTTTTTGACTGCAAACAACTATTCCATGTAAATTATAATTTTTGGAACAAAACTAAGTGTGTTTAGAGTCACTTTAATGCAAGTCTGTAATAATGGCAATTTTGGTCACATTGAGGCTTTAAAAAGTAGTTATTCAACATGAGGCACATTCCAAATGACATTTTGAATCAATTTTTCTACAGTCCAAAAAATCAATTTTCTGATGAAAAACGATGACCGGTGACCTGTTGAAATTTCTCCAGATGGTCAGAAATGGAAATTTTTCAATGTTTAACTTTTTTGACTGCAAATGACTATTCCATGTAAATTATCACTTTTGGAACAAATATAAGTGTGTTTGAGTCACTTTAATGCCTGAAATTGGTTGAAATAGAAACTTCTGAATAGGAGAAAAAGTCTGTAATAATGGCAATTTTGGTCACATTGAGGCTTTAAAAAGCAGTTATTCAACATGAGGCACATTCCAAATGACATTTTGAATCAATTTTTCTACAGTCCAAAAAATCAATTTTCTGATGAAAAACGATGACCCGTGACCTGTCGAAATTTCTCCAGATGGTCAGAAATGGAAATTTTGTCATGTTTAATTTTTTGACTGCTAATGACTATTCCACGTAAATTATCACTTTTGAAACAAAAATAAGTGTGTTTAGAGTTTCTTTAATGCCTGAAATTGGTCGAAATAGAAGCTTCTGAATAGGAGAAAAAGTCTGTAATAATGGCAATTTTGGTCACATTGAGGCTTTAAAAAGTAGTTATTCAACATGAGGCACATTCCAAATGACATTCTGAATCAATTTTTCTACAGTCCAAAAAATCAATTTTCTGATGAAAAACGATGACCCGTGACCTGTCGAATTTTCTCCAGATGGTCAGAAATGGAAATTTTTTAATGATTAATGTTTTGACTGCAAATGACTATTCCATGTAAATTATAATTTTTGGAACAAAAATAAGTGTGTTTAGAGTCACTTTAGTGCCAGAAATTGGTCGAAATAGAAGCTTCTGAATAGGAGAAAAAGTCTGTAATAATGGCAATTTTATTCACATTGAGGCTTTTAAAAGTAGTTATTCAACATGAGGCACATTCCAAATGACATTTTAAATCAACTTTTCTACAGTCAAAAAAATCAATTTTCTGATGAAAAACGATGACCCGTGACCTGTCGAAATTTCTCCAGATGGTCACAAATGGAAATTTTTCAATGTTTAATTTTTTGACTGCTTATGACTATTCCATGTAAATTATCACTTTTGGAACAAAAATAAGTGTGTTTAGAGTCACTTTAGTGCCTGAAATTGGTCGAAATAGAAGCTTCTGAATAGGAGAAAAAGTTTGTAATAATGGCAATTTTATTCACATTGAGGCTTCTAAAAGTAGTTATTCAACATGAGGCACATTCCAAATGACATTTTAAATTAATTTTTCTACAGTCCAAAAAATCAATTTTCTGATGAAAAACGATGACCCGTGACCTGTCGAAATTTCTCCAGATGGTCAGAAATGGAAATTTTTTAATGTTTAATTTTAGACTGCAAATGACTATTCCATGTAAATTATCACTTTTGGAACAAAAAAAAGTGTGTTTAGAGTCACATTAATGCCTGAAATTGGTCAAAATAGAAGCTTCTGGATAGGAGAAAAAGTCTGTAATAATGGCAATTTTGGTCACATTGAGGCTTTAAAAAGTAGTTATTCAACATGAGGCACATTCCAAATGACATTTTGAATCAATTTTTCTACAGTCCAAAAAATCAATTTTCTGATGAAAAACGATGACCGGTGACCTGTCGAAATTTCTCCAGATGGTCAGAAATGGAAATTTTTCAATGTTTAACTTTTTTGACTGCAAATGACTATTCCATGTAAATTATCACTTTTGGAACAAATATAAGTGTGTTTGAGTCACTTTAATGCCTGAAATTGGTTGAAATAGAAGCTTCTGAATAGGAGAAAAAGTCTGTAATAATGGCAATTTTGGTCACATTGAGGCTTGAAAAAGTAGTTATTCAACATGAGGCACATTCCAAATGACATTTTGAATCAATTTTTCTAAAGTCCAAAAAATCAATTTTCTGATGAAAAACGATGACCCGTGACCTGTCGAAATTTCTCCAGATGGTCAGAAATGGACATTTTTTAATGTTTAATTTTTTGACTGCAAATGACTATTCCATGTAAATTATAATTTTTGGAACAAAAATAAGTGTGTTTAGAGTCACTTTAGTGCCAGAAATTGGTCGAAACAGAAGCTTCTGAATAGGAGAAAAAGTCTGTAATAATGGCAATTTTATTCACATTGAGGCTTTTAAAAGTAGTTATTCAACATGAGGCACATTCCAAATGACATTTTAAATCAATTTTTCTACAGTCAAAAAAATCAATTTTCTGATGAAAAACGATGACCCGTGACCTGTCGAAATTTCTCCAGATGGTCACAAATGGAAATTTGTCAATGTTTAATTTTTTGACTGCTAATGACTATTCCATGTAAATTATCAATTTTGGACCAAAAATAAGTGTGTTTAGAGTCACATTAATGCCTGAAATTGGTCAAAATAGAAGCTTCTGAATAGGAGAAAAAGTCTGTAATAATGGCAATTTTGGTCACATTGAGGCTTGAAAAAGTAGTTATTCAACATGAGGCACATTCCAAATGACATTTTGAATCAATTTTTCTAAAGTCCAAAAAATCAATTTTCTGATGAAAAACGATGAACCGTGACCTGTCGAAATTTCTCCAGATGGTCAGAAATTGACATTTTTCAATGTTAAATTTTTTGACTGCTAATGACTATTCCATGTAAATTATCACTTTTGGAACAAAAATAAGTGTGTTTAGAGTCACTTTAATGCCTGAAATTGGTCGAAATAGAAGATTCTGAATAGGAGAAAAAGTCTGTAATAATGGCAATTTTGGTCACATTGAGGCTTGAAAAAGTAGTTATTCAACATGAGGCACATTCCAAATGACATTTTGAATCAATTTTTCTAAAGTCCAAAAAATCAATTTTCTGATGAAAAACGATGACCCGTGACCTGTCGAAATTTCTCCAGATGGTCAGAAATGGAATTTTTTTAATGTTTAATTTTTTGACTGCAAACAACTATTCCATGTAAATTATAATTTTTGGAACAAAACTAAGTGTGTTTAGAGTCACTTTAATGCAAGTCTGTAATAATGGCAATTTTGGTCACATTGAGGCTTTAAAAAGTAGTTATTCAACATGAGGCACATTCCAAATGACATTTTGAATCAATTTTTCTACAGTCCAAAAAATCAATTTTCTGATGAAAAACGATGACCGGTGACCTGTTGAAATTTCTCCAGATGGTCAGAAATGGAAATTTTTCAATGTTTAACTTTTTTGACTGCAAATGACTATTCCATGTAAATTATCACTTTTGGAACAAATATAAGTGTGTTTGAGTCACTTTAATGCCTGAAATTGGTTGAAATAGAAACTTCTGAATAGGAGAAAAAGTCTGTAATAATGGCAATTTTGGTCACATTGAGGCTTTAAAAAGTAGTTATTCAACATGAGGCACATTCCAAATGACATTTTGAATCAATTTTTCTACAGTCCAAAAAATCAATTTTCTGATGAAAAACGATGACCCGTGACCTGTCGAAATTTCTCCAGATGGTCAGAAATGGAAATTTTGTCATGTTTAATTTTTTGACTGCTAATGACTATTCCACGTAAATTATCACTTTTGAAACAAAAATAAGTGTGTTTAGAGTTTCTTTAATGCCTGAAATTGGTCGAAATAGAAGCTTCTGAATAGGAGAAAAAGTCTGTAATAATGGCAATTTTGGTCACATTGAGGCTTTAAAAAGTAGTTATTCAACATGAGGCACATTCCAAATGACATTCTGAATCAATTTTTCTACAGTCCAAAAAATCAATTTTCTGATGAAAAACGATGACCCGTGACCTGTCGAAATTTCTCCAGATGGTCAGAAATGGAAATTTTTCGTTGTTCAATTTTTTGACTGCTAATGACTATTCCATGTAAATTATCACTTTTGGAACAAAAATAAGTGTGTTTAGAGTCACTTTAGTGCCTGAAATTGGTCGAAATAGAAGCTTCTGAATAGGAGAAAAAGTTTGTAATAATGGCAATTTTATTCACATTGAGGCTTCTAAAAGTAGTTATTCAACATGAGGCACATTCCAAATGACATTTTAAATTAATTTTTCTACAGTCCAAAAAATCAATTTTCTGATGAAAAACGATGACCCGTGACCTGTCGAAATTTCTCCAGATGGTCAGAAATGGAAATTTTTTAATGTTTAATTTTAGACTGCAAATGACTATTCCATGTAAATTATCACTTTTGGAACAAAAAAAAGTGTGTTTAGAGTCACATTAATGCCTGAAATTGGTCAAAATAGAAGCTTCTGGATAGGAGAAAAAGTCTGTAATAATGGCAATTTTGGTCACATTGAGGCTTTAAAAAGTAGTTATTCAACATGAGGCACATTCCAAATGACATTTTGAATCAATTTTTCTACAGTCCAAAAAATCAATTTTCTGATGAAAAACGATGACCGGTGACCTGTCGAAATTTCTCCAGATGGTCAGAAATGGAAATTTTTCAATGTTTAACTTTTTTGACTGCAAATGACTATTCCATGTAAATTATCACTTTTGGAACAAATATAAGTGTGTTTGAGTCACTTTAATGCCTGAAATTGGTTGAAATAGAAGCTTCTGAATAGGAGAAAAACTCTGTAATAATGGCAATTTTGGTCACATTGAGGCTTGAAAAAGTAGTTATTCAACATGAGGCACATTCCAAATGACATTTTAAATCAATTTTTCTACAGTCCAAAAAATCAATTTTCTGATGAAAAACGATGACCCGTGACCTGTCGAAATTTCTCCAGATGGTCAGAAATGGAAATTTTTCAATGTTAAATTTTTTGACTGCTAATGACTATTCCATGTAAATTATCACTTTTGGAACAAAAATAAGTGTGTTTAGAGTCACATTAATGCCTGAAATTGGTCAAAATAGAAGCTTCTGGATAGGAGAAAAAGTCTGTAATAATGGCAATTTTGGTCACATTGAGGCTTTAAAAAGTAGTTATTCAACATGAGGCACATTCCAAATGACATTTTGAATAAATTTTTCTACAGTCCAAAAAATCAATTTTCTGATGAAAAACGATGACCGGTGACCTGTCGAAATTTCTCCAGATGGTCAGAAATGGAAATTTTTCAATGTTTAACTTTTTTGACTGCAAAAGACTATTCCATGTAAATTATCACTTTTGGAACAAATATAAGTGTGTTTGAGTCACTTTAATGCCTGAAATTGGTTGAAATAGAAGCTTCTGAATAGGAGAAAAAGTCTGTAATAATGGCAATTTTGGTCACATTGAGGCTTGAAAAAGTAGTTATTCAACATGAGGCACATTCCAAATGACATTTTGAATCAATTTTTCTACAGTCCAAAAAATCAATTTTCTGACGAAAAACGATGACCCGTGACCTGTCGAAATTTCTCCAGATGGTCACAAATGGAAATTTGTCAATGTTTAATTTTTTGACTGCTAATGACTATTCCATGTAAATTATCACTTTTGGACCAAAAATAAGTGTGTTTAGAGTCACATTAATGCCTGAAATTGATCAAAATAGAAGCTTCTGAATAGGAGAAAAAGTCTGTAATAATGGCAATTTTGGTCACATTGAGGCTTGAAAAAGTAGGTATTCAACATGAGGCACATTCCAAATGACATTTTAAATGAATTTTTCTACAGTCCAAAAAATCAATTTTCTGATGAAAAACAATGACCCGTGACCTGTCGAAATTTCTCCAGACGGTCAGAAATGGAAATGTTTTAATGTTTAATTTTTTGACTGCAAATGACTATTCCATGTAAATTATAATTTTTTGAACAAAAATAAGTGTGTTTAGAGTCACTTTAGAGCCTGAAATTGGTCGAAATAGAAGCTTCTGAATAGGAGAAAAAGTCTGTAATAATGGCAATTTTATTCACATTGAGGCTTCTAAAAGTAGTTATTCAACATGAGGCACATTCCAAATGACATTTTGAATCAATTTTTCTACAGTCCAAAAAATCAATTTTCTGATGAAAAACGATGACCCGTGACCTGTCGAAATTTCTCCAGATGGTCAGAAATGGAAATATTTCAATGTTTAATTTTTTGACTGCTAATGACTATTCCATGTAAATTATCACTTTTGGAACAAAAATAAGTGTGTTTAGAGTCACATTAATGCCTGAAATTGGGCAAAATAGAAACTTCTGAATAGGAGAAAAAGTCTGTAATAATGGCAATTTTGGTCACATTGAGGCTGTAAAAAGTAGTTATTCAACATGAAGCACATTCCAAATGACATTTTGAATCAATTTTTCTACAGTCCAAAAAATTAATTTTCTGATGAAAAACGATGACCCGTGATCTGTCGAAATTTCTCCAGATGGTCAGAAATGGAAATTTTGTCATGTTTAATTTTTTGACTGCTAATGACTATTCCACGTAAATTATCACTTTTGAAACAAAAATAAGTGTGTTTAGAGTTTCTTTAATGCCTGAAATTGGTCGAAATAGAAGCTTCTGAATAGGAGAAAAAGTCTGTAATAATGGCAATTTTGGTCACATTGAGGCTTTAAAAAGTAGTTATTCAACATGAGGCACATTCCAAATGACATTCTGAATCAATTTTTCTACAGTCCAAAAAATCAATTTTCTGATGAAAAACGATGACCCGTGACCTGTCGAAATTTCTCCAGATGGTCAGAAATGGAAATTTTTTAATGTTTAATTTTAGACTGCAAATGACTATTCCATGTAAATTATCACTTTTGGAACAAAAATAAGTGTGTTTAGAGTCACTTTAATGCCTGAAATTGGTCGAAATAGAAGATTCTGAATAGGAGAAAAAGTCTGTAATAATGGCAATTTTGGTCACATTGAGGCTTGAAAAAGTAGTTATTCAACATGAGGCACATTCCAAATGACATTTTGAATCAATTTTTCTAAAGTCCAAAAAATCAATTTTCTGATGAAAAACGATGACCCGTGACCTGTCGAAATTTCTCCAGATGGTCAGAAATGGAATTTTTTTAATGTTTAATTTTTTGACTGCAAACAACTATTCCATGTAAATTATAATTTTTGGAACAAAACTAAGTGTGTTTAGAGTCACTTTAATGCAAGTCTGTAATAATGGCAATTTTGGTCACATTGAGGCTTTAAAAAGTAGTTATTCAACATGAGGCACATTCCAAATGACATTTTGAATCAATTTTTCTACAGTCCAAAAAATCAATTTTCTGATGAAAAACGATGACCGGTGACCTGTTGAAATTTCTCCAGATGGTCAGAAATGGAAATTTTTCAATGTTTAACTTTTTTGACTGCAAATGACTATTCCATGTAAATTATCACTTTTGGAACAAATATAAGTGTGTTTGAGTCACTTTAATGCCTGAAATTGGTTGAAATAGAAACTTCTGAATAGGAGAAAAAGTCTGTAATAATGGCAATTTTGGTCACATTGAGGCTTTAAAAAGCAGTTATTCAACATGAGGCACATTCCAAATGACATTTTGAATCAATTTTTCTACAGTCCAAAAAAATCAATTTTCTGATGAAAAACGATGACCCGTGACCTGTCGAAATTTCTCCAGATGGTCAGAAATGGAAATTTTGTCATGTTTAATTTTTTGACTGCTAATGACTATTCCACGTAAATTATCACTTTTGAAACAAAAATAAGTGTGTTTAGAGTTTCTTTAATGCCTGAAATTGGTCGAAATAGAAGCTTCTGAATAGGAGAAAAAGTCTGTAATAATGGCAATTTTGGTCACATTGAGGCTTTAAAAAGTAGTTATTCAACATGAGGCACATTCCAAATGACATTCTGAATCAATTTTTCTACAGTCCAAAAAATCAATTTTCTGATGAAAAACGATGACCCGTGACCTGTCGAATTTTCTCCAGATGGTCAGAAATGGAAATTTTTTAATGATTAATGTTTTGACTGCAAATGACTATTCCATGTAAATTATAATTTTTGGAACAAAAATAAGTGTGTTTAGAGTCACTTTAGTGCCAGAAATTGGTCGAAATAGAAGCTTCTGAATAGGAGAAAAAGTCTGTAATAATGGCAATTTTATTCACATTGAGGCTTTTAAAAGTAGTTATTCAACATGAGGCACATTCCAAATGACATTTTAAATCAACTTTTCTACAGTCAAAAAAATCAATTTTCTGATGAAAAACGATGATCCGTGACCTGTCGAAATTTCTCCAGATGGTCACAAATGGAAATTTTTCAATGTTTAATTTTTTGACTGCTTATGACTATTCCATGTAAATTATCACTTTTGGAACAAAAATAAGTGTGTTTAGAGTCACTTTAGTGCCTGAAATTGGTCGAAATAGAAGCTTCTGAATAGGAGAAAAAGTTTGTAATAATGGCAATTTTATTCACATTGAGGCTTCTAAAAGTAGTTATTCAACATGAGGCACATTCCAAATGACATTTTAAATTAATTTTTCTACAGTCCAAAAAATCAATTTTCTGATGAAAAACGATGACCCGTGACCTGTCGAAATTTCTCCAGATGGTCAGAAATGGAAATTTTTTAATGTTTAATTTTAGACTGCAAATGACTATTCCATGTAAATTATCACTTTTGGAACAAAAAAAAGTGTGTTTAGAGTCACATTAATGCCTGAAATTGGTCAAAATAGAAGCTTCTGGATAGGAGAAAAAGTCTGTAATAATGGCAATTTTGGTCACATTGAGGCTTTAAAAAGTAGTTATTCAACATGAGGCACATTCCAAATGACATTTTGAATCAATTTTTCTACAGTCCAAAAAATCAATTTTCTGATGAAAAACGATGACCGGTGACCTGTCGAAATTTCTCCAGATGGTCAGAAATGGAAATTTTTCAATGTTTAACTTTTTTGACTGCAAATGACTATTCCATGTAAATTATCACTTTTGGAACAAATATAAGTGTGTTTGAGTCACTTTAATGCCTGAAATTGGTTGAAATAGAAGCTTCTGAATAGGAGAAAAACTCTGTAATAATGGCAATTTTGGTCACATTGAGGCTTGAAAAAGTAGTTATTCAACATGAGGCACATTCCAAATGACATTTTAAATCAATTTTTCTACAGTCCAAAAAATCAATTTTCTGATGAAAAACGATGACCCGTGACCTGTCGAAATTTCTCCAGATGGTCAGAAATGTAAATTTTTCAATGTTAAATTTTTTGACTGCTAATGACTATTCCATGTAAATTATCACTTTTGGAACAAAAATAAGTGTGTTTAGAGTCACATTAATTCCTGAAATTGGTCAAAATAGAAGCTTCTGGATAGGAGAAAAAGTCTGTAATAATGGCAATTTTGGTCACATTGAGGCTTTAAAAAGTAGTTATTCAACATGAGGCACATTCCAAATGACATTTTGAATACATTTTTCTACAGTCCAAAACATCAATTTTCTGATGAAAAACGATGACCGGTGACCTGTCGAAATTTCTCCAGATGGTCAGAAATGGAAATTTTTCAATGTTTAACTTTTTTGACTGCAAAAGACTATTCCATGTAAATTATCACTTTTGGAACAAATATAAGTGTGTTTAGAGTCACATTAATGCCTGAAATTGATCAAAATAGAAGCTTCTGAATAGGAGAAAAAGTCTGTAATAATGGCAATTTTGGTCACATTGAGGCTTGAAAAAGTAGGTATTCAACATGAGGCACATTCCAAATGACATTTTAAATGAATTTTTCTACAGTCCAAAAAATCAATTTTCTGATGAAAAACAATGACCCGTGACCTGTCGAAATTTCTCCAGACGGTCAGAAATGGAAATGTTTTAATGTTCAATTTTTTGACTGCAAATGACTATTCCATGTAAATTATAATTTTTTGAACAAAAATAAGTGTGTTTAGAGTCACTTTAGAGCCTGAAATTGGTCGAAATAGAAGCTTCTGAATAGGAGAAAAAGTCTGTAATAATGGCAATTTTATTCACATTGAGGCTTCTAAAAGTAGTTATTCAACATGAGGCACATTCCAAATGACATTTTGAATCAATTTTTCTACAGTCCAAAAAATCAATTTTCTGATGAAAAACGATGACCCGTGACCTGTCGAAATTTCTCCAGATGGTCAGAAATGGAAATATTTCAATGTTTAATTTTTTGACTGCTAATGACTATTCCATGTAAATTATCACTTTTGGAACAAAAATAAGTGTGTTTAGAGTCACATTAATGCCTGAAATTGGGCAAAATAGAAACTTCTGAATAGGAGAAAAAGTCTGTAATAATGGCAATTTTGGTCACATTGAGGCTGTAAAAAGTAGTTATTCAACATGAAGCACATTCCAAATGACATTTTGAATCAATTTTTCTACAGTCCAAAAAATTAATTTTCTGATGAAAAACGATGACCCGTGACCTGTCGAAATTTCTCCAGATGGTCAGAAATGGAAATTTTGTCATGTTTAATTTTTTGACTGCTAATGACTATTCCACGTAAATTATCACTTTTGAAACAAAAATAAGTGTGTTTAGAGTTTCTTTAATGCCTGAAATTGGTCGAAATAGAAGCTTCTGAATAGGAGAAAAAGTCTGTAATAATGGCAATTTTGGTCACATTGAGGCTTTAAAAAGTAGTTATTCAACATGAGGCACATTCCAAATGACATTCTGAATCAATTTTTCTACAGTCCAAAAAATCAATTTTCTGATGAAAAACGATGACCCGTGACCTGTCGAAATTTCTCCAGATGGTCAGAAATGGAAATTTTTTAATGTTTAATTTTAGACTGCAAATGACTATTCCATGTAAATTATCACTTTTGGAACAAAAATAAGTGTGTTTAGAGTCACATTAATGCCTGAAATTGGTCAAAATAGAAGCTTCTGGATAGGAGAAAAAGTCTGTAATAATGGCAATTTTGGTCACATTGAGGCTTTAAAAAGTAGTTATTCAACATGAGGCACATTCCAAATGACATTTTGAATCAATTTTTCTACAGTCCAAAAAATCAATTTTCTGATGAAAAACGATGACCGGTGACCTGTCGAAATTTCTCCAGATGGTCAGAAATGGAAATTTTTCAATGTTTAACTTTTTTGACTGCAAATGACTATTCCATGTAAATTATCACTTTTGGAACAAATATAAGTGTGTTTGAGTCACTTTAATGCCTGAAATTGGTTGAAATAGAAGCTTCTGAATAGGAGAAAAACTCTGTAATAATGGCAATTTTGGTCACATTGAGGCTTGAAAAAGTAGTTATTCAACATGAGGCACATTCCAAATGACATTTTAAATCAATTTTTCTACAGTCCAAAAAATCAATTTTCTGATGAAAAACGATGACCCGTGACCTGTCGAAATTTCTCCAGATGGTCAGAAATGGAAATTTTTCAATGTTAAATTTTTTGACTGCTAATGACTATTCCATTTTAATTATCACTTTTGGAACAAAAATAAGTGTGTTTAGAGTCACATTAATGCCTGAAATTGGTCAAAATAGAAGCTTCTGGATAGGAGAAAAAGTCTCTAATAATGGCAATTTTGGTCACATTGAGGCTTTAAAAAGTAGTTATTCAACATGAGGCACATTCCAAATGACATTTTGAATCAATTTTTCTACAGTCCAAAAAATCAATTTTCTGATGAAAAACGATGACCGGTGACCTGTCGAAATTTCTCCAGATGGTCACAAATGGAAATTTGTCAATGTTTAATTTTTTGACTGCTAATGACTATTCCATGTAAATTATCACTTTTGGACCAAAAATAAGTGTGTTTAGAGTCACATTAATGCCTGAAATTGATCAAAATAGAAGCTTCTGAATAGGAGAAAA
This sequence comes from Triturus cristatus, assembly GCF_964204655.1. Taxonomy (NCBI): domain Eukaryota; kingdom Metazoa; phylum Chordata; class Amphibia; order Caudata; family Salamandridae; genus Triturus; species Triturus cristatus. Next base: position 388,650,247 of record NC_140592.1, on the reverse strand, counting down.
AGTCTGTAATAATGGCAATTTTGGTCACATTGAGGCTTGAAAAAGTAGGTATTCAACATGAGGCACATTCCAAATGACATTTTAAATGAATTTTTCTACAGTCCAAAAAATCAATTTTCTGATGAAAAACGATGACCTGTGACCTGTCGAAATTTCTCCAGATGGTCAGAAATGGAAATGTTTTAATGTTTAATTTTTTGACTGCAAATGACTATTCCATGTAAATTATAATTTTTTGAACAAAAATAAGTGTGTTTAGAGTCACTTTAGAGCCTGAAATTGGTCAAAATAGAAGCTTCTGAATAGGAGAAAAAGTCTGTAATAATGGCAATTTTATTCACATTGAGGCTTCTAAAAGTAGTTATTCAACATGAGGCACATTCCAAATGACATTTTGAATCAATTTTTCTACAGTCCAAAAAATCAATTTTCTGATGAAAAACGATGACCCGTGACCTGTCGAAATTTCTCCAGATGGTCAGAAATGGAAATATTTCAATGTTTAATTTTTTGACTGCTAATGACTATTCCATGTAAATTATCACTTTTGGAACAAAAATAAGTGTGTTTAGAGTCACATTAATGCCTGAAATTGGTCAAAATAGAAACTTCTGAATAGGAGAAAAAGTCTGTAATAATGGCAATTTTGGTCACATTGAGGCTTGAAAAAGTAGTTATTCAACATGAGGCACATTCCAAATGACATTTTAAATCAATTTTTCTACAGTCCAAAAAATCAATTTTCTGATGAAAAACGATGACCCGTGACCTGTCGAAATTTCTCCAGATGGTCAGAAATGGAAATTTTTCAATGTTAAATTTTTTGACTGCTAATGACTATTCCATTTTAATTATCACTTTTGGAACAAAAATAAGTGTGTTTAGAGTCACATTAATGCCTGAAATTGGTCAAAATAGAAGCTTCTGGATAGGAGAAAAAGTCTCTAATAATGGCAATTTTGGTCACATTGAGGCTTTAAAAAGTAGTTATTCAACATGAGGCACATTCCAAATGACATTTTGAATCAATTTTTCTACAGTCCAAAAAATCAATTTTCTGATGAAAAACGATGACCGGTGACCTGTCGAAATTTCTCCAGATGGTCACAAATGGAAATTTGTCAATGTTTAATTTTTTGACTGCTAATGACTATTCCATGTAAATTATCACTTTTGGACCAAAAATAAGTGTGTTTAGAGTCACATTAATGCCTGAAATTGATCAAAATAGAAGCTTCTGAATAGGAGAAAAAGTCTGTAATAATGGCAATTTTGGTCACATTGAGGCTTGAAAAAGTAGGTATTCAACATGAGGCACATTCCAAATGACATTTTAAATGAATTTTTCTACAGTCCAAAAAATCAATTTTCTGATGAAAAACGATGACCTGTGACCTGTCGAAATTTCTCCAGATGGTCAGAAATGGAAATGTTTTAATGTTTAATTTTTTGACTGCAAATGACTATTCCATGTAAATTATAATTTTTTGAACAAAAATAAGTGTGTTTAGAGTCACTTTAGAGCCTGAAATTGGTCAAAATAGAAGCTTCTGAATAGGAGAAAAAGTCTGTAATAATGGCAATTTTATTCACATTGAGGCTTCTAAAAGTAGTTATTCAACATGAGGCACATTCCAAATGACATTTTGAATCAATTTTTCTACAGTCCAAAAAATCAATTTTCTGATGAAAAACGATGACCCGTGACCTGTCGAAATTTCTCCAGATGGTCAGAAATGGAAATATTTCAATGTTTAATTTTTTGACTGCTAATGACTATTCCATGTAAATTATCACTTTTGGAACAAAAATAAGTGTGTTTAGAGTCACATTAATGCCTGAAATTGGTCAAAATAGAAACTTCTGAATAGGAGAAAAAGTCTGTAATAATGGCAATTTTGGTCACATTGAGGCTGTAAAAAGTAGTTATTCAACATGAAGCACATTCCAAATGACATTTTGAATCAATTTTTCTACAGTCCAAAAAATTAATTTTCTGATGAAAAACGATGACCCGTGACCTGTCGAAATTTCTCCAGATGGTCAGAAATGGAAATTTTGTCATGTTTAATTTTTTGACTGCTAATGACTATTCCACGTAAATTATCACTTTTGAAACAAAAATAAGTGTGTTTAGAGTTTCTTTAATGCCTGAAATTGGTCGAAATAGAAGCTTCTGAATAGGAGAAAAAGTCTGTAATAATGGCAATTTTGGTCACATTGAGGCTTTAAAAAGTAGTTATTCAACATGAGGCACATTCCAAATGACATTCTGAATCAATTTTTCTACAGTTCAAAAAATCAATTTTCTGATGAAAAACGATGACCCGTGACCTGTCGAAATTTCTCCAGATGGTCAGAAATGGAAATTTTTTAATGTTTAATTTTTTGACTGCAAATGACTATTCCATGTAAATTATAATTTTTGGAACAAAAATAAGTGTGTTTAGAGTCACTTTAGTGCCAGAAATTGGTCGAAACAGAAGCTTCTGAATAGGAGAAAAAGTCTGTAATAATGGCAATTTTATTCACATTGAGGCTTTTAAAAGTAGTTATTCAACATGAGGCACATTCCAAATGACATTTTAAATCAATTTTTCTACAGTCAAAAAAATCAATTTTCTGATGAAAAACGATGACCCGTGACCTGTCGAAATTTCTCCAGATGGTCACAAATAGAAATTTGTCAATGTTTAATTTTTTGACTGCTAATGACTATTCCATGTAAATTATCAATTTTGGACCAAAAATAAGTGTGTTTAGAGTCACATTAATGCCTGAAATTGGTCAAAATAGAAGCTTCTGAATAGGAGAAAAAGTCTGTAATAATGGCAATTTTGGTCACATTGAGGCTTGAAAAAGTAGTTATTCAACATGAGACACATTCCAAATGACATTTTGAATCAATTTTTCTAAAGTCCAAAAAATCAATTTTCTGATGAAAAACGATGACCCGTGACCTGTCGAAATTTCTCCAGATGGTCAGAAATGGAAATTTATCAATGTTTAATTTTTTGACTGCTAATGACTATTCCATGTAAATTATCACTTTTGGACCAAAAATAAGTGTGTTTAGAATCACATTAATGCCTGAAATTGGTCAAAATAGAAGCTTCTGAATAGGAGAAAAAGTCTGTAATAATGGCAATTTTGGTCACATTGAGGCTTGAAAAAGTAGGTATTCAACATGAGGCACATTCCAAATGACATTTTAAATGAATTTTTCTCAGTCCAAAAAATCAATTTTCTGATGAAAAACGATGACCCGTGACCTGTCGAAATTTCTCCAGATGGTCAGAAATGGAAATTTTTTAATGTTTAATTTTTTGACTGCAAATGACTATTCCATGTAAATTATAATTTTTTGAACAAAAATAAGTGTGTTTAGAGTCACTTTAGTGCCTGAAATTGGTAGAAATAGAAGCTTCTGAAGAGGAGAAAAAGTCTGTAATAATGCCAATTTTATTCACATTGAGGCTGTAAAAAGTAGTTATTCAACATGAGGCACATTCCAAATGACATTTTGAATCAATTTTTCTACAGTCCAAAAAATTAATTTTCTGATGAAAAACGATGACCCGTGACCTGTCGAAATTTCTCCAGATGGTCAGAAATGGAAATTTTGTCGTGTTTAATTTTTTGACTGCTAATGACTATTCCATGTAAATTATCACTTTTGAAACAAAAATAAGTGTGTTTAGAGTTTCTTTAATGCCTGAAATTGGTCGAAATAGAAGCTTCTAAATAGGAGAAAAAGTCTGTAATAATGGCAATTTTGGTCACATTGAGGCTTTAAAAATAGTTATTCAACATGAGGCACATTCCAAATGACATTCTGAATCAATTTTTCTACAGTCCAAAAAATCAATTTTCTGATGAAAAACGATGACCCGTGACCTGTCGAAATTTCTCCAGATGGTCAGAAATGGAATTTTTTTAATGTTTAATTTTTTGACTGCAAACAACTATTCCATGTAAATTATAATTTTTGGAACAAAACTAAGTGTGTTTAGAGTCACTTTAATGCAAGTCTGTAATAATGGCAATTTTGGTCACATTGAGGCTTTAAAAAGTAGTTATTCAACATGAGGCACATTCCAAATGCCATTTTGAATCAATTTTCCTACAGTCCAAAAAATCAATTTTCTGATGAAAAACGATGACCCGTGACCTGTCGAAATTTCTCCAGATGGTCAGAAATGGAAATTTTTCAATGTTTAATTTTTTGACTGCTAATGACTATTCCATGTAAATTATCACTTTTGGACCAAAAATAAGTGTGTTTAGAATCACATTAATGCCTGAAATTGGTCAAAATAGAAGCTTCTGAATAGGAGAAAAAGTCTGTAATAATGGCAATTTTGGTCACATTGAGGCTTGAAAAAGTAGGTATTCAACATGAGGCACATTCCAAATGACATTTTAAATGAATTTTTCTACAGTCCAAAAAATCAATTTTCTGATGAAAAACGATGACCCGTGACCTGTCGAAATTTCTCCAGATGGTCAGAAATGGAAATTTTTTAATGTTTAATTTTTTGACTGGAAATGACTATTCCATGTAAATTATAATTTTTTGAACAAAAATAAGTGTGTTTAGAGTCACTTTAGTGCCTGAAATTGGTAGAAATAGAAGCTTCTGAAGAGGAGAAAAAGTCTGTAATAATGCCAATTTTATTCACATTGAGGCTGTAAAAAGTAGTTATTCAACATGAGGCACATTCCAAATGACATTTTGAATCAATTTTTCTACAGTCCAAAAAATTAATTTTCTGATGAAAAACGATGACCCGTGACCTGTCGAAATTTCTCCAGATGGTCAGAAATGGAAATTTTGTCGTGTTTAATTTTTTGACTGCTAATGACTATTCCATGTAAATTATCACTTTTGAAACAAAAATAAGTGTGTTTAGAGTTTCTTTAATGCCTGAAATTGGTCGAAATAGAAGCTTCTAAATAGGAGAAAAAGTCTGTAATAATGGCAATTTTGGTCACATTGAGGCTTTAAAAATAGTTATTCAACATGAGGCACATTCCAAATGACATTCTGAATCAATTTTTCTACAGTCCAAAAAATCAATTTTCTGATGAAAAACGATGACCCGTGACCTGTCGAAATTTCTCCAGATGGTCAGAAATGGAATTTTTTTAATGTTTAATTTTTTGACTGCAAACAACTATTCCATGTAAATTATAATTTTTGGAACAAAACTAAGTGTGTTTAGAGTCACTTTAATGCAAGTCTGTAATAATGGCAATTTTGGTCACATTGAGGCTTTAAAAAGTAGTTATTCAACATGAGGCACATTCCAAATGACATTTTGAATCAATTTTTCTACAGTCCAAAAAATCAATTTTCTGATGAAAAACGATGACCGGTGACCTGTTGAAATTTCTCCAGATGGTCAGAAATGGAAATTTTTCAATGTTTAACTTTTTTGACTGCAAATGACTATTCCATGTAAATTATCACTTTTGGAACAAATATAAGTGTGTTTGAGTCACTTTAATGCCTGAAATTGGTTGAAATAGAAGCTTCTGAATAGGAGAAAAAGTCTGTAATAATGGCAATTTTGGTCACATTGAGGCTTGAAAAAGTAGTTATTCAACATGAGGCACATTCCAAATGACATTTTGAATCAATTTTTCTACAGTCCAAAAAATCAATATTCTGATGAAAAATGATGACCCGTGACCTGTTGAAATTTCTCCAGATGGTCACAAATGGAAATTTGTCAATGTTTAATTTTTTGACTGCTAATGACTATTCCATGTAAATTATCACTTTTGGACCAAAAATAAGTGTGTTTAGAGTCACATTAATGCCTGAATTTGGTCAAAATAGAAGCTTCTGAATAGGAGAAAAAGTCTGTAATAATGGCAATTTTGGTCACATTGAGGCTTGAAAAAGTAGTTATTCAACATGAGGCACATTCCAAATGACATTTTGAATCAATTTTTCTACAGTCCAAAAAATCAATTTTCTGATGAAAAACAATGACCGGTGACCTGTCGAAATTTCTCCAGATGGTCAGTAATGGAAATTTTTCAATGTTAAATTTTTTGACTGCTAATGACTATTCCATGTAAATTATCACTTTTGGAACAAAAATAAGTGTGTTTAGAGTCACATTAATGCCTGAAATTGGTCAAAATAGAAGCTTCTGAATAGGAGAACAAGTGTGTAATAATGGCAATTTTGGTCACATTGAGGCTTGAAAAAGTAGTTATTCAACATGAGGCACATTCCAAATGACATTTTGAATCAATTTTTCTACAGTCCAAAAAATCAATTTTCTGATGAAAAACGATGACCCGTGACCTGTCGAAATTTCTCCAGATGGTCACAAATGGAAATTTTTCAATGTTTAATTTTTTTACTGCTAATGACTATTCCATGTAAATTATCACTTTTGGACCAAAAATAAGTGTGTTTAGAGTCACATTAATGCCTGAAATTGGTTGAAATAGAAGCTTCTGGATAGGAGAAAAAGTCTGTAATAATGGCAATTTTGGTCACATTGAGGCTTGAAAAAGTGGTTATTCAACATGAGGCACATTCCAAATGACATTTTGAATCAATTTTTCTACAGTCCAAAAAATCAATTTTCTGATGAAAAACAATGACCTGTGTGTGACCTGTCGAAATTTCTCCAGATGGTCAGAAATGGAAATTTTTCAATGTTTATTTTTTTGACTGCTAATGACTATTCCATGTAAATTATCACTTTTGGAACAAAAATAAGTGTGTTTAGAGTCACATTAATGCCTGAAATTGGTCAAAATAGAAGCTTCTGAATAGGAAAAAAAGTCTGTAATAAGGGCAATTTTGGTCACATTGAGGCTTGAAAAAGTAGTTATTCAACATGAGGCACATTCCAAATGACATTTTGAATCAATTTTTCTACAGTCCAAAAAATCAATTTTCTGATGAAAAACAATGACCTGTGTGTGACCTGTCGAAATTTCTCCAGATGGTCAGAAATGGAAATTTTTCAATGTTTATTTTTTTGACTGCTAATGACTATTCCATGTAAATTATCACTTTTGGAACAAAAATAAGTGTGTTTAGAGTCACATTAATGCCTGAAATTGGTCAAAATAGAAGCTTCTGAATAGGAGAAAAAGTCTGTAATAATGGCAATTTTGGTCACATTGAGGCTTGAAAAAGTAGGTATTCAACATGAGGCACATTCCAAATGACATTTTAAATGAATTTTTCTACAGTCCAAAAAATCAATTTTCTGATGAAAAACGATGACCCGTGACCTGTCGAAATTTCTCCAGCTGGTCAGAAATGGAAATTTTTTAATGTTTAATTTTTTGACTGCAAATGACTATTCCATGTAAATTATAATTTTTTGAACAAAAATAAGTGTGTTTAGAGTCACTTTAGTGCCTGAAATTGGTAGAAATAGAAGCTTCTGAAGAGGAGAAAAAGTCTGTAATAATGCCAATTTTATTCACATTGAGGCTGTAAAAAGTAGTTATTCAACATGAGGCACATTCCAAATGACATTTTGAATCAATTTTTCTACAGTCCAAAAAATTAATTTTCTGATGAAAAACGATGACCCGTGACCTGTCGAAATTTCTCCAGATGGTCAGAAATGGAAATTTTGTCGTGTTTAATTTTTTGACTGCTAATGACTATTCCATGTAAATTATCACTTTTGAAACAAAAATAAGTGTGTTTAGAGTTTCTTTAATGCCTGAAATTGGTCGAAATAGAAGCTTCTAAATAGGAGAAAAAGTCTGTAATAATGGCAATTTTGGTCACATTGAGGCTTTAAAAATAGTTATTCAACATGAGGCACATTCCAAATGACATTCTGAATCAATTTTTCTACAGTCCAAAAAATCAATTTTCTGATGAAAAACGATGACCCGTGACCTGTCGAAATTTCTCCAGATGGTCAGAAATGGAATTTTTTTAATGTTTAATTTTTTGACTGCAAACAACTATTCCATGTAAATTATAATTTTTGGAACAAAACTAAGTGTGTTTAGAGTCACTTTAATGCAAGTCTGTAATAATGGCAATTTTGGTCACATTGAGGCTTTAAAAAGTAGTTATTCAACATGAGGCACATTCCAAATGACATTTTGAATCAATTTTTCTACAGTCCAAAAAATCAATTTTCTGATGAAAAACGATGACCGGTGACCTGTTGAAATTTCTCCAGATGGTCAGAAATGGAAATTTTTCAATGTTTAACTTTTTTGACTGCAAATGACTATTCCATGTAAATTATCACTTTTGGAACAAATATAAGTGTGTTTGAGTCACATTAATGCCTGAAATTGGTTGAAATAGAAGCTTCTGAATAGGAGAAAAAGTCTGTAATAATGGCAATTTTGGTCACATTGAGGCTTGAAAAAGTAGTTATTCAACATGAGGCACATTCCAAATGACATTTTGAATCAATTTTTCTACAGTCCAAAAAATCAATATTCTGATGAAAAACGATGACCCGTGACCTGTTGAAATTTCTCCAGATGGTCACAAATGGAAATTTGTCAATGTTTAATTTTTTGACTGCTAATGACTATTCCATGTAAATTATCACTTTTGGACCAAAAATAAGTGTGTTTAGAGTCACATTAATGCCTGAATTTGGTCAAAATAGAAGCTTCTGAATAGGAGAAAAAGTCTGTAATAATGGCAATTTTGGTCACATTGAGGCTTGAAAAAGTAGTTATTCAACATGAGGCACATTCCAAATGACATTTTGAATCAATTTTTCTACAGTCCAAAAAATCAATTTTCTGATGAAAAACAATGACCTGTGACCTGTCGAAATTTCTCCAGATGGTCAGAAATGGAAATTTTTCAATGTTAAATTTTTTGACTGCTAATGACTATTCCATGTAAATTATCACTTTTGGAACAAAAATAAGTGTGTTTAGAGTCACATTAATGCCTGAAATTGGTCAAAATAGAAGCTTCTGAATAGGAGAACAAGTCTGTAATAATGGCAATTTTGGTCACATTGAGGCTTGAAAAAGTAGTTATTCAACATGAGGCACATTCCAAATGACATTTTGAATCAATTTTTCTACAGTCCAAAAAATCAATTTTCTGATGAAAAACGATGACCCGTGACCTGTCGAAATTTCTCCAGATGGTCACAAATGGAAATTTTTCAATGTTTAATTTTTTTACTGCTAATGACTATTCCATGTAAATTATCACTTTTGGACCAAAAATAAGTGTGTTTAGAGTCACATTAATGCCTGAAATTGGTTGAAATAGAAGCTTCTGGATAGGAGAAAAAGTCTGTAATAATGGCAATTTTGGTCACATTGAGGCTTGAAAAAGTGGTTATTCAACATGAGGCACATTCCAAATGACATTTTGAATCAATTTTTCTACAGTCCAAAAAATGAATTTTCTGATGAAAAACAATGACCTGTGTGTGACCTGTCGAAATTTCTCCAGATGGTCAGAAATGGAAATTTTTCAATGTTTATTTTTTTGACTGCTAATGACTATTCCATGTAAATTATCACTTTTGGAACAAAAATAAGTGTGTTTAGAGTCACATTAATGCCTGAAATTGGTCAAAATAGAAGCTTCTGAATAGGAAAAAAAGTCTGTAATAATGGCAATTTTGGTCACATTGAGGCTTGAAAATGTAGTTATTCAACATGAGGCACATTCCAAATGACATTTTGAATCAATTTTTCTACAGTCCAAAAAATCAATTTTCTGATGAAAAACAATGACCTGTGTGTGACCTGTCGAAATTTCTCCAGATGGTCAGAAATGGAAATTTTTCAATGTTTATTTTTTTGACTGCTAATGACTATTCCATGTAAATTATCACTTTTGGAACAAAAATAAGTGTGTTTAGAGTCACATTAATGCCTGAAATTGGTCAAAATAGAAGCTTCTGAATAGGAAAAAAATTCTGTAATAATGGCAATTTTGGTCACATTGAGGCTTGAAAAAGTAGTTATTCAACATGAGGCACATTCCAAATGACATTTTGAATCAATTTTTCTACAGTCCAAAAAATCAATTTTCTGACGAAAAATGATGACCCGTGACCTGTCGAAATTTCTCCAGATGGTCACAAATGGAAATTTGTCAATGTTTAATTTTTTGACTGCTAATGACTATTCCATGTAAATTATCAATTTTGGACCAAAAATAAGTGTGTTTAGAGTCACATTAATGCCTGAAATTGGTCAAAATAGAAGCTTCTGAATAGGAGAAAAAGTCTGTAATAATGGCAATTTTGGTCACATTGAGGCTTGAAAAAGTAGTTATTCAACATGAGGCACATTCCAAATGACATTTTGAATCAATTTTTCTAAAGTCCAAAAAATCAATTTTCTGATGAAAAACGATGACCCGTGACCTGTCGAAATTTCTCCAGATGGTCAGAAATGGACATTTTTCAATGTTTAATTTTTTGACTGCTAATGACTATTCCATGTAAATTATCACTTTTGGTACAAAAATAAGTGTGTTTAGAGTTTCTTTAATGCCTGAAATTGGTCGAAATAGAAGATTCTGAATAGGAGAAAAAGTCTGTAATAATGGCAATTTTGGTCACATTGAAGCTTTAAAAAGTAGTTATTCAACATGAGGCACATTCCAAATGACATTCTGAATCAATTTTTCTACAGTCCAAAAAATCAATTTTCTGATGAAAAACGATGACCCGTGACCTGTCGAAATTTCTCCAGATGGTCAGAAATGGAAATTTTTCATTGTTCAATTTTTTGACTGCTAATGACTATTCCATGTACATTATCACTTTTGGAACAAAAATAAGTGTGTTTAGAGTCACATTAATGCCTGAAATTGGTCAAAATAGAAGCTTCTGAATAGGAGAAAAAGTCTGTAATAATGGCAATTTTGGTCACATTGAGGCTTTAAAAAGTATTTATTCAACATGAGGCACATTCCAAATGACATTTTGAATCAATTTTTCTACAGTCCAAAAAATTAATTTTCTGATGAAAAACGATGACCCGTGACCTGTCGAAATTTCTCCAGATAGTCACAAATGGAAATTTTTCAATGTTTAATTTTTTGACTGCTTATGACTATTCCATGTAAATTATCACTTTTGGAACAAAAATAAGTGTGTTTAGAGTCACTTTAGTGCCTGAAATTGGTCGAAATAGAAGCTTCTGAATAGGAGAAAAAGTTTGTAATAATGGCAATTTTATTCACATTGAGGCTTCTAAAAGTAGTTATTCAACATGAGGCACATTCCAAATGACATTTTAAATTAATTTTTCTACAGTCCAAAAAATCAATTTTCTGATGAAAAACGATGACCCGTGACCTGTCGAAATTTCTCCAGATGGTCAGAAATGGAAATTTTTTAATGTTTAATTTTAGACTGCAAATGACTATTCCATGTAAATTATCACTTTTGGAACAAAAAAAAGTGTGTTTAGAGTCACATTAATGCCTGAAATTGGTCAAAATAGAAGCTTCTGGATAGGAGAAAAAGTCTGTAATAATGGCAATTTTGGTCACATTGAGGCTTTAAAAAGTAGTTATTCAACATGAGGCACATTCCAAATGACATTTTAAATCAATTTTTCTACAGTCCAAAAAATCAATTTTCTGATGAAAAACGTTGACCGGTGACCTGTCGAAATTTCTCCAGATGGTCAGAAATGGAAATTTTTCAATGTTTAACTTTTTTGACTGCAAATGACTATTCCATGTAAATTATCACTTTTGGAACAAATATAAGTGTGTTTGAGTCACTTTAATGCCTGAAATTGGTTGAAATAGAAGCTTCTGAATAGGAGAAAAACTCTGTAATAATGGCAATTTTGGTCACATTGAGGCTTGAAAAAGTAGTTATTCAACATGAGGCACATTCCAAATGACATTTTAAATCAATTTTTCTACAGTCCAAAAAATCAATTTTCTGATGAAAAACGATGACCCGTGACCTGTCGAAATTTCTCCAGATGGTCAGAAATGGAAATTTTTCAATGTTAAATTTTTTGACTGCTAATGACTATTCCATGTAAATTATGACTTTTGGAACAAAAATAAGTGTGTTTAGAGTCACATTAATGCCTGAAATTGGTCAAAATAGAAGCTTCTGGATAGGAGAAAAAGTCTGTAATAATGGCAATTTTGGTCACATTGAGGCTTTAAAAAGTAGTTATTCAACATGAGGCACATTCCAAATGACATTTTGAATCAATTTTTCTACAGTCCAAAAAATCAATTTTCTGATGAAAAACGATGACCGGTGACCTGTCGAAATTTCTCCAGATGGTCAGAAATGGAAATTTTTCAATGTTTAACTTTTTTGACTGCAAAAGACTATTCCATGTAAATTATCACTTTTGGAACAAATATAAGTGTGTTTGAGTCACTTTAATGCCTGAAATTGGTTGAAATAGAAGCTTCTGAATAGGAGAAAAAGTCTGTAATAATGGCAATTTTGGTCACATTGAGGCTTGAAAAAGTAGTTATTCAACATGAGGCACATTCCAAATGACATTTTGAATCAATTTTTCTACAGTCCAAAAAATCAATTTTCTGACGAAAAATGATGACCCGTGACCTGTCGAAATTTCTCCAGATGGTCACAAATGGAAATTTGTCAATGTTTAATTTTTTGACTGCTAATGACTATTCCATGTAAATTATCACTTTTGGACCAAAAATAAGTGTGTTTAGAGTCACATTAATGCCTGAAATTGATCAAAATAGAAGCTTCTGAATAGGAGAAAAAGTCTGTAATAATGGCAATTTTGGTCACATTGAGGCTTGAAAAAGTAGGTATTCAACATGAGGCACATTCCAAAAGACATTTTAAATGAATTTTTCTACAGTCCAAAAAATCAATTTTCTGATGAAAAACGATGACCCGTGACCTGTCGAAATTTCTCCAGACGGTCAGAAATGGAAATGTTTTAATGTTTAATTTTTTGACTGCAAATGACTATTCCATGTAAATTATAATTTTTTGAACAAAAATAAGTGTGTTTAGAGTCACTTTAGAGCCTGAAATTGGTCGAAATAGAAGCTTCTGAATAGGAGAAAAAGTCTGTAATAATGGCAATTTTATTCACATTGAGGCTTCTAAAAGTAGTTATTCAACATGAGGCACATTCCAAATGACATTTTGAATCAATTTTTCTACAGTCCAAAAAATCAATTTTCTGATGAAAAACGATGACCCGTGACCTGTCGAAATTTCTCCAGATGGTCAGAAATGGAAATATTTCAATGTTTAATTTTTTGACTGCTAATGACTATTCCATGTAAATTATCACTTTTGGAACAAAAATAAGTGTGTTTAGAGTCACATTAATGCCTGAAATTGGTCAAAATAGAAACTTCTGAATAGGAGAAAAAGTCTGTAATAATGGCAATTTTGGTCACATTGAGGCTGTAAAAAGTAGTTATTCAACATGAAGCACATTCCAAATGACATTTTGAATCAATTTTTCTACAGTCCAAAAAATTAATTTTCTGATGAAAAACGATGACCCGTGACCTGTCGAAATTTCTCCAGATGGTCAGAAATGGAAATTTTGTCATGTTTAATTTTTTGACTGCTAATGACTATTCCACGTAAATTATCACTTTTGAAACAAAAATAAGTGTGTTTAGAGTTTCTTTAATGCCTGAAATTGGTCGAAATAGAAGCTTCTGAATAGGAGAAAAAGTCTGTAATAATGGCAATTTTGGTCACATTGAGGCTTTAAAAAGTAGTTATTCAACATGAGGCACATTCCAAATGACATTCTGAATCAATTTTTCTACAGTTCAAAAAATCAATTTTCTGATGAAAAACGATGACCCGTGACCTGTCGAAATTTCTCCAGATGGTCAGAAATGGAAATTTTTTAATGTTTAATTTTTTGACTGCAAATGACTATTCCATGTAAATTATAATTTTTGGAACAAAAATAAGTGTGTTTAGAGTCACTTTAGTGCCAGAAATTGGTCGAAACAGAAGCTTCTGAATAGGAGAAAAAGTCTGTAATAATGGCAATTTTATTCACATTGAGGCTTTTAAAAGTAGTTATTCAACATGAGGCACATTCCAAATGACATTTTAAATCAATTTTTCTACAGTCAAAAAAATCAATTTTCTGATGAAAAACGATGACCCGTGACCTGTTGAAATTTCTCCAGATGGTCAGAAATGGAAATTTTTCAATGTTTAACTTTTTTGACTGCAAATGACTATTCCATGTAAATTATCACTTTTGGAACAAATATAAGTGTGTTTAGAGTCTTATTAATGCCTGAAATTGGTCAAAATAGAAGCTTCTGGATAGGTGAAAAAGTCTGTAATAATGGTAATTTTGGTCACATTGAGGCTTGAAAAAGTAGTTATTCAACATGAGGCACATTCCAAATGACATTTTGAATCAATTTTTCTAAAGTCCAAAAAATCAATTTTCTGATGAAAAACGATGACCCGTGCCTGTCGAAATTTCTCCAGATGGTCAGAAATGGACATTTTTCAATGTTTAATTTTTTGACTGCTAATGACTATTCCATGTAAATTATCACTTTTGGAACAAAAATAAGTGTGTTTAGAGTCTTATTAATGCCTGAAATTGGTCAAAATAGAAGCTTCTGGATAGGTGAAAAAGTCTGTAATAATGGTAATTTTGGTCACATTGAGGCTTTAAAAAGTAGTTATTCAACATGAGGCACATTCCAAATGCCATTTTGAATCAATTTTCCTACAGTCCAAAAAATCAATTTTCTGATGAAAAACGATGACCCGTGCGTGACCTGTCGAAATTTCTCCAGATGGTCAGAAATGGAAATTTTTCAATGTTTAATTTTTTGACTGCTAATGACTATTCCATGTAAATTATCACTTTTGGACCAAAAATAAGTGTGTTTAGAATCACATTAATGCCTGAAATTGGTCAAAATAGAAGCTTCTGAATAGGAGAAAAAGTCTGTAATAATGGCAATTTTGGTCACATTGAGGCTTGAAAAAGTAGGTATTCAACATGAGGCATATTGCAAATGACATTTTGAATCAATTTTTCTAAAGTCCAAAAAATCAATTTTCTGATGAAAAACGATGACCCGTGACCTGTCGAAATTTCTCCAGATGGTCAGAAATTGACATTTTTCAATGTTTAATTTTTTGACTGCTAATGACTATTCCATGGAAATTATCACTTTTGGAACAAAAATAAGTGTGTTTAGAGTCACTTTAATGCCTGAAATTGGTCGAAATAGAAGATTCTGAATAGGAGAAAAAGTCTGTAATAATGGCAATTTTGGTCACATTGAGGCTTGAAAAAGTAGTTATTCAACATGAGGCACATTCCAAATGACATTTTGAATCAATTTTTCTAAAGTCCAAAAAATCAATTTTCTGATGAAAAACGATGACCCGTGACCTGTCGAAATTTCTCCAGATGGTCACAAATGGAAATTTTTCAATGTTTAACTTTTTTGACTGCAAATGACTATTCCATGTAAATTATCACTTTTGGAACAAATATAAGTGTGTTTGAGTCACTTTAATGCCTGAAATTGGTTGAAATAGAAACTTCTGAATAGGAGAAAAAGTCTGTAATAATGGCAATTTTGGTCACATTGAGGCTGTAAAAATTAGGTATTCAACATGAAGCACATTCCAAATGACATTTTGAATCAATTTTTCTACAGTCCAAAAAATTAATTTTCTGATGAAAAACGATGACCCGTGACCTGTCGAAATTTCTCCAGATGGTCAGAAATGGAAATTTTGTCATGTTTAATTTTTTGACTGCTAATGACTATTCCACGTAAATTATCACTTTTGAAACAAAAATAAGTGTGTTTAGAGTTTCTTTAATGCCTGAAATTGGTCAAAATAGAAGCTTCTGAATAGGAGAAAAAGTCTGTAATAATGGCAATTTTGGTCACATTGAGGCTTTAAAAAGTAGTTATTCAACATGAGGCACATTCCAAATGACATTCTGAATCAATTTTTCTACAGTCCAAAAAATCAATTTTCTGATGAAAAACGATGACCCGTGACCTGTCGAATTTTCTCCAGATGGTCAGAAATGGAAATTTTTTAATGATTAATGTTTTGACTGCAAATGACTATTCCATGTAAATTATAATTTTTGGAACAAAAATAAGTGTGTTTAGAGTCACTTTAGTGCCAGAAATTGGTCGAAATAGAAGCTTCTGAATAGGAGAAAAAGTCTGTAATAATGGCAATTTTATTCACATTGAGGCTTTTAAAAGTAGTTATTCAACATGAGGCACATTCCAAATGACATTTTGAATCAATTTTTCTACAGTCCAAAAAATCAATTTTCTGATGAAAAACGATGACCCGTGACCTGTCGAAATTTCTCCAGATGGTCACAAATGGAAATTTTTCAATGTTTAATTTTTTTACTGCTAATGACTATTCCATGTAAATTATCACTTTTGGACCAAAAATAAGTGTGTTTAGAGTCACATTAATGCCTGAAATTGGTTGAAATGGAAGCTTCTGGATAGGAGAAAAAGTCTGTAATAATGGCAATTTTGGTGACATTGAGGCTTGAAAAAGTGGTTATTCAACATGAGGCACATTCCAAATGACATTTTGAATCAATTTTTCTACAGTCCAAAAAATCAATTTTCTGATGAAAAACGATGACCCGTGACCTGTCGAAATTTCTCCAGATGGTCAGAAATGGACATTTTTCAATGTTTACATTTTTGACTGCTAATGACTATTCCATGTAAATTATCACTTTTGGAACAAAAATAAGTGTGTTTAGAGTCACATTAATGCCTGAAATTGGTCAAAATAGAAGCTTCTGAATAGGAGAAAAAGTCTGTAATAATGGCAATTTTGGTCACATTGAGGCTTGAAAAAGTGGTTATTCAACATGAGGCACATTCCAAATGACATTTTGAATCAATTTTTCTACAGTCCAAAAAATCAATTTTCTGATGAAAAACAATGACCTGTGTGTGACCTGTCGAAATTTCTCCAGATGGTCAGAAATGGAAATTTTTCAATGTTTATTTTTTTGACTGCTAATGACTATTCCATGTAAATTATCACTTTTGGAACAAATATAAGTGTGTTTAGAGTCACATTAATGCCTGAAATTGGTCAAAATAGAAGCTTCTGAATAGGAAAAAAAGTCTGTAATAATGGCAATTTTGGTCACATTGAGGCTTGAAAAAGTAGTTATTCAACATGAGGCACATTCCAAATGACATTTTGAATCAATTTTTCTACAGTCCAAAAAATCAATTTTCTGATGAAAAACAATGACCTGTGTGTGACCTGTCGAAATTTCTCCAGATGGTCAGAAATGGAAATTTTTCAATGTTTATTTTTTTGACTGCTAATGACTATTCCATGTAAATTATCACTTTTGGAACAAAAATAAGTGTGTTTAGAGTCACATTAATGCCTGAAATTGGTCAAAATAGAAGCTTCTGAATAGGAAAAAAAGTCTGTAATAATGGCAATTTTGGTCACATTGAGGCTGTAAAAAGTAGGTATTCAACATGAAGCACATTCCAAATGACATTTTGAATCAATTTTTCTACAGTCCAAAAAATTAATTTTCTGATGAAAAACGATGACCCGTGACCTGTCGAAATTTCTCCAGATGGTCAGAAATGGAAATTTTGTCATGTTTAATTTTTTGACTGCTAATGACTATTCCACGTAAATTATCACTTTTGAAACAAAAATAAGTGTGTTTAGAGTTTCTTTAATGCCTGAAATTGGTCGAAATAGAAGCTTCTGAATAGGAGAAAAAGTCTGTAATAATGGCAATTTTGGTCACATTGAGGCTTTAAAAAGTAGTTATTCAACATGAGGCACATTCCAAATGACATTCTGAATCAATTTTTCTACAGTCCAAAAAATCAATTTTCTGATGAAAAACGATGACCCGTGACCTGTCGAATTTTCTCCAGATGGTCAGAAATGGAAATTTTTTAATGATTAATGTTTTGACTGCAAATGACTATTCCATGTAAATTAATAATTTTTGGAACAAAAATAAGTGTGTTTAGAGTCACTTTAGTGCCAGAAATTGGTCGAAATAGAAGCTTCTGAATAGGAGAAAAAGTCTGTAATAATGGCAATTTTATTCACATTGAGGCTTTTAAAAGTAGTTATTCAACATGAGGCACATTCCAAATGACATTTTGAATCAATTTTTCTACAGTCCAAAAAATCAATTTTCTGATGAAAAACGATGACCCGTGACCTGTCGAAATTTCTCCAGATGGTCACAAATGGAAATTTTTCAATGTTTAATTTTTTTACTGCTAATGACTATTCCATGTAAATTATCACTTTTGGACCAAAAATAAGTGTGTTTAGAGTCACATTAATGCCTGAAATTGGTTGAAATGGAAGCTTCTGGATAGGAGAAAAAGTCTGTAATAATGGCAATTTTGGTCACATTGAGGCTTGAAAAAGTGGTTATTCAACATGAGGCACATTCCAAATGACATTTTGAATCAATTTTTCTACAGTCCAAAAAATCAATTTTCTGATGAAAAACGATGACCCGTGACCTGTCGAAATTTCTCCAGATGGTCAGAAATGGACATTTTTCAATGTTTACATTTTTGACTGCTAATGACTATTCCATGTAAATTATCACTTTTGGAACAAAAATAAGTGTGTTTAGAGTCACATTAATGCCTGAAATTGGTCAAAATAGAAGCTTCTGAATAGGAGAAAAAGTCTGTAATAATGGCAATTTTGGTCACATTGAGGCTTGAAAAAGTGGTTATTCAACATGAGGCACATTCCAAATGACATTTTGAATCAATTTTTCTACAGTCCAAAAAATCAATTTTCTGATGAAAAACAATGACCTGTGTGTGACCTGTCGAAATTTCGCCAGATGGTCAGAAATGGAAATTTTTCAATGTTTATTTTTTTGACTGCTAATGACTATTCCATGTAAATTATCACTTTTGGAACAAATATAAGTGTGTTTAGAGTCACATTAATGCCTGAAATTGGTCAAAATAGAAGCTTCTGAATAGGAAAAAAAGTCTGTAATAATGGCAATTTTGGTCACATTGAGGCTTGAAAAAGTAGTTATTCAACATGAGGCACATTCCAAATGACATTTTGAATCAATTTTTCTACAGTCCAAAAAATCAATTTTCTGATGAAAAACAATGACCTGTGTGTGACCTGTCGAAATTTCTCCAGATGGTCAGAAATGGAAATTTTTCAATGTTTATTTTTTTGACTGCTAATGACTATTCCATGTAAATTATCACTTTTGGAACAAAAATAAGTGTGTTTAGAGTCACATTAATGCCTGAAATTGGTCAAAATAGAAGCTTCTGAATAGGAAAAAAAGTCTGTAATAATGGCAATTTTGGTCACATTGAGGCTTGAAAAAGTAGTTATTCAACATGAGGCACATTCCAAATGACATTTTGAATCAATTTTTCTAAAGTCCAAAAAATCAATTTTCTGATGAAAAACGATGACCCGTGACCTGTCGAAATTTCTCCAGATGGTCAGAAATGGAATTTTTTTAATGTTTAATTTTAGACTGCAAATGACTATTCCATGTAAATTATCACTTTTGGAACAAAAAAAAGTGTGTTTAGAGTCACATTAATGCCTGAAATTGGTCAAAATAGAAGCTTCTGGATAGGAGAAAAAGTCTGTAATAATGGCAATTTTGGTCACATTGAGGCTTTAAAAAGTAGTTATTCAACATGAGGCACATTCCAAATGACATTTTAAATCAATTTTTCTACAGTCCAAAAAATCAATTTTCTGATGAAAAACGTTGACCGGTGACCTGTCGAAATTTCTCCAGATGGTCAGAAATGGAAATTTTTCAATGTTTAACTTTTTTGACTGCAAATGACTATTCCATGTAAATTATCACTTTTGGAACAAATATAAGTGTGTTTGAGTCACTTTAATGCCTGAAATTGGTTGAAATAGAAGCTTCTGAATAGGAGAAAAACTCTGTAATAATGGCAATTTTGGTCACATTGAGGCTTGAAAAAGTAGTTATTCAACATGAGGCACATTCCAAATGACATTTTAAATCAATTTTTCTACAGTCCAAAAAATCAATTTTCTGATGAAAAACGATGACCCGTGACCTGTCGAAATTTCTCCAGATGGTCAGAAATGGAAATTTTTCAATGTTAAATTTTTTGACTGCTAATGACTATTCCATGTAAATTATGACTTTTGGAACAAAAATAAGTGTGTTTAGAGTCACATTAATGCCTGAAATTGGTCAAAATAGAAGCTTCTGGATAGGAGAAAAAGTCTGTAATAATGGCAATTTTGGTCACATTGAGGCTTTAAAAAGTAGTTATTCAACATGAGGCACATTCCAAATGACATTTTGAATCAATTTTTCTACAGTCCAAAAAATCAATTTTCTGATGAAAAACGATGACCGGTGACCTGTCGAAATTTCTCCAGATGGTCAGAAATGGAAATTTTTCAATGTTTAACTTTTTTGACTGCAAAAGACTATTCCATGTAAATTATCACTTTTGGAACAAATATAAGTGTGTTTGAGTCACTTTAATGCCTGAAATTGGTTGAAATAGAAGCTTCTGAATAGGAGAAAAAGTCTGTAATAATGGCAATTTTGGTCACATTGAGGCTTGAAAAAGTAGTTATTCAACATGAGGCACATTCCAAATGACATTTTGAATCAATTTTTCTACAGTCCAAAAAATCAATTTTCTGACGAAAAATGATGACCCGTGACCTGTCGAAATTTCTCCAGATGGTCACAAATGGAAATTTGTCAATGTTTAATTTTTTGACTGCTAATGACTATTCCATGTAAATTATCACTTTTGGACCAAAAATAAGTGTGTTTAGAGTCACATTAATGCCTGAAATTGATCAAAATAGAAGCTTCTGAATAGGAGAAAAAGTCTGTAATAATGGCAATTTTGGTCACATTGAGGCTTGAAAAAGTAGGTATTCAACATGAGGCACATTCCAAAAGACATTTTAAATGAATTTTTCTACAGTCCAAAAAATCAATTTTCTGATGAAAAACGATGACCCGTGACCTGTCGAAATTTCTCCAGACGGTCAGAAATGGAAATGTTTTAATGTTTAATTTTTTGACTGCAAATGACTATTCCATGTAAATTATAATTTTTTGAACAAAAATAAGTGTGTTTAGAGTCACTTTAGAGCCTGAAATTGGTCGAAATAGAAGCTTCTGAATAGGAGAAAAAGTCTGTAATAATGGCAATTTTATTCACATTGAGGCTTCTAAAAGTAGTTATTCAACATGAGGCACATTCCAAATGACATTTTGAATCAATTTTTCTACAGTCCAAAAAATCAATTTTCTGATGAAAAACGATGACCCGTGACCTGTCGAAATTTCTCCAGATGGTCAGAAATGGAAATATTTCAATGTTTAATTTTTTGACTGCTAATGACTATTCCATGTAAATTATCACTTTTGGAACAAAAATAAGTGTGTTTAGAGTCACATTAATGCCTGAAATTGGTAGAAATAGAAACTTCTGAATAGGAGAAAAAGTCTGTAATAATGGCAATTTTGGTCACATTGAGGCTGTAAAAAGTAGTTATTCAACATGAAGCACATTCCAAATGACATTTTGAATCAATTTTTCTACAGTCCAAAAAATTAATTTTCTGATGAAAAACGATGACCCGTGACCTGTCGAAATTTCTCCAGATGGTCAGAAATGGAAATTTTGTCATGTTTAATTTTTTGACTGCTAATGACTATTCCACGTAAATTATCACTTTTGAAACAAAAATAAGTGTGTTTAGAGTTTCTTTAATGCCTGAAATTGGTCGAAATAGAAGCTTCTGAATAGGAGAAAAAGTCTGTAATAATGGCAATTTTGGTCACATTGAGGCTTTAAAAAGTAGTTATTCAACATGAGGCACATTCCAAATGACATTCTGAATCAATTTTTCTACAGTTCAAAAAATCAATTTTCTGATGAAAAACGATGACCCGTGACCTGTCGAAATTTCTCCAGATGGTCAGAAATGGAAATTTTTTAATGTTTAATTTTTTGACTGCAAATGACTATTCCATGTAAATTATCACTTTTGGAACAAATATAAGTGTGTTTAGAGTCTTATTAATGCCTGAAATTGGTCAAAATAGAAGCTTCTGGATAGGTGAAAAAGTCTGTAATAATGGTAATTTTGGTCACATTGAGGCTTGAAAAAGTAGTTATTCAACATGAGGCACATTCCAAATGACATTTTGAATCAATTTTTCTAAAGTCCAAAAAATCAATTTTCTGATGAAAAACGATGACCCGTGCCTGTTGAAATTTCTCCAGATGGTCAGAAATGGACATTTTTCAATGTTTAATTTTTTGACTGCTAATGACTATTCCATGTAAATTATCACTTTTGGAACAAAAATAAGTGTGTTTAGAGTCTTATTAATGCCTGAAATTGGTCAAAATAGAAGCTTCTGGATAGGTGAAAAAGTCTGTAATAATGGTAATTTTGGTCACATTGAGGCTTTAAAAAGTAGTTATTCAACATGAGGCACATTCCAAATGCCATTTTGAATCAATTTTCCTACAGTCCAAAAAATCAATTTTCTGATGAAAAACGATGACCCGTGCGTGACCTGTCGAAATTTCTCCAGATGGTCAGAAATGGAAATTTTTCAATGTTTAATTTTTTGACTGCTAATGACTATTCCATGTAAATTATCACTTTTGGACCAAAAATAAGTGTGTTTAGAATCACATTAATGCCTGAAATTGGTCAAAATAGAAGCTTCTGAATAGGAGAAAAAGTCTGTAATAATGGCAATTTTGGTCACATTGAGGCTTGAAAAAGTAGGTATTCAACATGAGGCATATTGCAAATGACATTTTGAATCAATTTTTCTAAAGTCCAAAAAATCAATTTTCTGATGAAAAACGATGACCCGTGACCTGTCGAAATTTCTCCAGATGGTCAGAAATTGACATTTTTCAATGTTTAATTTTTTGACTGCTAATGACTATTCCATGGAAATTATCACTTTTGGAACAAAAATAAGTGTGTTTAGAGTCACTTTAATGCCTGAAATTGGTCGAAATAGAAGATTCTGAATAGGAGAAAAAGTCTGTAATAATGGCAATTTTGGTCACATTGAGGCTTGAAAAAGTAGTTATTCAACATGAGGCACATTCCAAATGACATTTTGAATCAATTTTTCTAAAGTCCAAAAAATCAATTTTCTGATGAAAAACGATGACCCGTGACCTGTCGAAATTTCTCCAGATGGTCACAAATGGAAATTTTTCAATGTTTAACTTTTTTGACTGCAAATGACTATTCCATGTAAATTATCACTTTTGGAACAAATATAAGTGTGTTTAGAGTCTTATTAATGCCTGAAATTGGTCAAAATAGAAGCTTCTGGATAGGTGAAAAAGTCTGTAATAATGGTAATTTTGGTCACATTGAGGCTTGAAAAAGTAGTTATTCAACATGAGGCACATTCCAAATGACATTTTGAATCAATTTTTCTAAAGTCCAAAAAATCAATTTTCTGATGAAAAACGATGACCCGTGCCTGTCGAAATTTCTCCAGATGGTCAGAAATGGACATTTTTCAATGTTTAATTTTTTGACTGCTAATGACTATTCCATGTAAATTATCACTTTTGGAACAAAAATAAGTGTGTTTAGAGTCTTATTAATGCCTGAAATTGGTCAAAATAGAAGCTTCTGGATAGGTGAAAAAGTCTGTAATAATGGTAATTTTGGTCACATTGAGGCTTTAAAAAGTAGTTATTCAACATGAGGCACATTCCAAATGCCATTTTGAATCAATTTTCCTACAGTCCAAAAAATCAATTTTCTGATGAAAAACGATGACCCGTGCGTGACCTGTCGAAATTTCTCCAGATGGTCAGAAATGGAAATTTTTCAATGTTTAATTTTTTGACTGCTAATGACTATTCCATGTAAATTATCACTTTTGGACCAAAAATAAGTGTGTTTAGAATCACATTAATGCCTGAAATTGGTCAAAATAGAAGCTTCTGAATAGGAGAAAAAGTCTGTAATAATGGCAATTTTGGTCACATTGAGGCTTGAAAAAGTAGGTATTCAACATGAGGCATATTGCAAATGACATTTTGAATCAATTTTTCTAAAGTCCAAAAAATCAATTTTCTGATGAAAAACGATGACCCGTGACCTGTCGAAATTTCTCCAGATGGTCAGAAATTGACATTTTTCAATGTTTAATTTTTTGACTGCTAATGACTATTCCATGGAAATTATCACTTTTGGAACAAAAATAAGTGTGTTTAGAGTCACTTTAATGCCTGAAATTGGTCGAAATAGAAGATTCTGAATAGGAGAAAAAGTCTGTAATAATGGCAATTTTGGTCACATTGAGGCTTGAAAAAGTAGTTATTCAACATGAGGCACATTCCAAATGACATTTTGAATCAATTTTTCTAAAGTCCAAAAAATCAATTTTCTGATGAAAAACGATGACCCGTGACCTGTCGAAATTTCTCCAGATGGTCACAAATGGAAATTTTTCAATGTTTAACTTTTTTGACTGCAAATGACTATTCCATGTAAATTATCACTTTTGGAACAAATATAAGTGTGTTTGAGTCACTTTAATGCCTGAAATTGGTTGAAATAGAAACTTCTGAATAGGAGAAAAAGTCTGTAATAATGGCAATTTTGGTCACATTGAGGCTGTAAAAAGTAGGTATTCAACATGAAGCACATTCCAAATGACATTTTGAATCAATTTTTCTACAGTCCAAAAAATTAATTTTCTGATGAAAAACGATGACCCGTGACCTGTCGAAATTTCTCCAGATGGTCAGAAATGGAAATTTTGTCATGTTTAATTTTTTGACTGCTAATGACTATTCCACGTAAATTATCACTTTTGAAACAAAAATAAGTGTGTTTAGAGTTTCTTTAATGCCTGAAATTGGTCGAAATAGAAGCTTCTGAATAGGAGAAAAAGTCTGTAATAATGGCAATTTTGGTCACATTGAGGCTTTAAAAAGTAGTTATTCAACATGAGGCACATTCCAAATGACATTCTGAATCAATTTTTCTACAGTCCAAAAAATCAATTTTCTGATGAAAAACGATGACCCGTGACCTGTCGAATTTTCTCCAGATGGTCAGAAATGGAAATTTTTTAATGATTAATGTTTTGACTGCAAATGACTATTCCATGTAAATTATAATTTTTGGAACAAAAATAAGTGTGTTTAGAGTCACTTTAGTGCCAGAAATTGGTCGAAATAGAAGCTTCTGAATAGGAGAAAAAGTCTGTAATAATGGCAATTTTATTCACATTGAGGCTTTTAAAAGTAGTTATTCAACATGAGGCACATTCCAAATGACATTTTGAATCAATTTTTCTACAGTCCAAAAAATCAATTTTCTGATGAAAAACGATGACCCGTGACCTGTCGAAATTTCTCCAGATGGTCACAAATGGAAATTTTTCAATGTTTAATTTTTTTACTGCTAATGACTATTCCATGTAAATTATCACTTTTGGAACAAAAATAAGTGTGTTTAGAGTCACATTAATGCCTGAAATTGGTCAAAATAGAAACTTCTGAATAGGAGAAAAAGTCTGTAATAATGGCAATTTTGGTCACATTGAGGCTGTAAAAAGTAGTTATTCAACATGAAGCACATTCCAAATGACATTTTGAATCAATTTTTCTACAGTCCAAAAAATTAATTTTCTGATTAAAAACGATGACCCGTGACCTGTCGAAATTTCTCCAGATGGTCAGAAATGGAAATTTTGTCATGTTTAATTTTTTGACTGCTAATGACTATTCCACGTAAATTATCACTTTTGAAACAAAAATAAGTGTGTTTAGAGTTTCTTTAATGCCTGAAATTGGTCGAAATAGAAGCTTCTGAATAGGAGAAAAAGTCTGTAATAATGGCAATTTTGGTCACATTGAGGCTTTAAAAAGTAGTTATTCAACATGAGGCACATTCCAAATGACATTCTGAATCAATTTTTCTACAGTTCAAAAAATCAATTTTCTGATGAAAAACGATGACCCGTGACCTGTCGAAATTTCTCCAGATGGTCAGAAATGGAAATTTTTTAATGTTTAATTTTTTGACTGCAAATGACTATTCCATGTAAATTATAATTTTTGGAACAAAAATAAGTGTGTTTAGAGTCACTTTAGTGCCAGAAATTGGTCGAAACAGAAGCTTCTGAATAGGAGAAAAAGTCTGTAATAATGGCAATTTTATTCACATTGAGGCTTTTAAAAGTAGTTATTCAACATGAGGCACATTCCAAATGACATTTTAAATCAATTTTTCTACAGTCAAAAAAATCAATTTTCTGATGAAAAACGATGACCCGTGACCTGTTGAAATTTCTCCAGATGGTCAGAAATGGAAATTTTTCAATGTTTAACTTTTTTGACTGCAAATGACTATTCCATGTAAATTATCACTTTTGGAACAAATATAAGTGTGTTTAGAGTCTTATTAATGCCTGAAATTGGTCAAAATAGAAGCTTCTGGATAGGTGAAAAAGTCTGTAATAATGGTAATTTTGGTCACATTGAGGCTTGAAAAAGTAGTTATTCAACATGAGGCACATTCCAAATGACATTTTGAATCAATTTTTCTAAAGTCCAAAAAATCAATTTTCTGATGAAAAACGATGACCCGTGCCTGTCGAAATTTCTCCAGATGGTCAGAAATGGACATTTTTCAATGTTTAATTTTTTGACTGCTAATGACTATTCCATGTAAATTATCACTTTTGGAACAAAAATAAGTGTGTTTAGAGTCTTATTAATGCCTGAAATTGGTCAAAATAGAAGCTTCTGGATAGGTGAAAAAGTCTGTAATAATGGTAATTTTGGTCACATTGAGGCTTTAAAAAGTAGTTATTCAACATGAGGCACATTCCAAATGCCATTTTGAATCAATTTTCCTACAGTCCAAAAAATCAATTTTCTGATGAAAAACGATGACCCGTGCGTGACCTGTCGAAATTTCTCCAGATGGTCAGAAATGGAAATTTTTCAATGTTTAATTTTTTGACTGCTAATGACTATTCCATGTAAATTATCACTTTTGGACCAAAAATAAGTGTGTTTAGAATCACATTAATGCCTGAAATTGGTCAAAATAGAAGCTTCTGAATAGGAGAAAAAGTCTGTAATAATGGCAATTTTGGTCACATTGAGGCTTGAAAAAGTAGGTATTCAACATGAGGCATATTGCAAATGACATTTTGAATCAATTTTTCTAAAGTCCAAAAAATCAATTTTCTGATGAAAAACGATGACCCGTGACCTGTCGAAATTTCTCCAGATGGTCAGAAATTGACATTTTTCAATGTTTAATTTTTTGACTGCTAATGACTATTCCATGGAAATTATCACTTTTGGAACAAAAATAAGTGTGTTTAGAGTCACTTTAATGCCTGAAATTGGTCGAAATAGAAGATTCTGAATAGGAGAAAAAGTCTGTAATAATGGCAATTTTGGTCACATTGAGGCTTGAAAAAGTAGTTATTCAACATGAGGCACATTCCAAATGACATTTTGAATCAATTTTTCTAAAGTCCAAAAAATCAATTTTCTGATGAAAAACGATGACCCGTGACCTGTCGAAATTTCTCCAGATGGTCACAAATGGAAATTTTTCAATGTTTAACTTTTTTGACTGCAAATGACTATTCCATGTAAATTATCACTTTTGGAACAAATATAAGTGTGTTTAGAGTCTTATTAATGCCTGAAATTGGTCAAAATAGAAGCTTCTGGATAGGTGAAAAAGTCTGTAATAATGGTAATTTTGGTCACATTGAGGCTTGAAAAAGTAGTTATTCAACATGAGGCACATTCCAAATGACATTTTGAATCAATTTTTCTAAAGTCCAAAAAATCAATTTTCTGATGAAAAACGATGACCCGTGCCTGTCGAAATTTCTCCAGATGGTCAGAAATGGACATTTTTCAATGTTTAATTTTTTGACTGCTAATGACTATTCCATGTAAATTATCACTTTTGGAACAAAAATAAGTGTGTTTAGAGTCTTATTAATGCCTGAAATTGGTCAAAATAGAAGCTTCTGGATAGGTGAAAAAGTCTGTAATAATGGTAATTTTGGTCACATTGAGGCTTTAAAAAGTAGTTATTCAACATGAGGCACATTCCAAATGCCATTTTGAATCAATTTTCCTACAGTCCAAAAAATCAATTTTCTGATGAAAAACGATGACCCGTGCGTGACCTGTCGAAATTTCTCCAGATGGTCAGAAATGGAAATTTTTCAATGTTTAATTTTTTGACTGCTAATGACTATTCCATGTAAATTATCACTTTTGGACCAAAAATAAGTGTGTTTAGAATCACATTAATGCCTGAAATTGGTCAAAATAGAAGCTTCTGAATAGGAGAAAAAGTCTGTAATAATGGCAATTTTGGTCACATTGAGGCTTGAAAAAGTAGGTATTCAACATGAGGCATATTGCAAATGACATTTTGAATCAATTTTTCTAAAGTCCAAAAAATCAATTTTCTGATGAAAAACGATGACCCGTGACCTGTCGAAATTTCTCCAGATGGTCAGAAATTGACATTTTTCAATGTTTAATTTTTTGACTGCTAATGACTATTCCATGGAAATTATCACTTTTGGAACAAAAATAAGTGTGTTTAGAGTCACTTTAATGCCTGAAATTGGTCGAAATAGAAGATTCTGAATAGGAGAAAAAGTCTGTAATAATGGCAATTTTGGTCACATTGAGGCTTGAAAAAGTAGTTATTCAACATGAGGCACATTCCAAATGACATTTTGAATCAATTTTTCTAAAGTCCAAAAAATCAATTTTCTGATGAAAAACGATGACCCGTGACCTGTCGAAATTTCTCCAGATGGTCACAAATGGAAATTTTTCAATGTTTAACTTTTTTGACTGCAAATGACTATTCCATGTAAATTATCACTTTTGGAACAAATATAAGTGTGTTTGAGTCACTTTAATGCCTGAAATTGGTTGAAATAGAAACTTCTGAATAGGAGAAAAAGTCTGTAATAATGGCAATTTTGGTCACATTGAGGCTGTAAAAAGTAGGTATTCAACATGAAGCACATTCCAAATGACATTTTGAATCAATTTTTCTACAGTCCAAAAAATTAATTTTCTGATGAAAAACGATGACCCGTGACCTGTCGAAATTTCTCCAGATGGTCAGAAATGGAAATTTTGTCATGTTTAATTTTTTGACTGCTAATGACTATTCCACGTAAATTATCACTTTTGAAACAAAAATAAGTGTGTTTAGAGTTTCTTTAATGCCTGAAATTGGTCGAAATAGAAGCTTCTGAATAGGAGAAAAAGTCTGTAATAATGGCAATTTTGGTCACATTGAGGCTTTAAAAAGTAGTTATTCAACATGAGGCACATTCCAAATGACATTCTGAATCAATTTTTCTACAGTCCAAAAAATCAATTTTCTGATGAAAAACGATGACCCGTGACCTGTCGAATTTTCTCCAGATGGTCAGAAATGGAAATTTTTTAATGATTAATGTTTTGACTGCAAATGACTATTCCATGTAAATTATAATTTTTGGAACAAAAATAAGTGTGTTTAGAGTCACTTTAGTGCCAGAAATTGGTCGAAATAGAAGCTTCTGAATAGGAGAAAAAGTCTGTAATAATGGCAATTTTATTCACATTGAGGCTTTTAAAAGTAGTTATTCAACATGAGGCACATTCCAAATGACATTTTGAATCAATTTTTCTACAGTCCAAAAAATCAATTTTCTGATGAAAAACGATGACCCGTGACCTGTCGAAATTTCTCCAGATGGTCACAAATGGAAATTTTTCAATGTTTAATTTTTTTACTGCTAATGACTATTCCATGTAAATTATCACTTTTGGACCAAAAATAAGTGTGTTTAGAGTCACATTAATGCCTGAAATTGGTTGAAATGGAAGCTTCTGGATAGGAGAAAAAGTCTGTAATAATGGCAATTTTGGTGACATTGAGGCTTGAAAAAGTGGTTATTCAACATGAGGCACATTCCAAATGACATTTTGAATCAATTTTTCTACAGTCCAAAAAATCAATTTTCTGATGAAAAACGATGACCCGTGACCTGTCGAAATTTCTCCAGATGGTCAGAAATGGACATTTTTCAATGTTTACATTTTTGACTGCTAATGACTATTCCATGTAAATTATCACTTTTGGAACAAAAATAAGTGTGTTTAGAGTCACATTAATGCCTGAAATTGGTCAAAATAGAAGCTTCTGAATAGGAGAAAAAGTCTGTAATAATGGCAATTTTGGTCACATTGAGGCTTGAAAAAGTGGTTATTCAACATGAGGCACATTCCAAATGACATTTTGAATCAATTTTTCTACAGTCCAAAAAATCAATTTTCTGATGAAAAACAATGACCTGTGTGTGACCTGTCGAAATTTCTCCAGATGGTCAGAAATGGAAATTTTTCAATGTTTATTTTTTTGACTGCTAATGACTATTCCATGTAAATTATCACTTTTGGAACAAATATAAGTGTGTTTAGAGTCACATTAATGCCTGAAATTGGTCAAAATAGAAGCTTCTGAATAGGAAAAAAAGTCTGTAATAATGGCAATTTTGGTCACATTGAGGCTTGAAAAAGTAGTTATTCAACATGAGGCACATTCCAAATGACATTTTGAATCAATTTTTCTACAGTCCAAAAAATCAATTTTCTGATGAAAAACAATGACCTGTGTGTGACCTGTCGAAATTTCTCCAGATGGTCAGAAATGGAAATTTTTCAATGTTTATTTTTTTGACTGCTAATGACTATTCCACGTAAATTATCACTTTTGAAACAAAAATAAGTGTGTTTAGAGTTTCTTTAATGCCTGAAATTGGTCGAAATAGAAGCTTCTGAATAGGAGAAAAAGTCTGTAATAATGGCAATTTTGGTCACATTGAGGCTTTAAAAAGTAGTTATTCAACATGAGGCACATTCCAAATGACATTCTGAATCAATTTTTCTACAGTCCAAAAAATCAATTTTCTGATGAAAAACGATGACCCGTGACCTGTCGAATTTTCTCCAGATGGTCAGAAATGGAAATTTTTTAATGATTAATGTTTTGACTGCAAATGACTATTCCATGTAAATTATAATTTTTGGAACAAAAATAAGTGTGTTTAGAGTCACTTTAGTGCCAGAAATTGGTCGAAATAGAAGCTTCTGAATAGGAGAAAAAGTCTGTAATAATGGCAATTTTATTCACATTGAGGCTTTTAAAAGTAGTTATTCAACATGAGGCACATTCCAAATGACATTTTGAATCAATTTTTCTACAGTCCAAAAAATCAATTTTCTGATGAAAAACGATGACCCGTGACCTGTCGAAATTTCTCCAGATGGTCACAAATGGAAATTTTTCAATGTTTAATTTTTTTACTGCTAATGACTATTCCATGTAAATTATCACTTTTGGACCAAAAATAAGTGTGTTTAGAGTCACATTAATGCCTGAAATTGGTTGAAATGGAAGCTTCTGGATAGGAGAAAAAGTCTGTAATAATGGCAATTTTGGTCACATTGAGGCTTGAAAAAGTGGTTATTCAACATGAGGCACATTCCAAATGACATTTTGAATCAATTTTTCTACAGTCCAAAAAATCAATTTTCTGATGAAAAACGATGACCCGTGACCTGTCGAAATTTCTCCAGATGGTCAGAAATGGACATTTTTCAATGTTTACATTTTTGACTGCTAATGACTATTCCATGTAAATTATCACTTTTGGAACAAAAATAAGTGTGTTTAGAGTCACATTAATGCCTGAAATTGGTCAAAATAGAAGCTTCTGAATAGGAGAAAAAGTCTGTAATAATGGCAATTTTGGTCACATTGAGGCTTGAAAAAGTGGTTATTCAACATGAGGCACATTCCAAATGACATTTTGAATCAATTTTTCTACAGTCCAAAAAATCAATTTTCTGATGAAAAACAATGACCTGTGTGTGACCTGTCGAAATTTCGCCAGATGGTCAGAAATGGAAATTTTTCAATGTTTATTTTTTTGACTGCTAATGACTATTCCATGTAAATTATCACTTTTGGAACAAATATAAGTGTGTTTAGAGTCACATTAATGCCTGAAATTGGTCAAAATAGAAGCTTCTGAATAGGAAAAAAAGTCTGTAATAATGGCAATTTTGGTCACATTGAGGCTTGAAAAAGTAGTTATTCAACATGAGGCACATTCCAAATGACATTTTGAATCAATTTTTCTACAGTCCAAAAAATCAATTTTCTGATGAAAAACAATGACCTGTGTGTGACCTGTCGAAATTTCTCCAGATGGTCAGAAATGGAAATTTTTCAATGTTTATTTTTTTGACTGCTAATGACTATTCCATGTAAATTATCACTTTTGGAACAAAAATAAGTGTGTTTAGAGTCACATTAATGCCTGAAATTGGTCAAAATAGAAGCTTCTGAATAGGAAAAAAAGTCTGTAATAATGGCAATTTTGGTCACATTGAGGCTTGAAAAAGTAGTTATTCAACATGAGGCACATTCCAAATGACATTTTGAATCAATTTTTCTAAAGTCCAAAAAATCAATTTTCTGATGAAAAACGATGACCCGTGACCTGTCGAAATTTCTCCAGATGGTCAGAAATGGAATTTTTTTAATGTTTAATTTTAGACTGCAAATGACTATTCCATGTAAATTATCACTTTTGGAACAAAAAAAAGTGTGTTTAGAGTCACATTAATGCCTGAAATTGGTCAAAATAGAAGCTTCTGGATAGGAGAAAAAGTCTGTAATAATGGCAATTTTGGTCACATTGAGGCTTTAAAAAGTAGTTATTCAACATGAGGCACATTCCAAATGACATTTTAAATCAATTTTTCTACAGTCCAAAAAATCAATTTTCTGATGAAAAACGTTGACCGGTGACCTGTCGAAATTTCTCCAGATGGTCAGAAATGGAAATTTTTCAATGTTTAACTTTTTTGACTGCAAATGACTATTCCATGTAAATTATCACTTTTGGAACAAATATAAGTGTGTTTGAGTCACTTTAATGCCTGAAATTGGTTGAAATAGAAGCTTCTGAATAGGAGAAAAACTCTGTAATAATGGCAATTTTGGTCACATTGAGGCTTGAAAAAGTAGTTATTCAACATGAGGCACATTCCAAATGACATTTTAAATCAATTTTTCTACAGTCCAAAAAATCAATTTTCTGATGAAAAACGATGACCCGTGACCTGTCGAAATTTCTCCAGATGGTCAGAAATGGAAATTTTTCAATGTTAAATTTTTTGACTGCTAATGACTATTCCATGTAAATTATGACTTTTGGAACAAAAATAAGTGTGTTTAGAGTCACATTAATGCCTGAAATTGGTCAAAATAGAAGCTTCTGGATAGGAGAAAAAGTCTGTAATAATGGCAATTTTGGTCACATTGAGGCTTTAAAAAGTAGTTATTCAACATGAGGCACATTCCAAATGACATTTTGAATCAATTTTTCTACAGTCCAAAAAATCAATTTTCTGATGAAAAACGATGACCGGTGACCTGTCGAAATTTCTCCAGATGGTCAGAAATGGAAATTTTTCAATGTTTAACTTTTTTGACTGCAAAAGACTATTCCATGTAAATTATCACTTTTGGAACAAATATAAGTGTGTTTGAGTCACTTTAATGCCTGAAATTGGTTGAAATAGAAGCTTCTGAATAGGAGAAAAAGTCTGTAATAATGGCAATTTTGGTCACATTGAGGCTTGAAAAAGTAGTTATTCAACATGAGGCACATTCCAAATGACATTTTGAATCAATTTTTCTACAGTCCAAAAAATCAATTTTCTGACGAAAAATGATGACCCGTGACCTGTCGAAATTTCTCCAGATGGTCACAAATGGAAATTTGTCAATGTTTAATTTTTTGACTGCTAATGACTATTCCATGTAAATTATCACTTTTGGACCAAAAATAAGTGTGTTTAGAGTCACATTAATGCCTGAAATTGATCAAAATAGAAGCTTCTGAATAGGAGAAAAAGTCTGTAATAATGGCAATTTTGGTCACATTGAGGCTTGAAAAAGTAGGTATTCAACATGAGGCACATTCCAAAAGACATTTTAAATGAATTTTTCTACAGTCCAAAAAATCAATTTTCTGATGAAAAACGATGACCCGTGACCTGTCGAAATTTCTCCAGACGGTCAGAAATGGAAATGTTTTAATGTTTAATTTTTTGACTGCAAATGACTATTCCATGTAAATTATAATTTTTTGAACAAAAATAAGTGTGTTTAGAGTCACTTTAGAGCCTGAAATTGGTCGAAATAGAAGCTTCTGAATAGGAGAAAAAGTCTGTAATAATGGCAATTTTATTCACATTGAGGCTTCTAAAAGTAGTTATTCAACATGAGGCACATTCCAAATGACATTTTGAATCAATTTTTCTACAGTCCAAAAAATCAATTTTCTGATGAAAAACGATGACCCGTGACCTGTCGAAATTTCTCCAGATGGTCAGAAATGGAAATATTTCAATGTTTAATTTTTTGACTGCTAATGACTATTCCATGTAAATTATCACTTTTGGAACAAAAATAAGTGTGTTTAGAGTCACATTAATGCCTGAAATTGGTCAAAATAGAAACTTCTGAATAGGAGAAAAAGTCTGTAATAATGGCAATTTTGGTCACATTGAGGCTGTAAAAAGTAGTTATTCAACATGAAGCACATTCCAAATGACATTTTGAATCAATTTTTCTACAGTCCAAAAAATTAATTTTCTGATGAAAAACGATGACCCGTGACCTGTCGAAATTTCTCCAGATGGTCAGAAATGGAAATTTTGTCATGTTTAATTTTTTGACTGCTAATGACTATTCCACGTAAATTATCACTTTTGAAACAAAAATAAGTGTGTTTAGAGTTTCTTTAATGCCTGAAATTGGTCGAAATAGAAGCTTCTGAATAGGAGAAAAAGTCTGTAATAATGGCAATTTTGGTCACATTGAGGCTTTAAAAAGTAGTTATTCAACATGAGGCACATTCCAAATGACATTCTGAATCAATTTTTCTACAGTTCAAAAAATCAATTTTCTGATGAAAAACGATGACCCGTGACCTGTCGAAATTTCTCCAGATGGTCAGAAATGGAAATTTTTTAATGTTTAATTTTTTGACTGCAAATGACTATTCCATGTAAATTATAATTTTTGGAACAAAAATAAGTGTGTTTAGAGTCACTTTAGTGCCAGAAATTGGTCGAAACAGAAGCTTCTGAATAGGAGAAAAAGTCTGTAATAATGGCAATTTTATTCACATTGAGGCTTTTAAAAGTAGTTATTCAACATGAGGCACATTCCAAATGACATTTTAAATCAATTTTTCTACAGTCAAAAAAATCAATTTTCTGATGAAAAACGATGACCCGTGACCTGTTGAAATTTCTCCAGATGGTCAGAAATGGAAATTTTTCAATGTTTAACTTTTTTGACTGCAAATGACTATTCCATGTAAATTATCACTTTTGGAACAAATATAAGTGTGTTTAGAGTCTTATTAATGCCTGAAATTGGTCAAAATAGAAGCTTCTGGATAGGTGAAAAAGTCTGTAATAATGGTAATTTTGGTCACATTGAGGCTTGAAAAAGTAGTTATTCAACATGAGGCACATTCCAAATGCCATTTTGAATCAATTTTCCTACAGTCCAAAAAATCAATTTTCTGATGAAAAACGATGACCCGTGCGTGACCTGTCGAAATTTCTCCAGATGGTCAGAAATGGAAATTTTTCAATGTTTAATTTTTGACTGCTAATGACTATTCCATGTAAATTATCACTTTTGGACCAAAAATAAGTGTGTTTAGAATCACATTAATGCCTGAAATTGGTCAAAATAGAAGCTTCTGAATAGGAGAAAAAGTCTGTAATAATGGCAATTTTGGTCACATTGAGGCTTGAAAAAGTAGGTATTCAACATGAGGCATATTGCAAATGACATTTTGAATCAATTTTTCTAAAGTCCAAAAAATCAATTTTCTGATGAAAAACGATGACCCGTGACCTGTCGAAATTTCTCCAGATGGTCAGAAATTGACATTTTTCAATGTTTAATTTTTTGACTGCTAATGACTATTCCATGGAAATTATCACTTTTGGAACAAAAATAAGTGTGTTTAGAGTCACTTTAATGCCTGAAATTGGTCGAAATAGAAGATTCTGAATAGGAGAAAAAGTCTGTAATAATGGCAATTTTGGTCACATTGAGGCTTGAAAAAGTAGTTATTCAACATGAGGCACATTCCAAATGACATTTTGAATCAATTTTTCTAAAGTCCAAAAAATCAATTTTCTGATGAAAAACGATGACCCGTGACCTGTCGAAATTTCTCCAGATGGTCACAAATGGAAATTTTTCAATGTTTAACTTTTTTGACTGCAAATGACTATTCCATGTAAATTATCACTTTTGGAACAAATATAAGTGTGTTTGAGTCACTTTAATGCCTGAAATTGGTTGAAATAGAAACTTCTGAATAGGAGAAAAAGTCTGTAATAATGGCAATTTTGGTCACATTGAGGCTTTAAAAAGTAGTTATTCAACATGAGGCACATTCCAAATGACATTCTGAATCAATTTTTCTACAGTCCAAAAAATCAATTTTCTGATGAAAAACGATGACCCGTGACCTGTCGAATTTTCTCCAGATGGTCAGAAATGGAAATTTTTTAATGATTAATGTTTTGACTGCAAATGACTATTCCATGTAAATTATAATTTTTGGAACAAAAATAAGTGTGTTTAGAGTCACTTTAGTGCCAGAAATTGGTCGAAATAGAAGCTTCTGAATAGGAGAAAAAGTCTGTAATAATGGCAATTTTATTCACATTGAGGCTTTTAAAAGTAGTTATTCAACATGAGGCACATTCCAAATGACATTTTGAATCAATTTTTCTACAGGCCAAAAAATCAATTTTCTGATGAAAAACGATGACCCGTGACCTGTCGAAATTTCTCCAGATGGTCACAAATGGAAATTTTTCAATGTTTAATTTTTTTACTGCTAATGACTATTCCATGTAAATTATCACTTTTGGACCAAAAATAAGTGTGTTTAGAGTCACATTAATGCCTGAAATTGGTTGAAATGGAAGCTTCTGGATAGGAGAAAAAGTCTGTAATAATGGCAATTTTAGTCACATTGAGGCTTGAAAAAGTGGTTATTCAACATGAGGCACATTCCAAATGACATTTTGAATCAATTTTTCTACAGTCCAAAAAATCAATTTTCTGATGAAAAACGATGACCCGTGACCTGTCGAAATTTCTCCAGATGGTCAGAAATGGACATTTTTCAATGTTTACATTTTTGACTGCTAATGACTATTCCATGTAAATTATCACTTTTGGAACAAAAATAAGTGTGTTTAGAGTCACATTAATGCCTGAAATTGGTCAAAATAGAAGCTTCTGAATAGGAGAAAAAGTCTGTAATAATGGCAATTTT
The DNA here is from genome assembly GCF_964204655.1 of Triturus cristatus. Lineage (NCBI taxonomy): Eukaryota > Metazoa > Chordata > Amphibia > Caudata > Salamandridae > Triturus > Triturus cristatus. Next base: position 388,612,717 of record NC_140592.1, on the reverse strand, counting down.
GGTCACATTGAGGCTTGAAAAAGTGGTTATTCAACATGAGGCACATTCCAAATGACATTTTGAATCAATTTTTCTACAGTCCAAAAAATCAATTTTCTGATGAAAAACAATGACCTGTGTGTGACCTGTCGAAATTTCTCCAGATGGTCAGAAATGGAAATTTTTCAATGTTTATTTTTTTGACTGCTAATGACTATTCCATGTAAATTATCACTTTTGGAACAAATATAAGTGTGTTTAGAGTCACATTAATGCCTGAAATTGGTCAAAATAGAAGCTTCTGAATAGGAAAAAAAGTCTGTAATAATGGCAATTTTGGTCACATTGAGGCTTGAAAAAGTAGTTATTCAACATGAGGCACATTCCAAATGACATTTTGAATCAATTTTTCTACAGTCCAAAAAATCAATTTTCTGATGAAAAACAATGACCTGTGTGTGACCTGTCGAAATTTCTCCAGATGGTCAGAAATGGAAATTTTTCAATGTTTATTTTTTTGACTGCTAATGACTATTCCATGTAAATTATCACTTTTGGAACAAAAATAAGTGTGTTTAGAGTCACATTAATGCCTGAAATTGGTCAAAATAGAAGCTTCTGAATAGGAAAAAAAGTCTGTAATAATGGCAATTTTGGTCACATTGAGGCTGTAAAAAGTAGGTATTCAACATGAAGCACATTCCAAATGACATTTTGAATCAATTTTTCTACAGTCCAAAAAATTAATTTTCTGATGAAAAACGATGACCCGTGACCTGTCGAAATTTCTCCAGATGGTCAGAAATGGAAATTTTGTCATGTTTAATTTTTTGACTGCTAATGACTATTCCACGTAAATTATCACTTTTGAAACAAAAATAAGTGTGTTTAGAGTTTCTTTAATGCCTGAAATTGGTCGAAATAGAAGCTTCTGAATAGGAGAAAAAGTCTGTAATAATGGCAATTTTGGTCACATTGAGGCTTTAAAAAGTAGTTATTCAACATGAGGCACATTCCAAATGACATTCTGAATCAATTTTTCTACAGTCCAAAAAATCAATTTTCTGATGAAAAACGATGACCCGTGACCTGTCGAATTTTCTCCAGATGGTCAGAAATGGAAATTTTTTAATGATTAATGTTTTGACTGCAAATGACTATTCCATGTAAATTATAATTTTTGGAACAAAAATAAGTGTGTTTAGAGTCACTTTAGTGCCAGAAATTGGTCGAAATAGAAGCTTCTGAATAGGAGAAAAAGTCTGTAATAATGGCAATTTTATTCACATTGAGGCTTTTAAAAGTAGTTATTCAACATGAGGCACATTCCAAATGACATTTTGAATCAATTTTTCTACAGTCCAAAAAATCAATTTTCTGATGAAAAACGATGACCCGTGACCTGTCGAAATTTCTCCAGATGGTCACAAATGGAAATTTTTCAATGTTTAATTTTTTTACTGCTAATGACTATTCCATGTAAATTATCACTTTTGGACCAAAAATAAGTGTGTTTAGAGTCACATTAATGCCTGAAATTGGTTGAAATGGAAGCTTCTGGATAGGAGAAAAAGTCTGTAATAATGGCAATTTTGGTCACATTGAGGCTTGAAAAAGTGGTTATTCAACATGAGGCACATTCCAAATGACATTTTGAATCAATTTTTCTACAGTCCAAAAAATCAATTTTCTGATGAAAAACGATGACCCGTGACCTGTCGAAATTTCTCCAGATGGTCAGAAATGGACATTTTTCAATGTTTACATTTTTGACTGCTAATGACTATTCCATGTAAATTATCACTTTTGGAACAAAAATAAGTGTGTTTAGAGTCACATTAATGCCTGAAATTGGTCAAAATAGAAGCTTCTGAATAGGAGAAAAAGTCTGTAATAATGGCAATTTTGGTCACATTGAGGCTTGAAAAAGTGGTTATTCAACATGAGGCACATTCCAAATGACATTTTGAATCAATTTTTCTACAGTCCAAAAAATCAATTTTCTGATGAAAAACAATGACCTGTGTGTGACCTGTCGAAATTTCGCCAGATGGTCAGAAATGGAAATTTTTCAATGTTTATTTTTTTGACTGCTAATGACTATTCCATGTAAATTATCACTTTTGGAACAAATATAAGTGTGTTTAGAGTCACATTAATGCCTGAAATTGGTCAAAATAGAAGCTTCTGAATAGGAAAAAAAGTCTGTAATAATGGCAATTTTGGTCACATTGAGGCTTGAAAAAGTAGTTATTCAACATGAGGCACATTCCAAATGACATTTTGAATCAATTTTTCTACAGTCCAAAAAATCAATTTTCTGATGAAAAACAATGACCTGTGTGTGACCTGTCGAAATTTCTCCAGATGGTCAGAAATGGAAATTTTTCAATGTTTATTTTTTTGACTGCTAATGACTATTCCATGTAAATTATCACTTTTGGAACAAAAATAAGTGTGTTTAGAGTCACATTAATGCCTGAAATTGGTCAAAATAGAAGCTTCTGAATAGGAAAAAAAGTCTGTAATAATGGCAATTTTGGTCACATTGAGGCTTGAAAAAGTAGTTATTCAACATGAGGCACATTCCAAATGACATTTTGAATCAATTTTTCTAAAGTCCAAAAAATCAATTTTCTGATGAAAAACGATGACCCGTGACCTGTCGAAATTTCTCCAGATGGTCAGAAATGGAATTTTTTTAATGTTTAATTTTAGACTGCAAATGACTATTCCATGTAAATTATCACTTTTGGAACAAAAAAAAGTGTGTTTAGAGTCACATTAATGCCTGAAATTGGTCAAAATAGAAGCTTCTGGATAGGAGAAAAAGTCTGTAATAATGGCAATTTTGGTCACATTGAGGCTTTAAAAAGTAGTTATTCAACATGAGGCACATTCCAAATGACATTTTAAATCAATTTTTCTACAGTCCAAAAAATCAATTTTCTGATGAAAAACGTTGACCGGTGACCTGTCGAAATTTCTCCAGATGGTCAGAAATGGAAATTTTTCAATGTTTAACTTTTTTGACTGCAAATGACTATTCCATGTAAATTATCACTTTTGGAACAAATATAAGTGTGTTTGAGTCACTTTAATGCCTGAAATTGGTTGAAATAGAAGCTTCTGAATAGGAGAAAAACTCTGTAATAATGGCAATTTTGGTCACATTGAGGCTTGAAAAAGTAGTTATTCAACATGAGGCACATTCCAAATGACATTTTAAATCAATTTTTCTACAGTCCAAAAAATCAATTTTCTGATGAAAAACGATGACCCGTGACCTGTCGAAATTTCTCCAGATGGTCAGAAATGGAAATTTTTCAATGTTAAATTTTTTGACTGCTAATGACTATTCCATGTAAATTATGACTTTTGGAACAAAAATAAGTGTGTTTAGAGTCACATTAATGCCTGAAATTGGTCAAAATAGAAGCTTCTGGATAGGAGAAAAAGTCTGTAATAATGGCAATTTTGGTCACATTGAGGCTTTAAAAAGTAGTTATTCAACATGAGGCACATTCCAAATGACATTTTGAATCAATTTTTCTACAGTCCAAAAAATCAATTTTCTGATGAAAAACGATGACCGGTGACCTGTCGAAATTTCTCCAGATGGTCAGAAATGGAAATTTTTCAATGTTTAACTTTTTTGACTGCAAAAGACTATTCCATGTAATTTATCACTTTTGGAACAAATATAAGTGTGTTTGAGTCACTTTAATGCCTGAAATTGGTTGAAATAGAAGCTTCTGAATAGGAGAAAAAGTCTGTAATAATGGCAATTTTGGTCACATTGAGGCTTGAAAAAGTAGTTATTCAACATGAGGCATATTGCAAATGACATTTTGAATCAATTTTTCTAAAGTCCAAAAAATCAATTTTCTGATGAAAAACGATGACCCGTGACCTGTCGAAATTTCTCCAGATGGTCAGAAATGGAAATTTTGTCATGTTTAATTTTTTGACTGCTAATGACTATTCCACGTAAATTATCACTTTTGAAACAAAAATAAGTGTGTTTAGAGTTTCTTTAATGCCTGAAATTGGTCGAAATAGAAGCTTCTGAATAGGAGAAAAAGTCTGTAATAATGGCAATTTTGGTCACATTGAGGCTTTAAAAAGTAGTTATTCAACATGAGGCACATTCCAAATGACATTCTGAATCAATTTTTCTACAGTCCAAAAAATCAATTTTCTGATGAAAAACGATGACCCGTGACCTGTCGAATTTTCTCCAGATGGTCAGAAATGGAAATTTTTTAATGATTAATGTTTTGACTGCAAATGACTATTCCATGTAAATTATAATTTTTGGAACAAAAATAAGTGTGTTTAGAGTCACTTTAGTGCCAGAAATTGGTCGAAATAGAAGCTTCTGAATAGGAGAAAAAGTCTGTAATAATGGCAATTTTATTCACATTGAGGCTTTTAAAAGTAGTTATTCAACATGAGGCACATTCCAAATGACATTTTGAATCAATTTTTCTACAGTCCAAAAAATCAATTTTCTGATGAAAAACGATGACCCGTGACCTGTCGAAATTTCTCCAGATGGTCACAAATGGAAATTTTTCAATGTTTAATTTTTTTACTGCTAATGACTATTCCATGTAAATTATCACTTTTGGACCAAAAATAAGTGTGTTTAGAGTCACATTAATGCCTGAAATTGGTTGAAATGGAAGCTTCTGGATAGGAGAAAAAGTCTGTAATAATGGCAATTTTGGTCACATTGAGGCTTGAAAAAGTGGTTATTCAACATGAGGCACATTCCAAATGACATTTTGAATCAATTTTTCTACAGTCCAAAAAATCAATTTTCTGATGAAAAACGATGACCCGTGACCTGTCGAAATTTCTCCAGATGGTCAGAAATGGACATTTTTCAATGTTTACATTTTTGACTGCTAATGACTATTCCATGTAAATTATCACTTTTGGAACAAAAATAAGTGTGTTTAGAGTCACATTAATGCCTGAAATTGGTCAAAATAGAAGCTTCTGAATAGGAGAAAAAGTCTGTAATAATGGCAATTTTGGTCACATTGAGGCTTGAAAAAGTGGTTATTCAACATGAGGCACATTCCAAATGACATTTTGAATCAATTTTTCTACAGTCCAAAAAATCAATTTTCTGATGAAAAACAATGACCTGTGTGTGACCTGTCGAAATTTCTCCAGATGGTCAGAAATGGAAATTTTTCAATGTTTATTTTTTTGACTGCTAATGACTATTCCATGTAAATTATCACTTTTGGAACAAATATAAGTGTGTTTAGAGTCACATTAATGCCTGAAATTGGTCAAAATAGAAGCTTCTGAATAGGAAAAAAAGTCTGTAATAATGGCAATTTTGGTCACATTGAGGCTTGAAAAAGTAGTTATTCAACATGAGGCACATTCCAAATGACATTTTGAATCAATTTTTCTACAGTCCAAAAAATCAATTTTCTGATGAAAAACAATGACCTGTGTGTGACCTGTCGAAATTTCTCCAGATGGTCAGAAATGGAAATTTTTCAATGTTTATTTTTTTGACTGCTAATGACTATTCCATGTAAATTATCACTTTTGGAACAAAAATAAGTGTGTTTAGAGTCACATTAATGCCTGAAATTGGTCAAAATAGAAGCTTCTGAATAGGAAAAAAAGTCTGTAATAATGGCAATTTTGGTCACATTGAGGCTGTAAAAAGTAGGTATTCAACATTAAGCACATTCCAAATGACATTTTGAATCAATTTTTCTACAGTCCAAAAAATTAATTTTCTGATGAAAAACGATGACCCGTGACCTGTCGAAATTTCTCCAGATGGTCAGAAATGGAAATTTTGTCATGTTTAATTTTTTGACTGCTAATGACTATTCCACGTAAATTATCACTTTTGAAACAAAAATAAGTGTGTTTAGAGTTTCTTTAATGCCTGAAATTGGTCGAAATAGAAGCTTCTGAATAGGAGAAAAAGTCTGTAATAATGGCAATTTTGGTCACATTGAGGCTTTAAAAAGTAGTTATTCAACATGAGGCACATTCCAAATGACATTCTGAATCAATTTTTCTACAGTCCAAAAAATCAATTTTCTGATGAAAAACGATGACCCGTGACCTGTCGAATTTTCTCCAGATGGTCAGAAATGGAAATTTTTTAATGATTAATGTTTTGACTGCAAATGACTATTCCATGTAAATTATAATTTTTGGAACAAAAATAAGTGTGTTTAGAGTCACTTTAGTGCCAGAAATTGGTCGAAATAGAAGCTTCTGAATAGGAGAAAAAGTCTGTAATAATGGCAATTTTATTCACATTGAGGCTTTTAAAAGTAGTTATTCAACATGAGGCACATTCCAAATGACATTTTGAATCAATTTTTCTACAGTCCAAAAAATCAATTTTCTGATGAAAAACGATGACCCGTGACCTGTCGAAATTTCTCCAGATGGTCACAAATGGAAATTTTTCAATGTTTATTTTTTTACTGCTAATGACTATTCCATGTAAATTATCACTTTTGGACCAAAAATAAGTGTGTTTAGAGTCACATTAATGCCTGAAATTGGTTGAAATGGAAGCTTCTGGATAGGAGAAAAAGTCTGTAATAATGGCAATTTTGGTCACATTGAGGCTTGAAAAAGTGGTTATTCAACATGAGGCACATTCCAAATGACATTTTGAATCAATTTTTCTACAGTCCAAAAAATCAATTTTCTGATGAAAAACGATGACCCGTGACCTGTCGAAATTTCTCCAGATGGTCAGAAATGGACATTTTTCAATGTTTACATTTTTGACTGCTAATGACTATTCCATGTAAATTATCACTTTTGGAACAAAAATAAGTGTGTTTAGAGTCACATTAATGCCTGAAATTGGTCAAAATAGAAGCTTCTGAATAGGAGAAAAAGTCTGTAATAATGGCAATTTTGGTCACATTGAGGCTTGAAAAAGTGGTTATTCAACATGAGGCACATTCCAAATGACATTTTGAATCAATTTTTCTACAGTCCAAAAAATCAATTTTCTGATGAAAAACAATGACCTGTGTGTGACCTGTCGAAATTTCGCCAGATGGTCAGAAATGGAAATTTTTCAATGTTTATTTTTTTGACTGCTAATGACTATTCCATGTAAATTATCACTTTTGGAACAAATATAAGTGTGTTTAGAGTCACATTAATGCCTGAAATTGGTCAAAATAGAAGCTTCTGAATAGGAAAAAAAGTCTGTAATAATGGCAATTTTGGTCACATTGAGGCTTGAAAAAGTAGTTATTCAACATGAGGCACATTCCAAATGACATTTTGAATCAATTTTTCTACAGTCCAAAAAATCAATTTTCTGATGAAAAACAATGACCTGTGTGTGACCTGTCGAAATTTCTCCAGATGGTCAGAAATGGAAATTTTTCAATGTTTATTTTTTTGACTGCTAATGACTATTCCATGTAAATTATCACTTTTGGAACAAAAATAAGTGTGTTTAGAGTCACATTAATGCCTGAAATTGGTCAAAATAGAAGCTTCTGAATAGGAAAAAAAGTCTGTAATAATGGCAATTTTGGTCACATTGAGGCTTGAAAAAGTAGTTATTCAACATGAGGCACATTCCAAATGACATTTTGAATCAATTTTTCTAAAGTCCAAAAAATCAATTTTCTGATGAAAAACGATGACCCGTGACCTGTCGAAATTTCTCCAGATGGTCAGAAATGGAATTTTTTTAATGTTTAATTTTAGACTGCAAATGACTATTCCATGTAAATTATCACTTTTGGAACAAAAAAAAGTGTGTTTAGAGTCACATTAATGCCTGAAATTGGTCAAAATAGAAGCTTCTGGATAGGAGAAAAAGTCTGTAATAATGGCAATTTTGGTCACATTGAGGCTTTAAAAAGTAGTTATTCAACATGAGGCACATTCCAAATGACATTTTAAATCAATTTTTCTACAGTCCAAAAAATCAATTTTCTGATGAAAAACGTTGACCGGTGACCTGTCGAAATTTCTCCAGATGGTCAGAAATGGAAATTTTTCAATGTTTATTTTTTTGACTGCTAATGACTATTCCATGTAAATTATCACTTTTGGAACAAAAATAAGTGTGTTTAGAGTCACATTAATGCCTGAAATTGGTCAAAATAGAAGCTTCTGAATAGGAAAAAAAGTCTGTAATAATGGCAATTTTGGTCACATTGAGGCTGTAAAAAGTAGGTATTCAACATGAAGCACATTCCAAATGACATTTTGAATCAATTTTTCTACAGTCCAAAAAATTAATTTTCTGATGAAAAACGATGACCCGTGACCTGTCGAAATTTCTCCAGATGGTCAGAAATGGAAATTTTGTCATGTTTAATTTTTTGACTGCTAATGACTATTCCACGTAAATTATCACTTTTGAAACAAAAATAAGTGTGTTTAGAGTTTCTTTAATGCCTGAAATTGGTCGAAATAGAAGCTTCTGAATAGGAGAAAAAGTCTGTAATAATGGCAATTTTGGTCACATTGAGGCTTTAAAAAGTAGTTATTCAACATGAGGCACATTCCAAATGACATTCTGAATCAATTTTTCTACAGTCCAAAAAATCAATTTTCTGATGAAAAACGATGACCCGTGACCTGTCGAATTTTCTCCAGATGGTCAGAAATGGAAATTTTTTAATGATTAATGTTTTGACTGCAAATGACTATTCCATGTAAATTATAATTTTTGGAACAAAAATAAGTGTGTTTAGAGTCACTTTAGTGCCAGAAATTGGTCGAAATAGAAGCTTCTGAATAGGAGAAAAAGTCTGTAATAATGGCAATTTTATTCACATTGAGGCTTTTAAAAGTAGTTATTCAACATGAGGCACATTCCAAATGACATTTTGAATCAATTTTTCTACAGTCCAAAAAATCAATTTTCTGATGAAAAACGATGACCCGTGACCTGTCGAAATTTCTCCAGATGGTCACAAATGGAAATTTTTCAATGTTTATTTTTTTACTGCTAATGACTATTCCATGTAAATTATCACTTTTGGACCAAAAATAAGTGTGTTTAGAGTCACATTAATGCCTGAAATTGGTTGAAATGGAAGCTTCTGGATAGGAGAAAAAGTCTGTAATAATGGCAATTTTGGTCACATTGAGGCTTGAAAAAGTGGTTATTCAACATGAGGCACATTCCAAATGACATTTTGAATCAATTTTTCTACAGTCCAAAAAATCAATTTTCTGATGAAAAACGATGACCCGTGACCTGTCGAAATTTCTCCAGATGGTCAGAAATGGACATTTTTCAATGTTTACATTTTTGACTGCTAATGACTATTCCATGTAAATTATCACTTTTGGAACAAAAATAAGTGTGTTTAGAGTCACATTAATGCCTGAAATTGGTCAAAATAGAAGCTTCTGAATAGGAGAAAAAGTCTGTAATAATGGCAATTTTGGTCACATTGAGGCTTGAAAAAGTGGTTATTCAACATGAGGCACATTCCAAATGACATTTTGAATCAATTTTTCTACAGTCCAAAAAATCAATTTTCTGATGAAAAACAATGACCTGTGTGTGACCTGTCGAAATTTCGCCAGATGGTCAGAAATGGAAATTTTTCAATGTTTATTTTTTTGACTGCTAATGACTATTCCATGTAAATTATCACTTTTGGAACAAATATAAGTGTGTTTAGAGTCACATTAATGCCTGAAATTGGTCAAAATAGAAGCTTCTGAATAGGAAAAAAAGTCTGTAATAATGGCAATTTTGGTCACATTGAGGCTTGAAAAAGTAGTTATTCAACATGAGGCACATTCCAAATGACATTTTGAATCAATTTTTCTACAGTCCAAAAAATCAATTTTCTGATGAAAAACAATGACCTGTGTGTGACCTGTCGAAATTTCTCCAGATGGTCAGAAATGGAAATTTTTCAATGTTTATTTTTTTGACTGCTAATGACTATTCCATGTAAATTATCACTTTTGGAACAAAAATAAGTGTGTTTAGAGTCACATTAATGCCTGAAATTGGTCAAAATAGAAGCTTCTGAATAGGAAAAAAAGTCTGTAATAATGGCAATTTTGGTCACATTGAGGCTTGAAAAAGTAGTTATTCAACATGAGGCACATTCCAAATGACATTTTGAATCAATTTTTCTAAAGTCCAAAAAATCAATTTTCTGATGAAAAACGATGACCCGTGACCTGTCGAAATTTCTCCAGATGGTCAGAAATGGAATTTTTTTAATGTTTAATTTTAGACTGCAAATGACTATTCCATGTAAATTATCACTTTTGGAACAAAAAAAAGTGTGTTTAGAGTCACATTAATGCCTGAAATTGGTCAAAATAGAAGCTTCTGGATAGGAGAAAAAGTCTGTAATAATGGCAATTTTGGTCACATTGAGGCTTTAAAAAGTAGTTATTCAACATGAGGCACATTCCAAATGACATTTTAAATCAATTTTTCTACAGTCCAAAAAATCAATTTTCTGATGAAAAACGTTGACCGGTGACCTGTCGAAATTTCTCCAGATGGTCAGAAATGGAAATTTTTCAATGTTTAACTTTTTTGACTGCAAATGACTATTCCATGTAAATTATCACTTTTGGAACAAATATAAGTGTGTTTGAGTCACTTTAATGCCTGAAATTGGTTGAAATAGAAGCTTCTGAATAGGAGAAAAACTCTGTAATAATGGCAATTTTGGTCACATTGAGGCTTGAAAAAGTAGTTATTCAACATGAGGCACATTCCAAATGACATTTTAAATCAATTTTTCTACAGTCCAAAAAATCAATTTTCTGATGAAAAACGATGACCCGTGACCTGTCGAAATTTCTCCAGATGGTCAGAAATGGAAATTTTTCAATGTTAAATTTTTTGACTGCTAATGACTATTCCATGTAAATTATGACTTTTGGAACAAAAATAAGTGTGTTTAGAGTCACATTAATGCCTGAAATTGGTCAAAATAGAAGCTTCTGGATAGGAGAAAAAGTCTGTAATAATGGCAATTTTGGTCACATTGAGGCTTTAAAAAGTAGTTATTCAACATGAGGCACATTCCAAATGACATTTTGAATCAATTTTTCTACAGTCCAAAAAATCAATTTTCTGATGAAAAACGATGACCGGTGACCTGTCGAAATTTCTCCAGATGGTCAGAAATGGAAATTTTTCAATGTTTAACTTTTTTGACTGCAAAAGACTATTCCATGTAAATTATCACTTTTGGAACAAATATAAGTGTGTTTGAGTCACTTTAATGCCTGAAATTGGTTGAAATAGAAGCTTCTGAATAGGAGAAAAAGTCTGTAATAATGGCAATTTTGGTCACATTGAGGCTTGAAAAAGTAGTTATTCAACATGAGGCACATTCCAAATGACATTTTGAATCAATTTTTCTACAGTCCAAAAAATCAATTTTCTGACGAAAAATGATGACCCGTGACCTGTCGAAATTTCTCCAGATGGTCACAAATGGAAATTTGTCAATGTTTAATTTTTTGACTGCTAATGACTATTCCATGTAAATTATCACTTTTGGACCAAAAATAAGTGTGTTTAGAGTCACATTAATGCCTGAAATTGATCAAAATAGAAGCTTCTGAATAGGAGAAAAAGTCTGTAATAATGGCAATTTTGGTCACATTGAGGCTTGAAAAAGTAGGTATTCAACATGAGGCACATTCCAAAAGACATTTTAAATGAATTTTTCTACAGTCCAAAAAATCAATTTTCTGATGAAAAACGATGACCCGTGACCTGTCGAAATTTCTCCAGACGGTCAGAAATGGAAATGTTTTAATGTTTAATTTTTTGACTGCAAATGACTATTCCATGTAAATTATAATTTTTTGAACAAAAATAAGTGTGTTTAGAGTCACTTTAGAGCCTGAAATTGGTCGAAATAGAAGCTTCTGAATAGGAGAAAAAGTCTGTAATAATGGCAATTTTATTCACATTGAGGCTTCTAAAAGTAGTTATTCAACATGAGGCACATTCCAAATGACATTTTGAATCAATTTTTCTACAGTCCAAAAAATCAATTTTCTGATGAAAAACGATGACCCGTGACCTGTCGAAATTTCTCCAGATGGTCAGAAATGGAAATATTTCAATGTTTAATTTTTTGACTGCTAATGACTATTCCATGTAAATTATCACTTTTGGAACAAAAATAAGTGTGTTTAGAGTCACATTAATGCCTGAAATTGGTCAAAATAGAAACTTCTGAATAGGAGAAAAAGTCTGTAATAATGGCAATTTTGGTCACATTGAGGCTGCAAAAAGTAGTTATTCAACATGAAGCACATTCCAAATGACATTTTGAATCAATTTTTCTACAGTCCAAAAAATTAATTTTCTGATGAAAAACGATGACCCGTGACCTGTCGAAATTTCTCCAGATGGTCAGAAATGGAAATTTTGTCATGTTTAATTTTTTGACTGCTAATGACTATTCCACGTAAATTATCACTTTTGAAACAAAAATAAGTGTGTTTAGAGTTTCTTTAATGCCTGAAATTGGTCGAAATAGAAGCTTCTGAATAGGAGAAAAAGTCTGTAATAATGGCAATTTTGGTCACATTGAGGCTTTAAAAAGTAGTTATTCAACATGAGGCACATTCCAAATGACATTCTGAATCAATTTTTCTACAGTTCAAAAAATCAATTTTCTGATGAAAAACGATGACCCGTGACCTGTCGAAATTTCTCCAGATGGTCAGAAATGGAAATTTTTTAATGTTTAATTTTTTGACTGCAAATGACTATTCCATGTAAATTATAATTTTTGGAACAAAAATAAGTGTGTTTAGAGTCACTTTAGTGCCAGAAATTGGTCGAAACAGAAGCTTCTGAATAGGAGAAAAAGTCTGTAATAATGGCAATTTTATTCACATTGAGGCTTTTAAAAGTAGTTATTCAACATGAGGCACATTCCAAATGACATTTTAAATCAATTTTTCTACAGTCAAAAAAATCAATTTTCTGATGAAAAACGATGACCCGTGACCTGTTGAAATTTCTCCAGATGGTCAGAAATGGAAATTTTTCAATGTTTAACTTTTTTGACTGCAAATGACTATTCCATGTAAATTATCACTTTTGGAACAAATATAAGTGTGTTTAGAGTCTTATTAATGCCTGAAATTGGTCAAAATAGAAGCTTCTGGATAGGTGAAAAAGTCTGTAATAATGGTAATTTTGGTCACATTGAGGCTTGAAAAAGTAGTTATTCAACATGAGGCACATTCCAAATGACATTTTGAATCAATTTTTCTAAAGTCCAAAAAATCAATTTTCTGATGAAAAACGATGACCCGTGCCTGTCGAAATTTCTCCAGATGGTCAGAAATGGACATTTTTCAATGTTTAATTTTTTGACTGCTAATGACTATTCCATGTAAATTATCACTTTTGGACCAAAAATAAGTGTGTTTAGAATCACATTAATGCCTGAAATTGGTCAAAATAGAAGCTTCTGAATAGGAGAAAAAGTCTGTAATAATGGCAATTTTGGTCACATTGAGGCTTGAAAAAGTAGGTATTCAACATGAGGCATATTGCAAATGACATTTTGAATCAATTTTTCTAAAGTCCAAAAAATCAATTTTCTGATGAAAAACGATGACCCGTGACCTGTCGAAATTTCTCCAGATGGTCAGAAATTGACATTTTTCAATGTTTAATTTTTTGACTGCTAATGACTATTCCATGGAAATTATCACTTTTGGAACAAAAATAAGTGTGTTTAGAGTCACTTTAATGCCTGAAATTGGTCGAAATAGAAGATTCTGAATAGGAGAAAAAGTCTGTAATAATGGCAATTTTGGTCACATTGAGGCTTGAAAAAGTAGTTATTCAACATGAGGCACATTCCAAATGACATTTTGAATCAATTTTTCTAAAGTCCAAAAAATCAATTTTCTGATGAAAAACGATGACCCGTGACCTGTCGAAATTTCTCCAGATGGTCACAAATGGAAATTTTTCAATGTTTAACTTTTTTGACTGCAAATGACTATTCCATGTAAATTATCACTTTTGGAACAAATATAAGTGTGTTTAGAGTCTTATTAATGCCTGAAATTGGTCAAAATAGAAGCTTCTGGATAGGTGAAAAAGTCTGTAATAATGGTAATTTTGGTCACATTGAGGCTTGAAAAAGTAGTTATTCAACATGAGGCACATTCCAAATGACATTTTGAATCAATTTTTCTAAAGTCCAAAAAATCAATTTTCTGATGAAAAACGATGACCCGTTCCTGTCGAAATTTCTCCAGATGGTCAGAAATGGACATTTTTCAATGTTTAATTTTTTGACTGCTAATGACTATTCCATGTAAATTATCATTTTTGGAACAAAAATAAGTGTGTTTAGAGTCTTATTAATGCCTGAAATTGGTCAAAATAGAAGCTTCTGGATAGGTGAAAAAGTCTGTAATAATGGTAATTTTGGTCACATTGAGGCTTTAAAAAGTAGTTATTCAACATGAGGCACATTCCAAATGCCATTTTGAATCAATTTTCCTACAGTCCAAAAAATCAATTTTCTGATGAAAAACGATGACCCGTGCGTGACCTGTCGAAATTTCTCCAGATGGTCAGAAATGGAAATTTTTCAATGTTTAATTTTTTGACTGCTAATGACTATTCCATGTAAATTATCACTTTTGGACCAAAAATAAGTGTGTTTAGAATCACATTAATGCCTGAAATTGGTCAAAATAGAAGCTTCTGAATAGGAGAAAAAGTCTGTAATAATGGCAATTTTGGTCACATTGAGGCTTGAAAAAGTAGGTATTCAACATGAGGCATATTGCAAATGACATTTTGAATCAATTTTTCTAAAGTCCAAAAAATCAATTTTCTGATGAAAAACGATGACCCGTGACCTGTCGAAATTTCTCCAGATGGTCAGAAATTGACATTTTTCAATGTTTAATTTTTTGACTGCTAATGACTATTCCATGGAAATTATCACTTTTGGAACAAAAATAAGTGTGTTTAGAGTCACTTTAATGCCTGAAATTGGTCGAAATAGAAGATTCTGAATAGGAGAAAAAGTCTGTAATAATGGCAATTTTGGTCACATTGAGGCTTGAAAAAGTAGTTATTCAACATGAGGCACATTCCAAATGACATTTTGAATCAATTTTTCTAAAGTCCAAAAAATCAATTTTCTGATGAAAAACGATGACCCGTGACCTGTCGAAATTTCTCCAGATGGTCAGAAATGGAAATTTTTCAATGTTTAACTTTTTTGACTGCAAAAGACTATTCCATGTAAATTATCACTTTTGGAACAAATATAAGTGTGTTTGAGTCACTTTAATGCCTGAAATTGGTTGAAATAGAAGCTTCTGAATAGGAGAAAAAGTCTGTAATAATGGCAATTTTGGTCACATTGAGGCTTGAAAAAGTAGTTATTCAACATGAGGCACATTCCAAATGACATTTTGAATCAATTTTTCTACAGTCCAAAAAATCAATTTTCTGACGAAAAATGATGACCCGTGACCTGTCGAAATTTCTCCAGATGGTCACAAATGGAAATTTGTCAATGTTTAATTTTTTGACTGCTAATGACTATTCCATGTAAATTATCACTTTTGGACCAAAAATAAGTGTGTTTAGAGTCACATTAATGCCTGAAATTGATCAAAATAGAAGCTTCTGAATAGGAGAAAAAGTCTGTAATAATGGCAATTTTGGTCACATTGAGGCTTGAAAAAGTAGGTATTCAACATGAGGCACATTCCAAAAGACATTTTAAATGAATTTTTCTACAGTCCAAAAAATCAATTTTCTGATGAAAAACGATGACCCGTGACCTGTCGAAATTTCTCCAGACGGTCAGAAATGGAAATGTTTTAATGTTTAATTTTTTGACTGCAAATGACTATTCCATGTAAATTATAATTTTTTGAACAAAAATAAGTGTGTTTAGAGTCACTTTAGAGCCTGAAATTGGTCGAAATAGAAGCTTCTGAATAGGAGAAAAAGTCTGTAATAATGGCAATTTTATTCACATTGAGGCTTCTAAAAGTAGTTATTCAACATGAGGCACATTCCAAATGACATTTTGAATCAATTTTTCTACAGTCCAAAAAATCAATTTTCTGATGAAAAACGATGACCCGTGACCTGTCGAAATTTCTCCAGATGGTCAGAAATGGAAATATTTCAATGTTTAATTTTTTGACTGCTAATGACTATTCCATGTAAATTATCACTTTTGGAACAAAAATAAGTGTGTTTAGAGTCACATTAATGCCTGAAATTGGTCAAAATAGAAACTTCTGAATAGGAGAAAAAGTCTGTAATAATGGCAATTTTGGTCACATTGAGGCTGTAAAAAGTAGTTATTCAACATGAAGCACATTCCAAATGACATTTTGAATCAATTTTTCTACAGTCCAAAAAATTAATTTTCTGATGAAAAACGATGACCCGTGACCTGTCGAAATTTCTCCAGATGGTCAGAAATGGAAATTTTGTCATGTTTAATTTTTTGACTGCTAATGACTATTCCACGTAAATTATCACTTTTGAAACAAAAATAAGTGTGTTTAGAGTTTCTTTAATGCCTGAAATTGGTCGAAATAGAAGCTTCTGAATAGGAGAAAAAGTCTGTAATAATGGCAATTTTGGTCACATTGAGGCTTTAAAAAGTAGTTATTCAACATGAGGCACATTCCAAATGACATTCTGAATCAATTTTTCTACAGTTCAAAAAATCAATTTTCTGATGAAAAACGATGACCCGTGACCTGTCGAAATTTCTCCAGATGGTCAGAAATGGAAATTTTTTAATGTTTAATTTTTTGACTGCAAATGACTATTCCATGTAAATTATAATTTTTGGAACAAAAATAAGTGTGTTTAGAGTCACTTTAGTGCCAGAAATTGGTCGAAACAGAAGCTTCTGAATAGGAGAAAAAGTCTGTAATAATGGCAATTTTATTCACATTGAGGCTTTTAAAAGTAGTTATTCAACATGAGGCACATTCCAAATGACATTTTAAATCAATTTTTCTACAGTCAAAAAAATCAATTTTCTGATGAAAAACGATGACCCGTGACCTGTTGAAATTTCTCCAGATGGTCAGAAATGGAAATTTTTCAATGTTTAACTTTTTTGACTGCAAATGACTATTCCATGTAAATTATCACTTTTGGAACAAATATAAGTGTGTTTAGAGTCTTATTAATGCCTGAAATTGGTCAAAATAGAAGCTTCTGGATAGGTGAAAAAGTCTGTAATAATGGTAATTTTGGTCACATTGAGGCTTGAAAAAGTAGTTATTCAACATGAGGCACATTCCAAATGACATTTTGAATCAATTTTTCTAAAGTCCAAAAAATCAATTTTCTGATGAAAAACGATGACCCGTGCCTGTCGAAATTTCTCCAGATGGTCAGAAATGGACATTTTTCAATGTTTAATTTTTTGACTGCTAATGACTATTCCATGTAAATTATCACTTTTGGAACAAAAATAAGTGTGTTTAGAGTCTTATTAATGCCTGAAATTGGTCAAAATAGAAGCTTCTGGATAGGTGAAAAAGTCTGTAATAATGGTAATTTTGGTCACATTGAGGCTTTAAAAAGTAGTTATTCAACATGAGGCACATTCCAAATGCCATTTTGAATCAATTTTCCTACAGTCCAAAAAATCAATTTTCTGATGAAAAACGATGACCCGTGCGTGACCTGTCGAAATTTCTCCAGATGGTCAGAAATGGAAATTTTTCAATGTTTAATTTTTTGACTGCTAATGACTATTCCATGTAAATTATCACTTTTGGACCAAAAATAAGTGTGTTTAGAATCACATTAATGCCTGAAATTGGTCAAAATAGAAGCTTCTGAATAGGAGAAAAAGTCTGTAATAATGGCAATTTTGGTCACATTGAGGCTTGAAAAAGTAGGTATTCAACATGAGGCATATTGCAAATGACATTTTGAATCAATTTTTCTAAAGTCCAAAAAATCAATTTTCTGATGAAAAACGATGACCCGTGACCTGTCGAAATTTCTCCAGATGGTCAGAAATTGACATTTTTCAATGTTTAATTTTTTGACTGCTAATGACTATTCCATGGAAATTATCACTTTTGGAACAAAAATAAGTGTGTTTAGAGTCACTTTAATGCCTGAAATTGGTCGAAATAGAAGATTCTGAATAGGAGAAAAAGTCTGTAATAATGGCAATTTTGGTCACATTGAGGCTTGAAAAAGTAGGTATTCAACATGAGGCACATTCCAAATGACATTTTGAATCAATTTTTCTAAAGTCCAAAAAATCAATTTTCTGATGAAAAACGATGACCCGTGACCTGTCGAAATTTCTCCAGATGGTCACAAATGGAAATTTTTCAATGTTTAACTTTTTTGACTGCAAATGACTATTCCATGTAAATTATCACTTTTGGAACAAATATAAGTGTGTTTAGAGTCTTATTAACGCCTGAAATTGGTCAAAATAGAAGCTTCTGGATAGGTGAAAAAGTCTGTAATAATGGTAATTTTGGTCACATTGAGGCTTGAAAAAGTAGTTATTCAACATGAGGCACATTCCAAATGACATTTTGAATCAATTTTTCTAAAGTCCAAAAAATCAATTTTCTGATGAAAAACGATGACCCGTGCCTGTCGAAATTTCTCCAGATGGTCAGAAATGGACATTTTTCAATGTTTAATTTTTTGACTGCTAATGACTATTCCATGTAAATTATCATTTTTGGAACAAAAATAAGTGTGTTTAGAGTCTTATTAATGCCTGAAATTGGTCAAAATAGAAGCTTCTGGATAGGTGAAAAAGTCTGTAATAATGGTAATTTTGGTCACATTGAGGCTTTAAAAAGTAGTTATTCAACATGAGGCACATTCCAAATGCCATTTTGAATCAATTTTCCTACAGTCCAAAAAATCAATTTTCTGATGAAAAACGATGACCCGTGCGTGACCTGTCGAAATTTCTCCAGATGGTCAGAAATGGAAATTTTTCAATGTTTAATTTTTTGACTGCTAATGACTATTCCATGTAAATTATCACTTTTGGACCAAAAATAAGTGTGTTTAGAATCACATTAATGCCTGAAATTGGTCAAAATAGAAGCTTCTGAATAGGAGAAAAAGTCTGTAATAATGGCAATTTTGGTCACATTGAGGCTTGAAAAAGTAGGTATTCAACATGAGGCATATTGCAAATTACATTTTGAATCAATTTTTCTAAAGTCCAAAAAATCAATTTTCTGATGAAAAACGATGACCCGTGACCTGTCGAAATTTCTCCAGATGGTCAGAAATTGACATTTTTCAATGTTTAATTTTTTGACTGCTAATGACTATTCCATGGAAATTATCACTTTTGGAACAAAAATAAGTGTGTTTAGAGTCACTTTAATGCCTGAAATTGGTCGAAATAGAAGATTCTGAATAGGAGAAAAAGTCTGTAATAATGGCAATTTTGGTCACATTGAGGCTTGAAAAAGTAGTTATTCAACATGAGGCACATTCCAAATGACATTTTGAATCAATTTTTCTAAAGTCCAAAAAATCAATTTTCTGATGAAAAACGATGACCCGTGACCTGTCGAAATTTCTCCAGATGGTCACAAATGGAAATTTTTCAATGTTTAACTTTTTTGACTGCAAATGACTATTCCATGTAAATTATCACTTTTGGAACAAATATAAGTGTGTTTGAGTCACTTTAATGCCTGAAATTGGTTGAAATAGAAACTTCTGAATAGGAGAAAAAGTCTGTAATAATGGCAATTTTGGTCACATTGAGGCTGTAAAAAGTAGGTATTCAACATGAAGCACATTCCAAATGACATTTTGAATCAATTTTTCTACAGTCCAAAAAATTAATTTTCTGATGAAAAACGATGACCCGTGACCTGTCGAAATTTCTCCAGATGGTCAGAAATGGAAATTTTGTCATGTTTAATTTTTTGACTGCTAATGACTATTCCACGTAAATTATCACTTTTGAAACAAAAATAAGTGTGTTTAGAGTTTCTTTAATGCCTGAAATTGGTCGAAATAGAAGCTTCTGAATAGGAGAAAAAGTCTGTAATAATGGCAATTTTGGTCACATTGAGGCTTTAAAAAGTAGTTATTCAACATGAGGCACATTCCAAATGACATTCTGAATCAATTTTTCTACAGTCCAAAAAATCAATTTTCTGATGAAAAACGATGACCCGTGACCTGTCGAATTTTCTCCAGATGGTCAGAAATGGAAATTTTTTAATGATTAATGTTTTGACTGCAAATGACTATTCCATGTAAATTATAATTTTTGGAACAAAAATAAGTGTGTTTAGAGTCACTTTAGTGCCAGAAATTGGTCGAAATAGAAGCTTCTGAATAGGAGAAAAAGTCTGTAATAATGGCAATTTTATTCACATTGAGGCTTTTAAAAGTAGTTATTCAACATGAGGCACATTCCAAATGACATTTTGAATCAATTTTTCTACAGTCCAAAAAATCAATTTTCTGATGAAAAACGATGACCCGTGACCTGTCGAAATTTCTCCAGATGGTCACAAATGGAAATTTTTCAATGTTTAATTTTTTTACTGCTAATGACTATTCCATGTAAATTATCACTTTTGGACCAAAAATAAGTGTGTTTAGAGTCACATTAATGCCTGAAATTGGTTGAAATGGAAGCTTCTGGATAGGAGAAAAAGTCTGTAATAATGGCAATTTTGGTCACATTGAGGCTTGAAAAAGTGGTTATTCAACATGAGGCACATTCCAAATGACATTTTGAATCAATTTTTCTACAGTCCAAAAAATCAATTTTCTGATGAAAAACGATGACCCGTGACCTGTCGAAATTTCTCCAGATGGTCAGAAATGGACATTTTTCAATGTTTACATTTTTGACTGCTAATGACTATTCCATGTAAATTATCACTTTTGGAACAAAAATAAGTGTGTTTAGAGTCACATTAATGCCTGAAATTGGTCAAAATAGAAGCTTCTGAATAGGAGAAAAAGTCTGTAATAATGGCAATTTTGGTCACATTGAGGCTTGAAAAAGTGGTTATTCAACATGAGGCACATTCCAAATGACATTTTGAATCAATTTTTCTACAGTCCAAAAAATCAATTTTCTGATGAAAAACAATGACCTGTGTGTGACCTGTCGAAATTTCTCCAGATGGTCAGAAATGGAAATTTTTCAATGTTTATTTTTTTGACTGCTAATGACTATTCCATGTAAATTATCACTTTTGGAACAAATATAAGTGTGTTTAGAGTCACATTAATGCCTGAAATTGGTCAAAATAGAAGCTTCTGAATAGGAAAAAAAGTCTGTAATAATGGCAATTTTGGTCACATTGAGGCTGTAAAAAGTAGGTATTCAACATGAAGCACATTCCAAATGACATTTTGAATCAATTTTTCTACAGTCCAAAAAATTAATTTTCTGATGAAAAACGATGACCCGTGACCTGTCGAAATTTCTCCAGATGGTCAGAAATGGAAATTTTGTCATGTTTAATTTTTTGACTGCTAATGACTATTCCACGTAAATTATCACTTTTGAAACAAAAATAAGTGTGTTTAGAGTTTCTTTAATGCCTGAAATTGGTCGAAATAGAAGCTTCTGAATAGGAGAAAAAGTCTGTAATAATGGCAATTTTGGTCACATTGAGGCTTTAAAAAGTAGTTATTCAACATGAGGCACATTCCAAATGACATTTTAAATCAATTTTTCTACAGTCCAAAAAATCAATTTTCTGATGAAAAACGTTGACCGGTGACCTGTCGAAATTTCTCCAGATGGTCAGAAATGGAAATTTTTCAATGTTTAACTTTTTTGACTGCAAATGACTATTCCATGTAAATTATCACTTTTGGAACAAATATAAGTGTGTTTGAGTCACTTTAATGCCTGAAATTGGTTGAAATAGAAGCTTCTGAATAGGAGAAAAACTCTGTAATAATGGCAATTTTGGTCACATTGAGGCTTGAAAAAGTAGTTATTCAACATGAGGCACATTCCAAATGACATTTTAAATCAATTTTTCTACAGTCCAAAAAATCAATTTTCTGATGAAAAACGATGACCCGTGACCTGTCGAAATTTCTCCAGATGGTCAGAAATGGAAATTTTTCAATGTTAAATTTTTTGACTGCTAATGACTATTCCATGTAAATTATGACTTTTGGAACAAAAATAAGTGTGTTTAGAGTCACATTAATGCCTGAAATTGGTCAAAATAGAAGCTTCTGGATAGGAGAAAAAGTCTGTAATAATGGCAATTTTGGTCACATTGAGGCTTTAAAAAGTAGTTATTCAACATGAGGCACATTCCAAATGACATTTTGAATCAATTTTTCTACAGTCCAAAAAATCAATTTTCTGATGAAAAACGATGACCGGTGACCTGTCGAAATTTCTCCAGATGGTCAGAAATGGAAATTTTTCAATGTTTAACTTTTTTGACTGCAAAAGACTATTCCATGTAAATTATCACTTTTGGAACAAATATAAGTGTGTTTGAGTCACTTTAATGCCTGAAATTGGTTGAAATAGAAGCTTCTGAATAGGAGAAAAAGTCTGTAATAATGGCAATTTTGGTCACATTGAGGCTTGAAAAAGTAGTTATTCAACATGAGGCACATTCCAAATGACATTTTGAATCAATTTTTCTACAGTCCAAAAAATCAATTTTCTGACGAAAAATGATGACCCGTGACCTGTCGAAATTTCTCCAGATGGTCACAAATGGAAATTTGTCAATGTTTAATTTTTTGACTGCTAATGACTATTCCATGTAAATTATCACTTTTGGACCAAAAATAAGTGTGTTTAGAGTCACATTAATGCCTGAAATTGATCAAAATAGAAGCTTCTGAATAGGAGAAAAAGTCTGTAATAATGGCAATTTTGGTCACATTGAGGCTTGAAAAAGTAGGTATTCAACATGAGGCACATTCCAAAAGACATTTTAAATGAATTTTTCTACAGTCCAAAAAATCAATTTTCTGATGAAAAACGATGACCCGTGACCTGTCGAAATTTCTCCAGACGGTCAGAAATGGAAATGTTTTAATGTTTAATTTTTTGACTGCAAATGACTATTCCATGTAAATTATAATTTTTTGAACAAAAATAAGTGTGTTTAGAGTCACTTTAGAGCCTGAAATTGGTCGAAATAGAAGCTTCTGAATAGGAGAAAAAGTCTGTAATAATGGCAATTTTATTCACATTGAGGCTTCTAAAAGTAGTTATTCAACATGAGGCACATTCCAAATGACATTTTGAATCAATTTTTCTACAGTCCAAAAAATCAATTTTCTGATGAAAAACGATGACCCGTGACCTGTCGAAATTTCTCCAGATGGTCAGAAATGGAAATATTTCAATGTTTAATTTTTTGACTGCTAATGACTATTCCATGTAAATTATCACTTTTGGAACAAAAATAAGTGTGTTTAGAGTCACATTAATGCCTGAAATTGGTCAAAATAGAAACTTCTGAATAGGAGAAAAAGTCTGTAATAATGGCAATTTTGGTCACATTGAGGCTGTAAAAAGTAGTTATTCAACATGAAGCACATTCCAAATGACATTTTGAATCAATTTTTCTACAGTCCAAAAAATTAATTTTCTGATGAAAAACGATGACCCGTGACCTGTCGAAATTTCTCCAGATGGTCAGAAATGGAAATTTTGTCATGTTTAATTTTTTGACTGCTAATGACTATTCCACGTAAATTATCACTTTTGAAACAAAAATAAGTGTGTTTAGAGTTTCTTTAATGCCTGAAATTGGTCGAAATAGAAGCTTCTGAATAGGAGAAAAAGTCTGTAATAATGGCAATTTTGGTCACATTGAGGCTTTAAAAAGTAGTTATTCAACATGAGGCACATTCCAAATGACATTCTGAATCAATTTTTCTACAGTTCAAAAAATCAATTTTCTGATGAAAAACGATGACCCGTGACCTGTCGAAATTTCTCCAGATGGTCAGAAATGGAAATTTTTTAATGTTTAATTTTTTGACTGCAAATGACTATTCCATGTAAATTATAATTTTTGGAACAAAAATAAGTGTGTTTAGAGTCACTTTAGTGCCAGAAATTGGTCGAAACAGAAGCTTCTGAATAGGAGAAAAAGTCTGTAATAATGGCAATTTTATTCACATTGAGGCTTTTAAAAGTAGTTATTCAACATGAGGCACATTCCAAATGACATTTTAAATCAATTTTTCTACAGTCAAAAAAATCAATTTTCTGATGAAAAACGATGACCCGTGACCTGTTGAAATTTCTCCAGATGATCAGAAATGGAAATTTTTCAATGTTTAACTTTTTTGACTGCAAATGACTATTCCATGTAAATTATCACTTTTGGAACAAATATAAGTGTGTTTAGAGTCTTATTAATGCCTGAAATTGGTCAAAATAGAAGCTTCTGGATAGGTGAAAAAGTCTGTAATAATGGTAATTTTGGTCACATTGAGGCTTGAAAAAGTAGTTATTCAACATGAGGCACATTCCAAATGACATTTTGAATCAATTTTTCTAAAGTCCAAAAAATCAATTTTCTGATGAAAAACGATGACCCGTGCCTGTCGAAATTTCTCCAGATGGTCAGAAATGGACATTTTTCAATGTTTAATTTTTTGACTGCTAATGACTATTCCATGTAAATTATCACTTTTGGAACAAATATAAGTGTGTTTAGAGTCTTATTAATGCCTGAAATTGGTCAAAATAGAAGCTTCTGGATAGGTGAAAAAGTCTGTAATAATGGTAATTTTGGTCACATTGAGGCTTGAAAAAGTAGTTATTCAACATGAGGCACATTCCAAATGACATTTTGAATCAATTTTTCTACAGTCCAAAAAATCAATTTTCTGACGAAAAATGATGACCCGTGACCTGTCGAAATTTCTCCAGATGGTCACAAATGGAAATTTGTCAATGTTTAATTTTTTGACTGCTAATGACTATTCCATGTAAATTATCACTTTTGGACCAAAAATAAGTGTGTTTAGAGTCACATTAATGCCTGAAATTGATCAAAATAGAAGCTTCTGAATAGGAGAAAAAGTCTGTAATAATGGCAATTTTGGTCACATTGAGGCTTGAAAAAGTAGGTATTCAACATGAGGCACATTCCAAAAGACATTTTAAATGAATTTTTCTACAGTCCAAAAAATCAATTTTCTGATGAAAAACGATGACCCGTGACCTGTCGAAATTTCTCCAGACGGTCAGAAATGGAAATGTTTTAATGTTTAATTTTTTGACTGCAAATGACTATTCCATGTAAATTATAATTTTTTGAACAAAAATAAGTGTGTTTAGAGTCACTTTAGAGCCTGAAATTGGTCGAAATGGAAGCTTCTGGATAGGAGAAAAAGTCTGTAATAATGGCAATTTTGGTCACATTGAGGCTTGAAAAAGTGGTTATTCAACATGAGGCACATTCCAAATGACATTTTGAATCAATTTTTCTACAGTCCAAAAAATCAATTTTCTGATGAAAAACGATGACCCGTGACCTGTCGAAATTTCTCCAGATGGTCAGAAATGGACATTTTTCAATGTTTACATTTTTGACTGCTAATGACTATTCCATGTAAATTATCACTTTTGGAACAAAAATAAGTGTGTTTAGAGTCACATTAATGCCTGAAATTGGTCAAAATAGAAGCTTCTGAATAGGAGAAAAAGTCTGTAATAATGGCAATTTTGGTCACATTGAGGCTTGAAAAAGTGGTTATTCAACATGAGGCACATTCCAAATGACATTTTGAATCAATTTTTCTACAGTCCAAAAAATCAATTTTCTGATGAAAAACAATGACCTGTGTGTGACCTGTCGAAATTTCTCCAGATGGTCAGAAATGGAAATTTTTCAATGTTTATTTTTTTGACTGCTAATGACTATTCCATGTAAATTATCACTTTTGGAACAAATATAAGTGTGTTTAGAGTCACATTAATGCCTGAAATTGGTCAAAATAGAAGCTTCTGAATAGGAAAAAAAGTCTGTAATAATGGCAATTTTGGTCACATTGAGGCTTGAAAAAGTAGTTATTCAACATGAGGCACATTCCAAATGACATTTTGAATCAATTTTTCTACAGTCCAAAAAATCAATTTTCTGATGAAAAACAATGACCTGTGTGTGACCTGTCGAAATTTCTCCAGATGGTCAGAAATGGAAATTTTTCAATGTTTATTTTTTTGACTGCTAATGACTATTCCATGTAAATTATCACTTTTGGAACAAAAATAAGTGTGTTTAGAGTCACATTAATGCCTGAAATTGGTCAAAATAGAAGCTTCTGAATAGGAAAAAAAGTCTGTAATAATGGCAATTTTGGTCACATTGAGGCTGTAAAAAGTAGGTATTCAACATGAAGCACATTCCAAATGACATTTTGAATCAATTTTTCTACAGTCCAAAAAATTAATTTTCTGATGAAAAACGATGACCCGTGACCTGTCGAAATTTCTCCAGATGGTCAGAAATGGAAATTTTGTCATGTTTAATTTTTTGACTGCTAATGACTATTTCACGTAAATTATCACTTTTGAAACAAAAATAAGTGTGTTTAGAGTTTCTTTAATGCCTGAAATTGGTCGAAATAGAAGCTTCTGAATAGGAGAAAAAGTCTGTAATAATGGCAATTTTGGTCACATTGAGGCTTTAAAAAGTAGTTATTCAACATGAGGCACATTCCAAATGACATTCTGAATCAATTTTTCTACAGTCCAAAAAATCAATTTTCTGATGAAAAACGATGACCCGTGACCTGTCGAATTTTCTCCAGATGGTCAGAAATGGAAATTTTTTAATGATTAATGTTTTGACTGCAAATGACTATTCCATGTAAATTATAATTTTTGGAACAAAAATAAGTGTGTTTAGAGTCACTTTAGTGCCAGAAATTGGTCGAAATAGAAGCTTCTGAATAGGAGAAAAAGTCTGTAATAATGGCAATTTTATTCACATTGAGGCTTTTAAAAGTAGTTATTCAACATGAGGCACATTCCAAATGACATTTTGAATCAATTTTTCTACAGTCCAAAAAATCAATTTTCTGATGAAAAACGATGACCCGTGACCTGTCGAAATTTCTCCAGATGGTCACAAATGGAAATTTTTCAATGTTTAATTTTTTTACTGCTAATGACTATTCCATGTAAATTATCACTTTTGGACCAAAAATAAGTGTGTTTAGAGTCACATTAATGCCTGAAATTGGTTGAAATGGAAGCTTCTGGATAGGAGAAAAAGTCTGTAATAATGGCAATTTTGGTCACATTGAGGCTTGAAAAAGTGGTTATTCAACATGAGGCACATTCCAAATGACATTTTGAATCAATTTTTCTACAGTCCAAAAAATCAATTTTCTGATGAAAAACGATGACCCGTGACCTGTCGAAATTTCTCCAGATGGTCAGAAATGGACATTTTTCAATGTTTACATTTTTGACTGCTAATGACTATTCCATGTAAATTATCACTTTTGGAACAAAAATAAGTGTGTTTAGAGTCACATTAATGCCTGAAATTGGTCAAAATAGAAGCTTCTGAATAGGAGAAAAAGTCTGTAATAATGGCAATTTTGGTCACATTGAGGCTTGAAAAAGTGGTTATTCAACATGAGGCACATTCCAAATGACATTTTGAATCAATTTTTCTACAGTCCAAAAAATCAATTTTCTGATGAAAAACAATGACCTGTGTGTGACCTGTCGAAATTTCGCCAGATGGTCAGAAATGGAAATTTTTCAATGTTTATTTTTTTGACTGCTAATGACTATTCCATGTAAATTATCACTTTTGGAACAAATATAAGTGTGTTTAGAGTCACATTAATGCCTGAAATTGGTCAAAATAGAAGCTTCTGAATAGGAAAAAAAGTCTGTAATAATGGCAATTTTGGTCACATTGAGGCTTGAAAAAGTAGTTATTCAACATGAGGCACATTCCAAATGACATTTTGAATCAATTTTTCTACAGTCCAAAAAATCAATTTTCTGATGAAAAACAATGACCTGTGTGTGACCTGTCGAAATTTCGCCAGATGGTCAGAAATGGAAATTTTTCAATGTTTATTTTTTTGACTGCAAATGACTATTCCATGTAAATTATCACTTTTGGAACAAATATAAGTGTGTTTGAGTCACTTTAATGCCTGAAATTGGTTGAAATAGAAGCTTCTGAATAGGAGAAAAACTCTGTAATAATGGCAATTTTGGTCACATTGAGGCTTGAAAAAGTAGTTATTCAACATGAGGCACATTCCAAATGACATTTTAAATCAATTTTTCTACAGTCCAAAAAATCAATTTTCTGATGAAAAACGATGACCCGTGACCTGTCGAAATTTCTCCAGATGGTCAGAAATGGAAATTTTTCAATGTTAAATTTTTTGACTGCTAATGACTATTCCATGTAAATTATGACTTTTGGAACAAAAATAAGTGTGTTTAGAGTCACATTAATGCCTGAAATTGGTCAAAATAGAAGCTTCTGGATAGGAGAAAAAGTCTGTAATAATGGCAATTTTGGTCACATTGAGGCTTTAAAAAGTAGTTATTCAACATGAGGCACATTCCAAATGACATTTTGAATCAATTTTTCTACAGTCCAAAAAATCAATTTTCTGATGAAAAACGATGACCGGTGACCTGTCGAAATTTCTCCAGATGGTCAGAAATGGAAATTTTTCAATGTTTAACTTTTTTGACTGCAAAAGACTATTCCATGTAAATTATCACTTTTGGAACAAATATAAGTGTGTTTGAGTCACTTTAATGCCTGAAATTGGTTGAAATAGAAGCTTCTGAATAGGAGAAAAAGTCTGTAATAATGGCAATTTTGGTCACATTGAGGCTTGAAAAAGTAGTTATTCAACATGAGGCACATTCCAAATGACATTTTGAATCAATTTTTCTACAGTCCAAAAAATCAATTTTCTGACGAAAAATGATGACCCGTGACCTGTCGAAATTTCTCCAGATGGTCACAAATGGAAATTTGTCAATGTTTAATTTTTTGACTGCTAATGACTATTCCATGTAAATTATCACTTTTGGACCAAAAATAAGTGTGTTTAGAGTCACATTAATGCCTGAAATTGATCAAAATAGAAGCTTCTGAATAGGAGAAAAAGTCTGTAATAATGGCAATTTTGGTCACATTGAGGCTTGAAAAAGTAGGTATTCAACATGAGGCACATTCCAAAAGACATTTTAAATGAATTTTTCTACAGTCCAAAAAATCAATTTTCTGATGAAAAACGATGACCCGTGACCTGTCGAAATTTCTCCAGACGGTCAGAAATGGAAATGTTTTAATGTTTAATTTTTTGACTGCAAATGACTATTCCATGTAAATTATAATTTTTTGAACAAAAATAAGTGTGTTTAGAGTCACTTTAGAGCCTGAAATTGGTCGAAATAGAAGCTTCTGAATAGGAGAAAAAGTCTGTAATAATGGCAATTTTATTCACATTGAGGCTTCTAAAAGTAGTTATTCAACATGAGGCACATTCCAAATGACATTTTGAATCAATTTTTCTACAGTCCAAAAAATCAATTTTCTGATGAAAAACGATGACCCGTGACCTGTCGAAATTTCTCCAGATGGTCAGAAATGGAAATATTTCAATGTTTAATTTTTTGACTGCTAATGACTATTCCATGTAAATTATCACTTTTGGAACAAAAATAAGTGTGTTTAGAGTCACATTAATGCCTGAAATTGGTCAAAATAGAAACTTCTGAATAGGAGAAAAAGTCTGTAATAATGGCAATTTTGGTCACATTGAGGCTGTAAAAAGTAGTTATTCAACATGAAGCACATTCCAAATGACATTTTGAATCAATTTTTCTACAGTCCAAAAAATTAATTTTCTGATGAAAAACGATGACCCGTGACCTGTCGAAATTTCTCCAGATGGTCAGAAATGGAAATTTTGTCATGTTTAATTTTTTGACTGCTAATGACTATTCCACGTAAATTATCACTTTTGAAACAAAAATAAGTGTGTTTAGAGTTTCTTTAATGCCTGAAATTGGTCGAAATAGAAGCTTCTGAATAGGAGAAAAAGTCTGTAATAATGGCAATTTTGGTCACATTGAGGCTTTAAAAAGTAGTTATTCAACATGAGGCACATTCCAAATGACATTCTGAATCAATTTTTCTACAGTTCAAAAAATCAATTTTCTGATGAAAAACGATGACCCGTGACCTGTCGAAATTTCTCCAGATGGTCAGAAATGGAAATTTTTTAATGTTTAATTTTTTGACTGCAAATGACTATTCCATGTAAATTATAATTTTTGGAACAAAAATAAGTGTGTTTAGAGTCACTTTAGTGCCAGAAATTGGTCGAAACAGAAGCTTCTGAATAGGAGAAAAAGTCTGTAATAATGGCAATTTTATTCACATTGAGGCTTTTAAAAGCAGTTATTCAACATGAGGCACATTCCAAATGACATTTTAAATCAATTTTTCTACAGTCAAAAAAATCAATTTTCTGATGAAAAACGATGACCCGTGACCTGTTGAAATTTCTCCAGATGGTCAGAAATGGAAATTTTTCAATGTTTAACTTTTTTGACTGCAAATGACTATTCCATGTAAATTATCACTTTTGGAACAAATATAAGTGTGTTTAGAGTCTTATTAATGCCTGAAATTGGTCAAAATAGAAGCTTCTGGATAGGTGAAAAAGTCTGTAATAATGGTAATTTTGGTCACATTGAGGCTTGAAAAAGTAGTTATTCAACATGAGGCACATTCCAAATGACATTTTGAATCAATTTTTCTAAAGTCCAAAAAATCAATTTTCTGATGAAAAACGATGACCCGTGCCTGTCGAAATTTCTCCAGATGGTCAGAAATGGACATTTTTCAATGTTTAATTTTTTGACTGCTAATGACTATTCCATGTAAATTATCACTTTTGGAACAAAAATAAGTGTGTTTAGAGTCTTATTAATGCCTGAAATTGGTCAAAATAGAAGCTTCTGGATAGGTGAAAAAGTCTGTAATAATGGTAATTTTGGTCACATTGAGGCTTTAAAAAGTAGTTATTCAACATGAGGCACATTCCAAATGCCATTTTGAATCAATTTTCCTACAGTCCAAAAAATCAATTTTCTGATGAAAAACGATGACCCGTGCGTGACCTGTCGAAATTTCTCCAGATGGTCAGAAATGGAAATTTTTCAATGTTTAATTTTTTGACTGCTAATGACTATTCCATGTAAATTATCACTTTTGGACCAAAAATAAGTGTGTTTAGAATCACATTAATGCCTGAAATTGGTCAAAGTAGAAGCTTCTGAATAGGAGAAAAAGTCTGTAATAATGGCAATTTTGGTCACATTGAGGCTTGAAAAAGTAGGTATTCAACATGAGGCATATTGCAAATGACATTTTGAATCAATTTTTCTAAAGTCCAAAAAATCAATTTTCTGATGAAAAACGATGACCCGTGACCTGTCGAAATTTCTCCAGATGGTCAGAAATTGACATTTTTCAATGTTTAATTTTTTGACTGCTAATGACTATTCCATGGAAATTATCACTTTTGGAACAAAAATAAGTGTGTTTAGAGTCACTTTAATGCCTGAAATTGGTCGAAATAGAAGATTCTGAATAGGAGAAAAAGTCTGTAATAATGGCAATTTTGGTCACATTGAGGCTTGAAAAAGTAGTTATTCAACATGAGGCACATTCCAAATGACATTTTGAATCAATTTTTCTAAAGTCCAAAAAATCAATTTTCTGATGAAAAACGATGACCCGTGACCTGTCGAAATTTCTCCAGATGGTCACAAATGGAAATTTTTCAATGTTTAACTTTTTTGACTGCAAATGACTATTCCATGTAAATTATCACTTTTGGAACAAATATAAGTGTGTTTAGAGTCTTATTAATGCCTGAAATTGGTCAAAATAGAAGCTTCTGGATAGGTGAAAAAGTCTGTAATAATGGTAATTTTGGTCACATTGAGGCTTGAAAAAGTAGTTATTCAACATGAGGCACATTCCAAATGACATTTTGAATCAATTTTTCTAAAGTCCAAAAAATCAATTTTCTGATGAAAAACGATGACCCGTGCCTGTCGAAATTTCTCCAGATGGTCAGAAATGGACATTTTTCAATGTTTAATTTTTTGACTGCTAATGACTATTCCATGTAAATTATCACTTTTGGAACAAAAATAAGTGTGTTTAGAGTCTTATTAATGCCTGAAATTGGTCAAAATAGAAGCTTCTGGATAGGTGAAAAAGTCTGTAATAATGGTAATTTTGGTCACATTGAGGCTTTAAAAAGTAGTTATTCAACATGAGGCACATTCCAAATGCCATTTTGAATCAATTTTCCTACAGTCCAAAAAATCAATTTTCTGATGAAAAACGATGACCCGTGCGTGACCTGTCGAAATTTCTCCAGATGGTCAGAAATGGAAATTTTTCAATGTTTAATTTTTTGACTGCTAATGACTATTCCATGTAAATTATCACTTTTGGACCAAAAATAAGTGTGTTTAGAATCACATTAATGCCTGAAATTGGTCAAAATAGAAGCTTCTGAATAGGAGAAAAAGTCTGTAATAATGGCAATTTTGGTCACATTGAGGCTTGAAAAAGTAGGTATTCAACATGAGGCATATTGCAAATGACATTTTGAATCAATTTTTCTAAAGTCCAAAAAATCAATTTTCTGATGAAAAACGATGACCCGTGACCTGTCGAAATTTCTCCAGATGGTCAGAAATTGACATTTTTCAATGTTTAATTTTTTGACTGCTAATGACTATTCCATGGAAATTATCACTTTTGGAACAAAAATAAGTGTGTTTAGAGTCACTTTAATGCCTGAAATTGGTCGAAATAGAAGATTCTGAATAGGAGAAAAAGTCTGTAATAATGGCAATTTTGGTCACATTGAGGCTTGAAAAAGTAGTTATTCAACATGAGGCACATTCCAAATGACATTTTGAATCAATTTTTCTAAAGTCCAAAAAATCAATTTTCTGATGAAAAACGATGACCCGTGACCTGTTGAAATTTCTCCAGATGGTCACAAATGGAAATTTTTCAATGTTTAACTTTTTTGACTGCAAATGACTATTCCATGTAAATTATCACTTTTGGAACAAATATAAGTGTGTTTGAGTCACTTTAATGCCTGAAATTGGTTGAAATAGAAACTTCTGAATAGGAGAAAAAGTCTGTAATAATGGCAATTTTGGTCACATTGAGGCTGTAAAAAGTAGGTATTCAACATGAAGCACATTCCAAATGACATTTTGAATCAATTTTTCTACAGTCCAAAAAATTAATTTTCTGATGAAAAACGATGACCCGTGACCTGTCGAAATTTCTCCAGATGGTCAGAAATGGAAATTTTGTCATGTTTAATTTTTTGACTGCTAATGACTATTCCACGTAAATTATCACTTTTGAAACAAAAATAAGTGTGTTTAGAGTTTCTTTAATGCCTGAAATTGGTCGAAATAGAAGCTTCTGAATAGGAGAAAAAGTCTGTAATAATGGCAATTTTGGTCACATTGAGGCTTTAAAAAGTAGTTATTCAACATGAGGCACATTCCAAATGACATTCTGAATCAATTTTTCTACAGTCCAAAAAATCAATTTTCTGATGAAAAACGATGACCCGTGACCTGTCGAATTTTCTCCAGATGGTCAGAAATGGAAATTTTTTAATGATTAATGTTTTGACTGCAAATGACTATTCCATGTAAATTATAATTTTTGGAACAAAAATAAGTGTGTTTAGAGTCACTTTAGTGCCAGAAATTGGTCGAAATAGAAGCTTCTGAATAGGAGAAAAAGTCTGTAATAATGGCAATTTTATTCACATTGAGGCTTTTAAAAGTAGTTATTCAACATGAGGCACATTCCAAATGACATTTTGAATCAATTTTTCTACAGTCCAAAAAATCAATTTTCTGATGAAAAACGATGACCCGTGACCTGTCGAAATTTCTCCAGATGGTCACAAATGGAAATTTTTCAATGTTTAATTTTTTTACTGCTAATGACTATTCCATGTAAATTATCACTTTTGGACCAAAAATAAGTGTGTTTAGAGTCACATTAATGCCTGAAATTGGTTGAAATGGAAGCTTCTGGATAGGAGAAAAAGTCTGTAATAATGGCAATTTTGGTCACATTGAGGCTTGAAAAAGTGGTTATTCAACATGAGGCACATTCCAAATGACATTTTGAATCAATTTTTCTACAGTCCAAAAAATCAATTTTCTGATGAAAAACGATGACCCGTGACCTGTCGAAATTTCTCCAGATGGTCAGAAATGGACATTTTTCAATGTTTACATTTTTGACTGCTAATGACTATTCCATGTAAATTATCACTTTTGGAACAAAAATAAGTGTGTTTAGAGTCACATTAATGCCTGAAATTGGTCAAAATAGAAGCTTCTGAATAGGAGAAAAAGTCTGTAATAATGGCAATTTTGGTCACATTGAGGCTTGAAAAAGTGGTTATTCAACATGAGGCACATTCCAAATGACATTTTGAATCAATTTTTCTACAGTCCAAAAAATCAATTTTCTGATGAAAAACAATGACCTGTGTGTGACCTGTCGAAATTTCTCCAGATGGTCAGAAATGGAAATTTTTCAATGTTTATTTTTTTGACTGCTAATGACTATTCCATGTAAATTATCACTTTTGGAACAAATATAAGTGTGTTTAGAGTCACATTAATGCCTGAAATTGGTCAAAATAGAAGCTTCTGAATAGGAAAAAAAGTCTGTAATAATGGCAATTTTGGTCACATTGAGGCTGTAAAAAGTAGGTATTCAACATGAAGCACATTCCAAATGACATTTTGAATCAATTTTTCTACAGTCCAAAAAATTAATTTTCTGATGAAAAACGATGACCCGTGACCTGTCGAAATTTCTCCAGATGGTCAGAAATGGAAATTTTGTCATGTTTAATTTTTTGACTGCTAATGACTATTCCACGTAAATTATCACTTTTGAAACAAAAATAAGTGTGTTTAGAGTTTCTTTAATGCCTGAAATTGGTCGAAATAGAAGCTTCTGAATAGGAGAAAAAGTCTGTAATAATGGCAATTTTGGTCACATTGAGGCTTTAAAAAGTAGTTATTCAACATGAGGCACATTCCAAATGACATTTTAAATCAATTTTTCTACAGTCCAAAAAATCAATTTTCTGATGAAAAACGTTGACCGGTGACCTGTCGAAATTTCTCCAGATGGTCAGAAATGGAAATTTTTCAATGTTTAACTTTTTTGACTGCAAATGACTATTCCATGTAAATTATCACTTTTGGAACAAATATAAGTGTGTTTGAGTCACTTTAATGCCTGAAATTGGTTGAAATAGAAGCTTCTGAATAGGAGAAAAACTCTGTAATAATGGCAATTTTGGTCACATTGAGGCTTGAAAAAGTAGTTATTCAACATGAGGCACATTCCAAATGACATTTTAAATCAATTTTTCTACAGTCCAAAAAATCAATTTTCTGATGAAAAACGATGACCCGTGACCTGTCGAAATTTCTCCAGATGGTCAGAAATGGAAATTTTTCAATGTTAAATTTTTTGACTGCTAATGACTATTCCATGTAAATTATGACTTTTGGAACAAAAATAAGTGTGTTTAGAGTCACATTAATGCCTGAAATTGGTCAAAATAGAAGCTTCTGGATAGGAGAAAAAGTCTGTAATAATGGCAATTTTGGTCACATTGAGGCTTTAAAAAGTAGTTATTCAACATGAGGCACATTCCAAATGACATTTTGAATCAATTTTTCTACAGTCCAAAAAATCAATTTTCTGATGAAAAACGATGACCGGTGACCTGTCGAAATTTCTCCAGATGGTCAGAAATGGAAATTTTTCAATGTTTAACTTTTTTGACTGCAAAAGACTATTCCATGTAAATTATCACTTTTGGAACAAATATAAGTGTGTTTGAGTCACTTTAATGCCTGAAATTGGTTGAAATAGAAGCTTCTGAATAGGAGAAAAAGTCTGTAATAATGGCAATTTTGGTCACATTGAGGCTTGAAAAAGTAGTTATTCAACATGAGGCACATTCCAAATGACATTTTGAATCAATTTTTCTACAGTCCAAAAAATCAATTTTCTGACGAAAAATGATGACCCGTGACCTGTCGAAATTTCTCCAGATGGTCACAAATGGAAATTTGTCAATGTTTAATTTTTTGACTGCTAATGACTATTCCATGTAAATTATCACTTTTGGACCAAAAATAAGTGTGTTTAGAGTCACATTAATGCCTGAAATTGATCAAAATAGAAGCTTCTGAATAGGAGAAAAAGTCTGTAATAATGGCAATTTTGGTCACATTGAGGCTTGAAAAAGTAGGTATTCAACATGAGGCACATTCCAAAAGACATTTTAAATGAATTTTTCTACAGTCCAAAAAATCAATTTTCTGATGAAAAACGATGACCCGTGACCTGTCGAAATTTCTCCAGACGGTCAGAAATGGAAATGTTTTAATGTTTAATTTTTTGACTGCAAATGACTATTCCATGTAAATTATAATTTTTTGAACAAAAATAAGTGTGTTTAGAGTCACTTTAGAGCCTGAAATTGGTCGAAATAGAAGCTTCTGAATAGGAGAAAAAGTCTGTAATAATGGCAATTTTATTCACATTGAGGCTTCTAAAAGTAGTTATTCAACATGAGGCACATTCCAAATGACATTTTGAATCAATTTTTCTACAGTCCAAAAAATCAATTTTCTGATGAAAAACGATGACCCGTGACCTGTCGAAATTTCTCCAGATGGTCAGAAATGGAAATATTTCAATGTTTAATTTTTTGACTGCTAATGACTATTCCATGTAAATTATCACTTTTGGAACAAAAATAAGTGTGTTTAGAGTCACATTAATGCCTGAAATTGGTCAAAATAGAAACTTCTGAATAGGAGAAAAAGTCTGTAATAATGGCAATTTTGGTCACATTGAGGCTGTAAAAAGTAGTTATTCAACATGAAGCACATTCCAAATGACATTTTGAATCAATTTTTCTACAGTCCAAAAAATTAATTTTCTGATGAAAAACGATGACCCGTGACCTGTCGAAATTTCTCCAGATGGTCAGAAATGGAAATTTTGTCATGTTTAATTTTTTGACTGCTAATGACTATTCCACGTAAATTATCACTTTTGAAACAAAAATAAGTGTGTTTAGAGTTTCTTTAATGCCTGAAATTGGTCGAAATAGAAGCTTCTGAATAGGAGAAAAAGTCTGTAATAATGGCAATTTTGGTCACATTGAGGCTTTAAAAAGTAGTTATTCAACATGAGGCACATTCCAAATGACATTCTGAATCAATTTTTCTACAGTTCAAAAAATCAATTTTCTGATGAAAAACGATGACCCGTGACCTGTCGAAATTTCTCCAGATGGTCAGAAATGGAAATTTTTTAATGTTTAATTTTTTGACTGCAAATGACTATTCCATGTAAATTATAATTTTTGGAACAAAAATAAGTGTGTTTAGAGTCACTTTAGTGCCAGAAATTGGTCGAAACAGAAGCTTCTGAATAGGAGAAAAAGTCTGTAATAATGGCAATTTTATTCACATTGAGGCTTTTAAAAGTAGTTATTCAACATGAGGCACATTCCAAATGACATTTTAAATCAATTTTTCTACAGTCAAAAAAATCAATTTTCTGATGAAAAACGATGACCCGTGACCTGTTGAAATTTCTCCAGATGGTCAGAAATGGAAATTTTTCAATGTTTAACTTTTTTGACTGCAAATGACTATTCCATGTAAATTATCACTTTTGGAACAAATATAAGTGTGTTTAGAGTCTTATTAATGCCTGAAATTGGTCAAAATAGAAGCTTCTGGATAGGTGAAAAAGTCGGTAATAATGGTAATTTTGGTCACATTGAGGCTTGAAAAAGTAGTTATTCAACATGAGGCACATTCCAAATGACATTTTGAATCAATTTTTCTAAAGTCCAAAAAATCAATTTTCTGATGAAAAACGATGACCCGTGCCTGTCGAAATTTCTCCAGATGGTCAGAAATGGACATTTTTCAATGTTTAATTTTTTGACTGCTAATGACTATTCCATGTAAATTATCACTTTTGGAACAAAAATAAGTGTGTTTAGAGTCTTATTAATCCCTGAAATTGGTCAAAATAGAAGCTTCTGGATAGGTGAAAAAGTCTGTAATAATGGTAATTTTGGTCACATTGAGGCTTTAAAAAGTAGTTATTCAACATGAGGCACATTCCAAATGCCATTTTGAATCAATTTTCCTACAGTCCAAAAAATCAATTTTCTGATGAAAAACGATGACCCGTGCGTGACCTGTCGAAATTTCTCCAGATGGTCAGAAATGGAAATTTTTCAATGTTTAATTTTTTGACTGCTAATGACTATTCCATGTAAATTATCACTTTTGGACCAAAAATAAGTGTGTTTAGAATCACATTAATGCCTGAAATTGGTCAAAATAGAAGCTTCTGAATAGGAGAAAAAGTCTGTAATAATGGCAATTTTGGTCACATTGAGGCTTGAAAAAGTAGGTATTCAACATGAGGCATATTGCAAATGACATTTTGAATCAATTTTTCTAAAGTCCAAAAAATCAATTTTCTGATGAAAAACGATGACCCGTGACCTGTCGAAATTTCTCCAGATGGTCAGAAATTGAAATTTTTCAATGTTTAATTTTTTGACTGCTAATGACTATTCCATGGAAATTATCACTTTTGGAACAAAAATAAGTGTGTTTAGAGTCACTTTAATGCCTGAAATTGGTCGAAATAGAAGATTCTGAATAGGAGAAAAAGTCTGTAATAATGGCAATTTTGGTCACATTGAGGCTTGAAAAAGTAGTTATTCAACATGAGGCACATTCCAAATGACATTTTGAATCAATTTTTCTAAAGTCCAAAAAATCAATTTTCTGATGAAAAACGATGACCCGTGACCTGTCGAAATTTCTCCAGATGGTCACAAATGGAAATTTTTCAATGTTTAACTTTTTTGACTGCAAATGACTATTCCATGTAAATTATCACTTTTGGAACAAATATAAGTGTGTTTGAGTCACTTTAATGCCTGAAATTGGTTGAAATAGAAACTTTTGAATAGGAGAAAAAGTCTGTAATAATGGCAATTTTGGTCACATTGAGGCTGTAAAAAGTAGGTATTCAACATGAAGCACATTCCAAATGACATTTTGAATCAATTTTTCTACAGTCCAAAAAATTAATTTTCTGATGAAAAACGATGACCCGTGACCTGTCGAAATTTCTCCAGATGGTCAGAAATGGAAATTTTGTCATGTTTAATTTTTTGACTGCTAATGACTATTCCACGTAAATTATCACTTTTGAAACAAAAATAAGTGTGTTTAGAGTTTCTTTAATGCCTGAAATTGGTCGAAATAGAAGCTTCTGAATAGGAGAAAAAGTCTGTAATAATGGCAATTTTGGTCACATTGAGGCTTTAAAAAGTAGTTATTCAACATGAGGCACATTCCAAATGACATTCTGAATCAATTTTTCTACAGTCCAAAAAATCAATTTTCTGATGAAAAACGATGACCCGTGACCTGTCGAATTTTCTCCAGATGGTCAGAAATGGAAATTTTTTAATGATTAATGTTTTGACTGCAAATGACTATTCCATGTAAATTATAATTTTTGGAACAAAAATAAGTGTGTTTAGAGTCACTTTAGTGCCAGAAATTGGTCGAAATAGAAGCTTCTGAATAGGAGAAAAAGTCTGTAATAATGGCAATTTTATTCACATTGAGGCTTTTAAAAGTAGTTATTCAACATGAGGCACATTCCAAATGACATTTTGAATCAATTTTTCTACAGTCCAAAAAATCAATTTTCTGATGAAAAACGATGACCCGTGACCTGTCGAAATTTCTCCAGATGGTCACAAATGGAAATTTTTCAATGTTTAATTTTTTTACTGCTAATGACTATTCCATGTAAATTATCACTTTTGGACCAAAAATAAGTGTGTTTAGAGTCACATTAATGCCTGAAATTGGTTGAAATGGAAGCTTCTGGATAGGAGAAAAAGTCTGTAATAATGGCAATTTTGGTCACATTGAGGCTTGAAAAAGTGGTTATTCAACATGAGGCACATTCCAAATGACATTTTGAATCAATTTTTCTACAGTCCAAAAAATCAATTTTCTGATGAAAAACGATGACCCGTGACCTGTCGAAATTTCTCCAGATGGTCAGAAATGGACATTTTTCAATGTTTACATTTTTGACTGCTAATGACTATTCCATGTAAATTATCACTTTTGGAACAAAAATAAGTGTGTTTAGAGTCACATTAATGCCTGAAATTGGTCAAAATAGAAGCTTCTGAATAGGAGAAAAAGTCTGTAATAATGGCAATTTTGGTCACATTGAGGCTTGAAAAAGTGGTTATTCAACATGAGGCACATTCCAAATGACATTTTGAATCAATTTTTCTACAGTCCAAAAAATCAATTTTCTGATGAAAAACAATGACCTGTGTGTGACCTGTCGAAATTTCTCCAGATGGTCAGAAATGGAAATTTTTCAATGTTTATTTTTTTGACTGCTAATGACTATTCCATGTAAATTATCACTTTTGGAACAAATATAAGTGTGTTTAGAGTCACATTAATGCCTGAAATTGGTCAAAATAGAAGCTTCTGAATAGGAAAAAAAGTCTGTAATAATGGCAATTTTGGTCACATTGAGGCTTGAAAAAGTAGTTATTCAACATGAGGCACATTCCAAATGACATTTTGAATCAATTTTTCTACAGTCCAAAAAATCAATTTTCTGATGAAAAACAATGACCTGTGTGTGACCTGTCGAAATTTCTCCAGATGGTCAGAAATGGAAATTTTTCAATGTTTATTTTTTTGACTGCTAATGACTATTCCATGTAAATTATCACTTTTGGAACAAAAATAAGTGTGTTTAGAGTCACATTAATGCCTGAAATTGGTCAAAATAGAAGCTTCTGAATAGGAAAAAAAGTCTGTAATAATGGCAATTTTGGTCACATTGAGGCTTGAAAAAGTAGTTATTCAACATGAGGCACATTCCAAATGACATTTTGAATCAATTTTTCTACAGTCCAAAAAATCAATTTTCTGACGAAAAATGATGACCCGTGACCTGTCGAAATTTCTCCAGATGGTCACAAATGGAAATTTGTCAATGTTTAATTTTTTGACTGCTAATGACTATTCCATGTAAATTATCAATTTTGGACCAAAAATAAGTGTGTTTAGAGTCACATTAATGCCTGAAATTGGTCAAAATAGAAGCTTCTGAATAGGAGAAAAAGTCTGTAATAATGGCAATTTTGGTCACATTGAGGCTTGAAAAAGTAGTTATTCAACATGAAGCACATTCCAAATGACATTTTGAATCAATTTTTCTACAGTCCAAAAAATTAATTTTCTGATGAAAAACGATGACCCGTGACCTGTCGAAATTTCTCCAGATGGTCAGAAATGGAAATTTTGTCATGTTTAATTTTTTGACTGCTAATGACTATTCCACGTAAATTATCACTTTTGAAACAAAAATAAGTGTGTTTAGAGTTTCTTTAATGCCTGAAATTGGTCGAAATAGAAGCTTCTGAATAGGAGAAAAAGTCTGTAATAATGGCAATTTTGGTCACATTGAGGCTTTAAAAAGTAGTTATTCAACATGAGGCACATTCCAAATGACATTCTGAATCAATTTTTCTACAGTCCAAAAAATCAATTTTCTGATGAAAAACGATGACCCGTGACCTGTCGAATTTTCTCCAGATGGTCAGAAATGGAAATTTTTTAATGATTAATGTTTTGACTGCAAATGACTATTCCATGTAAATTATAATTTTTGGAACAAAAATAAGTGTGTTTAGAGTCACTTTAGTGCCAGAAATTGGTCGAAATAGAAGCTTCTGAATAGGAGAAAAAGTCTGTAATAATGGCAATTTTATTCACATTGAGGCTTTTAAAAGTAGTTATTCAACATGAGGCACATTCCAAATGACATTTTGAATCAATTTTTCTACAGTCCAAAAAATCAATTTTCTGATGAAAAACGATGACCCGTGACCTGTCGAAATTTCTCCAGATGGTCACAAATGGAAATTTTTCAATGTTTAATTTTTTTACTGCTAATGACTATTCCATGTAAATTATCACTTTTGGACCAAAAATAAGTGTGTTTAGAGTCACATTAATGCCTGAAATTGGTTGAAATGGAAGCTTCTGGATAGGAGAAAAAGTCTGTAATAATGGCAATTTTGGTCACATTGAGGCTTGAAAAAGTGGTTATTCAACATGAGGCACATTCCAAATGACATTTTGAATCAATTTTTCTACAGTCCAAAAAATCAATTTTCTGATGAAAAACGATGACCCGTGACCTGTCGAAATTTCTCCAGATGGTCAGAAATGGACATTTTTCAATGTTTAAATTTTTGACTGCTAATGACTATTCCATGTAAATTATCACTTTTGGAACAAAAATAAGTGTGTTTAGAGTCACATTAATGCCTGAAATTGGTCAAAATAGAAGCTTCTGAATAGGAGAAAAAGTCTGTAATAATGGCAATTTTGGTCACATTGAGGCTTGAAAAAGTGGTTATTCAACATGAGGCACATTCCAAATGACATTTTGAATCAATTTTTCTACAGTCCAAAAAATCAATTTTCTGATGAAAAACAATGACCTGTGTGTGACCTGTCGAAATTTCTCCAGATGGTCAGAAATGGAAATTTTTCAATGTTTATTTTTTTGACTGCTAATGACTATTCCATGTAAATTATCACTTTTGGAACAAATATAAGTGTGTTTAGAGTCACATTAATGCCTGAAATTGGTCAAAATAGAAGCTTCTGAATAGGAAAAAAAGTCTGTAATAATGGCAATTTTGGTCACATTGAGGCTTGAAAAAGTAGTTATTCAACATGAGGCACATTCCAAATGACATTTTGAATCAATTTTTCTACAGTCCAAAAAATCAATTTTCTGATGAAAAACAATGACCTGTGTGTGACCTGTCGAAATTTCTCCAGATGGTCAGAAATGGAAATTTTTCAATGTTTATTTTTTTGACTGCTAATGACTATTCCATGTAAATTATCACTTTTGGAACAAAAATAAGTGTGTTTAGAGTCACATTAATGCCTGAAATTGGTCAAAATAGAAGCTTCTGAATAGGAAAAAAAGTCTGTAATAATGGCAATTTTGGTCACATTGAGGCTTGAAAAAGTAGTTATTCAACATGAGGCACATTCCAAATGACATTTTGAATCAATTTTTCTACAGTCCAAAAAATCAATTTTCTGACGAAAAATGATGACCCGTGACCTGTCGAAATTTCTCCAGATGGTCACAAATGGAAATTTGTCAATGTTTAATTTTTTGACTGCGAATGACTATTCCATGTAAATTATCAATTTTGGACCAAAAATAAGTGTGTTTAGAGTCACATTAATGCCTGAAATTGGTCAAAATAGAAGCTTCTGAATAGGAGAAAAAGTCTGTAATAATGGCAATTTTGGTCACATTGAGGCTTGAAAAAGTAGTTATTCAACATGAGGCACATTCCAAATGACATTTTGAATCAATTTTTCTAAAGTCCAAAAAATCAATTTTCTGATGAAAAACGATGACCCGTGACCTGTCGAAATTTCTCCAGATGGTCAGAAATGGACATTTTTCAATGTTTAATTTTTTGACTGCTAATGACTATTCCACGTAAATTATCACTTTTGAAACAAAAATAAGTGTGTTTAGAGTTTCTTTAATGCCTGAAATTGGTCGAAATAGAAGCTTCTGAATAGGAGAAAAAGTCTGTAATAATGGCAATTTTGGTCACATTGAGGCTTTAAAAAGTAGTTATTCAACATGAGGCACATTCCAAATGACATTCTGAATCAATTTTTCTACAGTTCAAAAAATCAATTTTCTGATGAAAAACGATGACCCGTGACCTGTCGAAATTTCTCCAGATGGTCAGAAATGGAAATTTTTTAATGTTTAATTTTTTGACTGCAAATGACTATTCCATGTAAATTATAATTTTTGGAACAAAAATAAGTGTGTTTAGAGTCACTTTAGTGCCAGAAATTGGTCGAAACAGAAGCTTCTGAATAGGAGAAAAAGTCTGTAATAATGGCAATTTTATTCACATTGAGGCTTTTAAAAGTAGTTATTCAACATGAGGCACATTCCAAATGACATTTTAAATCAATTTTTCTACAGTCAAAAAAATCAATTTTCTGATGAAAAACGATGACCCGTGACCTGTTGAAATTTCTCCAGATGGTCAGAAATGGAAATTTTTCAATGTTTAACTTTTTTGACTGCAAATGACTATTCCATGTAAATTATCACTTTTGGAACAAATATAAGTGTGTTTAGAGTCTTATTAATGCCTGAAATTGGTCAAAATAGAAGCTTCTGGATAGGT
This sequence comes from Triturus cristatus, assembly GCF_964204655.1. Taxonomy (NCBI): domain Eukaryota; kingdom Metazoa; phylum Chordata; class Amphibia; order Caudata; family Salamandridae; genus Triturus; species Triturus cristatus. The sequence continues at coordinate 388,568,199 of NC_140592.1, read as the reverse complement.
GAAAAAGTCTGTAATAATGGTAATTTTGGTCACATTGAGGCTTGAAAAAGTAGTTATTCAACATGAGGCACATTCCAAATGACATTTTGAATCAATTTTTCTAAAGTCCAAAAAATCAATTTTCTGATGAAAAACGATGACCCGTGCCTGTCGAAATTTCTCCAGATGGTCAGAAATGGACATTTTTCAATGTTTAATTTTTTGACTGCTAATGACTATTCCATGTAAATTATCACTTTTGGAACAAAAATAAGTGTGTTTAGAGTCTTATTAATGCCTGAAATTGGTCAAAATAGAAGCTTCTGGATAGGTGAAAAAGTCTGTAATAATGGTAATTTTGGTCACATTGAGGCTTTAAAAAGTAGTTATTCAACATGAGGCACATTCCAAATGCCATTTTGAATCAATTTTCCTACAGTCCAAAAAATCAATTTTCTGATGAAAAACGATGACCCGTGCGTGACCTGTCGAAATTTCTCCAGATGGTCAGAAATGGAAATTTTTCAATGTTTAATTTTTTGACTGCTAATGACTATTCCATGTAAATTATCACTTTTGGACCAAAAATAAGTGTGTTTAGAATCACATTAATGCCTGAAATTGGTCAAAATAGAAGCTTCTGAATAGGAGAAAAAGTCTGTAATAATGGCAATTTTGGTCACATTGAGGCTTGAAAAAGTAGGTATTCAACATGAGGCACATTCCAAATGACATTTTGAATCAATTTTTCTAAAGTCCAAAAAATCAATTTTCTGATGAAAAACGATGACCCGTGACCTGTCGAAATTTCTCCAGATGGTCAGAAATGGACATTTTTCAATGTTTAATTTTTTGACTGCTAATGACTATTCCATGTAAATTATCACTTTTGGAACAAAAATAAGTGTGTTTAGAGTCACTTTAATGCCTGAAATTGGTCGAAATAGAAGATTCTGAATAGGAGAACAAGTCTGTAATAATGGCAATTTTGGTCACATTGAGGCTTTAAAAAGTAGTTATTCAACATGAGGCACATTCCAAATGACATTTTGAATCAATTTTTCTACAGTCCAAAAAATCAATTTTCTGATGAAAAACGATGACCGGTGACCTGTTGAAATTTCTCCAGATGGTCAGAAATGGAAATTTTTCAATGTTTAACTTTTTTGACTGCAAATGACTATTCCATGTAAATTATCACTTTTGGAACAAATATAAGTGTGTTTGAGTCACTTTAATGCCTGAAATTGGTTGAAATAGAAACTTCTGAATAGGAGAAAAAGTCTGTAATAAGGGCAATTTTGGTCACATTGAGGCTTGAAAAAGTAGTTATTCAACATGAGGCACATTCCAAATGACATTTTGAATCAATTTTTCTACAGTCCAAAAAATCAATTTTCTGATGAAAAACAATGACCTGTGTGTGACCTGTCGAAATTTCTCCAGATGGTCAGAAATGGAAATTTTTCAATGTTTATTTTTTTGACTGCTAATGACTATTCCATGTAAATTATCACTTTTGGAACAAAAATAAGTGTGTTTAGAGTCACATTAATGCCTGAAATTGGTCAAAATAGAAGCTTCTGAATAGGAGAAAAAGTCTGTAATAATGGCAATTTTGGTCACATTGAGGCTTGAAAAAGTAGGTATTCAACATGAGGCACATTCCAAATGACATTTTAAATGAATTTTTCTACAGTCCAAAAAATCAATTTTCTGATGAAAAACAATGACCTGTGTGTGACCTGTCGAAATTTCTCCAGATGGTCAGAAATGGAAATTTTGTCGTGTTTAATTTTTTGACTGCTAATGACTATTCCATGTAAATTATCACTTTTGAAACAAAAATAAGTGTGTTTAGAGTTTCATAAATGCCTGAAATTGGTCGAAATAGAAGCTTCTAAATAGGAGAAAAAGTCTGTAATAATGGCAATTTTGGTCACATTGAGGCTTTAAAAATAGTTATTCAACATGAGGCACATTCCAACTGACATTCTGAATCAATTTTTCTACAGTCCAAAAAATCAATTTTCTGATGAAAAACGATGACCCGTGACCTGTCGAAATTTCTCCAGATGGTCAGAAATGGAATTTTTTTAATGTTTAATTTTTTGACTGCAAACAACTATTCCATGTAAATTATAATTTTTGGAACAAAACTAAGTGTGTTTAGAGTCACTTTAATGCAAGTCTGTAATAATGGCAATTTTGGTCACATTGAGGCTTTAAAAAGTAGTTATTCAACATGAGGCACATTCCAAATGACATTTTGAATAAATTTTTCTACAGTCCAAAAAAATCAATTTTCTGATGAAAAACGATGACCGGTGACCTGTCGAAATTTCTCCAGATGGTCAGAAATGGAAATTTTTCAATGTTTAACTTTTTTGACTGCAAAAGACTATTCCATGTAAATTATCACTTTTGGAACAAATATAAGTGTGTTTGAGTCACTTTAATGCCTGAAATTGGTTGAAATAGAAGCTTCTGAATAGGAGAAAAAGTCTGTAATAATGGCAATTTTGGTCACATTGAGGCTTGAAAAAGTAGTTATTCAACATGAGGCACATTCCAAATGACATTTTGAATCAATTTTTCTACAGTCCAAAAAATCAATTTTCTGATGAAAAACGATGACCCGTGACCTGTCGAAATTTCTCCAGACGGTCAGAAATGGAAATGTTTTAATGTTTAATTTTTTGACTGCAAATGACTATTCCATGTAAATTATAATTTTTTGAACAAAAATAGGTGTGTTTAGAGTCACTTTAGAGCCTGAAATTGGTCGAAATAGAAGCTTCTGAATAGGAGAAAAAGTCTGTAATAATGGCAATTTTATTCACATTGAGGCTTCCAAAAGTACTTATTCAACATGAGGCACATTCCAAATGACATTTTGAATCAATTTTTCTACAGTCCAAAAAATCAATTTTCTGATGAAAAACGATGACCCGTGACCTGTCGAAATTTCTCCAGATGGTCAGAAATGGAAATATTTCAATGTTTAATTTTTTGACTGCTAATGACTATTCCATGTAAATTATCACTTTTGGAACAAAAATAAGTGTGTTTAGAGTCACATTAATGCCTGAAATTGGTCAAAATAGAAACTTCTGAATAGGAGAAAAAGTCTGTAATAATGGCAATTTTGGTCACATTGAGGCTGTAAAAAGTAGTTATTCAACATGAAGCACATTCCAAATGACATTTTGAATCAATTTTTCTACAGTCCAAAAAATTAATTTTCTGATGAAAAACGATGATCCGTGACCTGTCGAAATTTCTCCAGATGGTCAGAAATGGAAATTTTGTCATGTTTAATTTTTTGACTGCTAATGACTATTCCACGTAAATTATCACTTTTGAAACAAAAATAAGTGTGTTTAGAGTTTCTTTAATGCCTGAAATTGGTCGAAATAGAAGCTTCTGAATAGGAGAAAAAGTCTGTAATAATGGCAATTTTGGTCACATTGAGGCTTTAAAAAGTAGTTATTCAACATGAGGCACATTCCAAATGACATTCTGAATCAATTTTTCTACAGTCCAAAAAATCAATTTTCTGATGAAAAACGATGACCCGTGACCTGTCGAAATTTCTCCAGATGGTCACAAATGGAAATTTTTCAATGTTTAATTTTTTGACTGCTTATGACTATTCCATGTAAATTATCACTTTTGGAACAAAAATAAGTGTGTTTAGAGTCACTTTAGTGCCTGAAATTGGTCGAAATAGAAGCTTCTGAATAGGAGAAAAAGTTTGTAATAATGGCAATTTTATTCACATTGAGGCTTCTAAAAGTAGTTATTCAACATGAGGCACATTCCAAATGACATTTTAAATTAATTTTTCTACAGTCCAAAAAATCAATTTTCTGATGAAAAACGATGACCCGTGACCTGTCGAAATTTCTCCAGATGGTCAGAAATGGAAATTTTTTAATGTTTAATTTTAGACTGCAAATGACTATTCCATGTAAATTATCACTTTTGGAGCAAAAATAAGTGTGTTTAGAGTCACATTAATGCCTGAAATTGGTCAAAATAGAAGCTTCTGGATAGGAGAAAAAGTCTGTAATAATGGCAATTTTGGTCACATTGAGGCTTTAAAAAGTAGTTATTCAACATGAGGCACATTCCAAATGACATTTTGAATCAATTTTTCTACAGTCCAAAAAATCAATTTTCTGATGAAAAACGATGACCTGTCGAAATTTCTCCAGATGGTCAGAAATGGAAATTTTTCAATGTTTAACTTTTTTGACTGCAAATGACTATTCCATGTAAATTATCACTTTTGGAACAAATATAAGTGTGTTTGAGTCACTTTAATGCCTGAAATTGGTTGAAATAGAAGCTTCTGAATAGGAGAAAAACTCTGTAATAATGGCAATTTTGGTCACATTGAGGCTTGAAAAAGTAGTTATTCAACATGAGGCACATTCCAAATGACATTTTAAATCAATTTTTCTACAGTCCAAAAAATCAATTTTCTGATGAAAAACGATGACCCGTGACCTGTCGAAATTTCTCCAGATGGTCAGAAATGGAAATTTTTCAATGTTAAATTTTTTGACTGCTAATGACTATTCCATGTAAATTATCAATTTTGGAACAAAAATAAGTGTGTTTAGAGTCACATTAATGCCTGAAATTGGTCAAAATAGAAGCTTCTGGATAGGAGAAAAAGTCTGTAATAATGGCAATTTTGGTCACATTGAGGCTTTAAAAAGTAGTTATTCAACATGAGGCACATTCCAAATGACATTTTGAATAAATTTTTCTACAGTCCAAAAAATCAATTTTCTGATGAAAAACGATGACCGGTGACCTGTCGAAATTTCTCCAGATGGTCAGAAATGGAAATTTTTCAATGTTTAACTTTTTTGACTGCAAAAGACTATTCCATGTAAATTATCACTTTTGGAACAAATATAAGTGTGTTTGAGTCACTTTAATGCCTGAAATTAGTTGAAATAGAAGCTTCTGAATAGGAGAAAAAGTCTGTAATAATGGCAATTTTGGTCACATTGAGGCTTGAAAAAGTAGTTATTCAACATGAGGCACATTCCAAATGACATTTTGAATCAATTTTTCTACAGTCCAAAAAATCAATTTTCTGACGAAAAACGATGACCCGTGACCTGTCGAAATTTTTCCAGATGGTCACAAATGGAAATTTGTCAATGTTTAATTTTTTGACTGCTAATGACTATTCCATGTAAATTATCACTTTTGGACCAAAAATAAGTGTGTTTAGAGTCACATTAATGCCTGAAATTGATCAAAATAGAAGCTTCTGAATAGGAGAAAAAGTCTGTAATAATGGCAATTTTGGTCACATTGAGGCTTGAAAAAGTAGGTATTCAACATGAGGCACATTCCAAATGACATTTTAAATGAATTTTTCTACAGTCCAAAAAATCAATTTTCTGATGAAAAACGATAACCCGTGACCTGTCGAAATTTCTCCAGATGGTCAGAAATGGAAATTTTGTCATGTTTAATTTTTTGACTGCTAATGACTATTCCACGTAAATTATCACTTTTGAAACAAAAATAAGTGTGTTTAGAGTTTCTTTAATGCCTGAAATTGGTCGAAATAGAAGCTTCTGAATAGGAGAAAAAGTCTGTAATAATGGCAATTTTGGTCACATTGAGGCTTTAAAAAGTAGTTATTCAACATGAGGCACATTCCAAATGACATTCTGAATCAATTTTTCTACAGTTCAAAAAATCAATTTTCTGATGAAAAACGATGACCCGTGACCTGTCGAAATTTCTCCAGATGGTCAGAAATGGAAATTTTTTAATGTTTAATTTTTTGACTGCAAATGACTATTCCATGTAAATTATAATTTTTGGAACAAAAATAAGTGTGTTTAGAGTCACTTTAGTGCCAGAAATTGGTCGAAACAGAAGCTTCTGAATAGGAGAAAAAGTCTGTAATAATGGCAATTTTATTCACATTGAGGCTTTTAAAAGTAGTTATTCAACATGAGGCACATTCCAAATGACATTTTAAATCAATTTTTCTACAGTCAAAAAAATCAATTTTCTGATGAAAAACGATGACCCGTGACCTGTCGAAATTTCTCCAGATGGTCACAAATGGAAATTTGTCAATGTTTAATTTTTTGACTGCTAATGACTATTCCATGTAAATTATCAATTTTGGACCAAAAATAAGTGTGTTTAGAGTCACATTAATGCCTGAAATTGGTCAAAATAGAAGCTTCTGAATAGGAGAAAAAGTCTGTAATAATGGCAATTTTGGTCACATTGAGGCTTGAAAAAGTAGTTATTCAACATGAGGCACATTCCAAATGACATTTTGAATCAATTTTTCTAAAGTCCAAAAAATCAATTTTCTGATGAAAAACGATGACCCGTGACCTGTCGAAATTTCTCCAGATGGTCAGAAATGGACATTTTTCAATGTTTAATTTTTTGACTGCTAATGACTATTCCATGTAAATTATCACTTTTGGAACAAAAATAAGTGTGTTTAGAGTCTTATTAATGCCTGAAATTGGTCAAAATAGAAGCTTCTGGATAGGTGAAAAAGTCTGTAATAATGGTAATTTTGGTCACATTGAGGCTTTAAAAAGTAGTTATTCAACATGAGGCACATTCCAAATGCCATTTTGAATCAATTTTCCTACAGTCCAAAAAATCAATTTTCTGATGAAAAACGATGACCCGTGACCTGTCGAAATTTCTCCAGATGGTCAGAAATGGAAATTTTTCAATGTTTAATTTTTTGACTGCTAATGACTATTCCATGTAAATTATCACTTTTGGACCAAAAATAAGTGTGTTTAGAATCACATTAATGCCTGAAATTGGTCAAAATAGAAGCTTCTGAATAGGAGAAAAAGTCTGTAATAATGGCAATTTTGGTCACATTGAGGCTTGAAAAAGTAGTTATTCAACATGAGGCACATTCCAAATGACATTTTGAATCAATTTTTCTACAGTCCAAAAAATCAATTTTCTGATGAAAAACGATGACCCGTGACCTGTCGAAATTTCTCCAGATGGTCACAAATGGAAATTTGTCAATGTTTAATTTTTTGACTGCTAATGACTATTCCATGTAAATTATCACTTTTGGACCAAAAATAAGTGTGTTTAGAGTCACATTAATGCCTGAAATTGATCAAAATAGAAGCTTCTGAATAGGAGAAAAAGTCTGTAATAATGGCAATTTTGGTCACATTGAGGCTTGAAAAAGTAGGTATTCAACATGAGGCACATTCCAAATGACATTTTAAATGAATTTTTCTACAGTCCAAAAAATCAATTTTCTGATGAAAAACGATGACCCGTGACCTGTCGAAATTTCTCCAGACGGTCAGAAATGGAAATGTTTTAATGTTTAATTTTTTGACTGCAAATGACTATTCCATGTAAATTATCACTTTTGGAACAAAAATAAGTGTGTTTAGAGTCACATTAATGCCTGAAATTGGTCAAAATAGAAACTTCTGAATAGGAGAAAAAGTCTGTAATAATGGCAATTTTGGTCACATTGAGGCTGTAAAAAGTAGTTATTCAACATGAAGCACATTCCAAATGACATTTTGAATCAATTTTTCTACAGTCCAAAAAATTAATTTTCTGATGAAAAACGATGACCCGTGACCTGTCGAAATTTCTCCAGATGGTCAGAAATGGAAATTTTGTCATGTTTAATTTTTTGACTGCTAATGACTATTCCACGTAAATTATCACTTTTGAAACAAAAATAAGTGTGTTTAGAGTTTCTTTAATGCCTGAAATTGGTCGAAATAGAAGCTTCTGAATAGGAGAAAAAGTCTGTAATAATGGCAATTTTGGTCACATTGAGGCTTTAAAAAGTAGTTATTCAACATGAGGCACATTCCAAATGACATTCTGAATCAATTTTTCTACAGTCCAAAAAATCAATTTTCTGATGAAAAACGATGACCCGTGACCTGTCGAAATTTCTCCAGATGGTCACAAATGGAAATTTTTCAATGTTTAATTTTTTGACTGCTTATGACTATTCCATGTAAATTATCACTTTTGGAACAAAAATAAGTGTGTTTAGAGTCACTTTAGTGCCTGAAATTGGTCGAAATAGAAGCTTCTGAATAGGAGAAAAAGTTTGTAATAATGGCAATTTTATTCACATTGAGGCTTCTAAAAGTAGTTATTCAACATGAGGCACATTCCAAATGACATTTTAAATTAATTTTTCTACAGTCCAAAAAATCAATTTTCTGATGAAAAACGATGACCCGTGACCTGTCGAAATTTCTCCAGATGGTCAGAAATGGAAATTTTTTAATGTTTAATTTTAGACTGCAAATGACTATTCCATGTAAATTATCACTTTTGGAACAAAAATAAGTGTGTTTAGAGTCACATTAATGCCTGAAATTGGTCAAAATAGAAGCTTCTGGATAGGAGAAAAAGTCTGTAATAATGGCAATTTTGGTCACATTGAGGCTTTAAAAAGTAGTTATTCAACATGAGGCACATTCCAAATGACATTTTGAATCAATTTTTCTACAGTCCAAAAAATCAATTTTCTGATGAAAAACGATGACCGGTGACCTGTCGAAATATCTCCAGATGGTCAGAAATGGAAATTTTTCAATGTTTAACTTTTTTGACTGCAAATGACTATTCCATGTAAATTATCACTTTTGGAACAAATATAAGTGTGTTTGAGTCACTTTAATGCCTGAAATTGGTTGAAATAGAAGCTTCTGAATAGGAGAAAAACTCTGTAATAATGGCAATTTTGGTCACATTGAGGCTTGAAAAAGTAGTTATTCAACATGAGGCACATTCCAAATGACATTTTAAATCAATTTTTCTACAGTCCAAAAAATCAATTTTCTGATGACAAACGATGACCCGTGACCTGTCGAAATTTCTCCAGATGGTCAGAAATGGAAATTTTTCAATGTTAAATTTTTTGACTGCTAATGACTATTCCATGTAAATTATCACTTTTGGAACAAAAATAAGTGTGTTTAGAGTCACATTAATGCCTGAAATTGGTCAAAATAGAAGCTTCTGGATAGGAGAAAAAGTCTGTAATAATGGCAATTTTGGTCACATTGAGGCTTTAAAAAGTAGTTATTCAACATGAGGCACATTCCAAATGACATTTTGAATACATTTTTCTACAGTCCAAAAAAATCAATTTTCTGATGAAAAACGATGACCGGTGACCTGTCGAAATTTCTCCAGATGGTCAGAAATGGAAATTTTTCAATGTTTAACTTTTTTGACTGCAAAAGACTATTCCATGTAAATTATCACTTTTGGAACAAATATAAGTGTGTTTGAGTCACTTTAATGCCTGAAATTGGTTGAAATAGAAGCTTCTGAATAGGAGAAAAAGTCTGTAATAATGGCAATTTTGGTCACATTGAGGCTTGAAAAAGTAGTTATTCAACATGAGGCACATTCCAAATGACATTTTGAATCAATTTTTCTACAGTCCAAAAAATCAATTTTCTGATGAAAAACGATGACCCGTGACCTGTCGAAATTTCTCCAGATGGTCACAAATGGAAATTTGTCAATGTTTAATTTTTTGACTGCTAATGACTATTCCATGTAAATTATCACTTTTGGACCAAAAATAAGTGTGTTTAGAGTCACATTAATGCCTGAAATTGATCAAAATAGAAGCTTCTGAATAGGAGAAAAAGTCTGTAATAATGGCAATTTTGGTCACATTGAGGCTTGAAAAAGTAGGTATTCAACATGAGGCACATTCCAAATGACATTTTAAATGAATTTTTCTACAGTCCAAAAAATCAATTTTCTGATGAAAAACGATGACCCGTGACCTGTCGAAATTTCTCCAGACGGTCAGAAATGGAAATGTTTTAATGTTTAATTTTTTGACTGCAAATGACTATTCCATGTAAATTATAATTTTTTGAACAAAAATAAGTGTGTTTAGAGTCACTTTAGAGCCTGAAATTGGTCGAAATAGAAGCTTCTGAATAGGAGAAAAAGTCTGTAATAATGGCAATTTTATTCACATTGAGGCTTCTAAAAGTACTTATTCAACATGAGGCACATTCCAAATGACATTTTGAATCAATTTTTCTACAGTCCAAAAAATCAATTTTCTGATGAAAAACGATGACCCGTGACCTGTCGAAATTTCTCCAGATGGTCAGAAATGGAAATATTTCAATGTTTAATTTTTTGACTGCTAATGACTATTCCATGTAAATTATCACTTTTGGAACAAAAATAAGTGTGTTTAGAGTCACATTAATGCCTGAAATTGGTCAAAATAGAAACTTCTGAATAGGAGAAAAAGTCTGTAATAATGGCAATTTTGGTCACATTGAGGCTGTAAAAAGTAGTTATTCAACATGAAGCACATTCCAAATGACATTTTGAATCAATTTTTCTACAGTCCAAAAAATTAATTTTCTGATGAAAAACGATGACCCGTGACCTGTCGAAATTTCTCCAGATGGTCAGAAATGGAAATTTTGTCATGTTTAATTTTTTGACTGCTAATGACTATTCCACGTAAATTATCACTTTTGAAACAAAAATAAGTGTGTTTAGAGTTTCTTTAATGCCTGAAATTGGTCGAAATAGAAGCTTCTGAATAGGAGAAAAAGTCTGTAATAATGGCAATTTTGGTCACATTGAGGCTTTAAAAAGTAGTTATTCAACATGAGGCACATTCCAAATGACATTCTGAATCAATTTTTCTACAGTCCAAAAAATCAATTTTCTGATGAAAAACGATGACCCGTGACCTGTCGAAATTTCTCCAGATGGTCACAAATGGAAATTTTTCAATGTTTAATTTTTTGACTGCTTATGACTATTCCATGTAAATTATCACTTTTGGAACAAAAATAAGTGTGTTTAGAGTCACTTTAGTGCCTGAAATTGGTCGAAATAGAAGCTTCTGACTAGGAGAAAAAGTTTGTAATAATGGCAATTTTATTCACATTGAGGCTTCTAAAAGTAGTTATTCAACATGAGGCACATTCCAAATGACATTTTAAATTAATTTTTCTACAGTCCAAAAAATCAATTTTCTGATGAAAAACGATGACCCGTGACCTGTCGAAATTTCTCCAGATGGTCAGAAATGGAAATTTTTTAATGTTTAATTTTAGACTGCAAATGACTATTCCATGTAAATTATCACTTTTGGAACAAAAATAAGTGTGTTTAGAGTCACATTAATGCCTGAAATTGGTCAAAATAGAAGCTTCTGGATAGGAGAAAAAGTCTGTAATAATGGCAATTGTGGTCACATTGAGGCTTTAAAAAGTAGTTATTCAACATGAGGCACATTCCAAATGACATTTTGAATCAATTTTTCTACAGTCCAAAAAATCAATTTTCTGATGAAAAACGATGACCTGTCGAAATTTCTCCAGATGGTCAGAAATGGAAATTTTTCAATGTTTAACTTTTTTGACTGCAAATGACTATTCCATGTAAATTATCACTTTTGGAACAAATATAAGTGTGTTTGAGTCACTTTAATGCCTGAAATTGGTTGAAATAGAAGCTTCTGAATAGGAGAAAAACTCTGTAATAATGGCAATTTTGGTCACATTGAGGCTTGAAAAAGTAGTTATTCAACATGAGGCACATTCCAAATGACATTTTAAATCAATTTTTCTACAGTCCAAAAAATCAATTTTCTGATGAAAAACGATGACCCGTGACCTGTCGAAATTTCTCCAGATGGTCAGAAATGGAAATTTTTCAATGTTACATTTTTTGACTGCTAATGACTATTCCATGTAAATTATCACTTTTGGAACAAAAATAAGTGTGTTTAGAGTCACATTAATGCCTGAAATTGGTCAAAATAGAAGCTTCTGGATAGGAGAAAAAGTCTGTAATAATGGCAATTTTGGTCACATTGAGGCTTTAAAAAGTAGTTATTCAACATGAGGCACATTCCAAATGACATTTTGAATAAATTTTTCTACAGTCCAAAAAATCAATTTTCTGATGAAAAACGATGACCGGTGACCTGTCGAAATTTCTCCAGATGGTCAGAAATGGAAATTTTTCAATGTTTAACTTTTTTGACTGCAAAAGACTATTCCATGTAAATTATCACTTTTGGAACAAATATAAGTGTGTTTGAGTCACTTTAATGCCTGAAATTAGTTGAAATAGAAGCTTCTGTATAGGAGAAAAAGTCTGTAATAATGGCAATTTTGGTCAGATTGAGGCTTGAAAAAGTAGTTATTCAACATGAGGCACATTCCAAATGACATTTTAAATCAATTTTTCTACAGTCCAAAAAATCAATTTTCTGATGAAAAACGATGACCCGTGACCTGTCGAAATTTCTCCAGATGGTCAGAAATGGAAATTTTTCAATGTTAAATTTTTTGACTGCTAATGACTATTCCATGTAAATTATCACTTTTGGAACAAAAATAAGTGTGTTTAGAGTCACATTAATGCCTGAAATTGGTCAAAATAGAAGCTTCTGGATAGGAGAAAAAGTCTGTAATAATGGCAATTTTGGTCACATTGAGGCTTTAAAAAGTAGTTATTCAACATGAGGCACATTCCAAATGACATTTTGAATAAATTTTTCTACAGTCCAAAAAATCAATTTTCTGATGAAAAACGATGACCGGTGACCTGTCGAAATTTCTCCAGATGGTCAGAAATGGAAATTTTTCAATGTTTAACTTTTTTGACTGCAAAAGACTATTCCATGTAAATTATCACTTTTGGAACAAATATAAGTGTGTTTGAGTCACTTTAATGCCTGAAATTAGTTGAAATAGAAGCTTCTGAATAGGAGAAAAAGTCTGTAATAATGGCAATTTTGGTCACATTGAGGCTTGAAAAAGTAGTTATTCAACATGAGGCACATTCCAAATGACATTTTGAATCAATTTTTCTACAGTCTAAAAAATCAATTTTCTGACGAAAAACGATGACCCGTGACCTGTCGAAATTTCTCCAGATGGTCACAAATGGAAATTTGTCAATGTTTAATTTTTTGACTGCTAATGACTATTCCATGTAAATTATCACTTTTGGACCAAAAATAAGTGTGTTTAGAGTCACATTAATGCCTGAAATTGATCAAAATAGAAGCTTCTGAATAGGAGAAAAAGTCTGTACTAATGGCAATTTTGGTCACATTGAGGCTTGAAAAAGTAGGTATTCAACATGAGGCACATTCCAAATGACATTTTAAATGAATTTTTCTACAGTCCAAAAAATCAATTTTCTGATGAAAAACGATGACCCGTGACCTGTCGAAATTTCTCCTGACGGTCAGAAATGGAAATGTTTTAATGTTTAATTTTTTGACTGCAAATGACTATTCCATGTAAATTATAATTTTTTGAACAAAAATAAGTGTGTTTAGAGTCACTTTAGAGCCTGAAATTGGTCGAAATAGAAGCTTCTGAATAGGAGAAAAAGTCTGTAATAATGGCAATTTTATTCACATTGAGGCTTCTAAAAGTACTTATTCAACATGAGGCACATTCCAAATGACATTTTGAATCAATTTTTCTAAAGTCCAAAAAATCAATTTTCTGATGAAAAACGATGACCCGTGACCTGTCGAAATTTCTCCAGATGGTCAGAAATGGAAATATTTCAATGTTTAATTTTTTGACTGCTAATGACTATTCCATGTAAATTATCACTTTTGGAACAAAAATAAGTGTGTTTAGAGTCACATTAATGCCTGAAATTGGTCAAAATAGAAACTTCTGAATAGGAGAAAAAGTCTGTAATAATGGCAATTTTGGTCACATTGAGGCTGTAAAAAGTAGTTATTCAACATGAAGCACATTCCAAATGACATTTTGAATCAATTTTTCTACAGTCCAAAAAATTAATTTTCTGATGAAAAACGATGACCCGTGACCTGTCGAAATTTCTCCAGATGGTCAGAAATGGAAATTTTGTCATGTTTAATTTTTTGACTGCTAATGACTATTCCACGTAAATTATCACTTTTGAAACAAAAATAAGTGTGTTTAGAGTTTCTTTAATGCCTGAAATTGGTCGAAATAGAAGCTTCTGAATAGGAGAAAAAGTCTGTAATAATGGCAATTTTGGTCACATTGAGGCTTTAAAAAGTAGTTATTCAACATGAGGCACATTCCAAATGACATTCTGAATCAATTTTTCTACAGTTCAAAAAATCAATTTTCTGATGAAAAACGATGACCCGTGACCTGTCGAAATTTCCCCAGATGGTCAGAAATGGAAATGTTTTAATGTTTAATTTTTTGACTGCAAATGACTATTCCATGTAAATTATAATTTTTGGAACAAAAATAAGTGTGTTTAGAGTCACTTTAGTGCCAGAAATTGGTCGAAACAGAAGCTTCTGAATAGGAGAAAAAGTCTGTAATAATGGCAATTTTATTCACATTGAGGCTTTTAAAAGTAGTTATTCAACATGAGGCACATTCCAAATGACATTTTAAATCAATTTTTCTACAGTCAAAAAAATCAATTTTCTGATGAAAAACGATGACCAGTGACCTGTCGAAATTTCTCCAGATGGTCACAAATGGAAATTTGTCAATGTTTAATTTTTTGACTGCTAATGACTATTCCATGTAAATTATCAATTTTGGACCAAAAATAAGTGTGTTTAGAGTCACATTAATGCCTGAAATTGGTCAAAATAGAAGCTTCTGAATAGGAGAAAAAGTCTGTAATAATGGCAATTTTGGTCACATTGAGGCTTTAAAAAGTAGTTATTCAACATGAGGCACATTCCAAATGACATTCTGAATCAATTTTTCTACAGTCCAAAAAATCAATTTTCTGATGAAAAACGATGACCCGTGACCTGTCGAAATTTCTCCAGATGGTCACAAATGGAAATTTTTCAATGTTTAATTTTTTGACTGCTTATGACTATTCCATGTAAATTATCACTTTTGGAACAAAAATAAGTGTGTTTAGAGTCACTTTAGTGCCTGAAATTGGTCGAAATAGAAGCTTCTGAATAGGAGAAAAAGTTTGTAATAATGGCAATTTTATTCACATTGAGGCTTCTAAAAGTAGTTATTCAACATGAGGCACATTCCAAATGACATTTTAAATTAATTTTTCTACAGTCCAAAAAATCAATTTTCTGATGAAAAACGATGACCCGTGACCTGTCGAAATTTCTCCAGATGGTCAGAAATGGAAATTTTTTAATGTTTAATTTTAGACTGCAAATGACTATTCCATGTAAATTATCACTTTTGGAACAAAAATAAGTGTGTTTAGAGTCACATTAATGCCTGAAATTGGTCAAAATAGAAGCTTCTGGATAGGAGAAAAAGTCTGTAATAATGGCAATTTTGGTCACATTGAGGCTTTAAAAAGTAGTTATTCAACATGAGGCACATTCCAAATGACATTTTGAATCAATTTTTCTATTGTCCAAAAAATCAATTTTCTGATGAAAAACGATGACCTGTCGAAATTTCTCCAGATGGTCAGAAATGGAAATTTTTCAATGTTTAACTTTTTTGACTGCAAATGACTATTCCATGTAAATTATCACTTTTGGAACAAATATAAGTGTGTTTGAGTCACTTTAATGCCTGAAATTGGTTGAAATAGAAGCTTCTGAATAGGAGAAAAACTCTGTAATAATGGCAATTTTGGTCACATTGAGGCTTGAAAAAGTAGTTATTCAACATGAGGCACATTCCAAATGACATTTTAAATCAATTTTTCTACAGTCCAAAAAATCAATTTTCTGATGAAAAACGATGACCCGTGACCTGTCGAAATTTCTCCAGATGGTCAGAAATGGAAATTTTTCAATGTTAAATTTTTTGACTGCTAATGACTATTCCATGTAAATTATCAATTTTGGAACAAAAATAAGTGTGTTTAGAGTCACATTAATGCCTGAAATTGGTCAAAATAGAAGCTTCTGGATAGGAGAAAAAGTCTGTAATAATGGCAATTTTGGTCACATTGAGGCTTTAAAAAGTAGTTATTCAACATGAGGCACATTCCAAATGACATTTTGAATAAATTTTTCTACAGTCCAAAAAATCAATTTTCTGATGAAAAACGATGACCGGTGACCTGTCGAAATTTCTCCAGATGGTCAGAAATGGAAATTTTTCAATGTTTAACTTTTTTGACTGCAAAAGACTATTCCATGTAAATTATCACTTTTGGAACAAATATAAGTGTGTTTGAGTCACTTTAATGCCTGAAATTAGTTGAAATAGAAGCTTCTGAATAGGAGAAAAAGTCTGTAATAATGGCAATTTTGGTCACATTGAGGCTTGAAAAAGTAGTTATTCAACATGAGGCACATTCCAAATGACATTTTGAATCAATTTTTCTACAGTCCAAAAAATCAATTTTCTGATGAAAAACGATGACCCGTGACCTGTCGAAATTTCTCCAGATGGTCACAAATGGAAATTTTTCAATGTTTAATTTTTTGACTGCTTATGACTATTCCATGTAAATTATCACTTTTGGAACAAAAATAAGTGTGTTTAGAGTCACTTTAGTGCCTGAAATTGGTCGAAATAGAAGCTTCTGAATAGGAGAAAAAGTTTGTAATAATGGCAATTTTATTCACATTGAGGCTTCTAAAAGTAGTTATTCAACATGAGGCACATTCCAAATGACATTTTAAATTAATTTTTCTACAGTCCAAAAAATCAATTTTCTGATGAAAAACGATGACCCGTGACCTGTCGAAATTTCTCCAGATGGTCAGAAATGGAAATTTTTTAATGTTTAATTTTAGACTGCAAATGACTATTCCATGTAAATTATCACTTTTGGAACAAAAATAAGTGTGTTTAGAGTCACATTAATGCCTGAAATTGGTCAAAATAGAAGCTTCTGGATAGGAGAAAAAGTCTGTAATAATGGCAATTTTGGTCACATTGAGGCTTTAAAAAGTAGTTATTCAACATGAGGCACATTCCAAATGACATTTTGAATCAATTTTTCTATTGTCCAAAAAATCAATTTTCTGATGAAAAACGATGACCTGTCGAAATTTCTCCAGATGGTCAGAAATGGAAATTTTTCAATGTTTAACTTTTTTGACTGCAAATGACTATTCCATGTAAATTATCACTTTTGGAACAAATATAAGTGTGTTTGAGTCACTTTAATGCCTGAAATTGGTTGAAATAGAAGCTTCTGAATAGGAGAAAAACTCTGTAATAATGGCAATTTTGGTCACATTGAGGCTTGAAAAAGTAGTTATTCAACATGAGGCACATTCCAAATGACATTTTAAATCAATTTTTCTACAGTCCAAAAAATCAATTTTCTGATGAAAAACGATGACCCGTGACCTGTCGAAATTTCTCCAGATGGTCAGAAATGGAAATTTTTCAATGTTAAATTTTTTGACTGCTAATGACTATTCCATGTAAATTATCAATTTTGGAACAAAAATAAGTGTGTTTAGAGTCACATTAATGCCTGAAATTGGTCAAAATAGAAGCTTCTGGATAGGAGAAAAAGTCTGTAATAATGGCAATTTTGGTCACATTGAGGCTTTAAAAAGTAGTTATTCAACATGAGGCACATTCCAAATGACATTTTGAATAAATTTTTCTACAGTCCAAAAAATCAATTTTCTGATGAAAAACGATGACCGGTGACCTGTCGAAATTTCTCCAGATGGTCAGAAATGGAAATTTTTCAATGTTTAACTTTTTTGACTGCAAAAGACTATTCCATGTAAATTATCACTTTTGGAACAAATATAAGTGTGTTTGAGTCACTTTAATGCCTGAAATTAGTTGAAATAGAAGCTTCTGAATAGGAGAAAAAGTCTGTAATAATGGCAATTTTGGTCACATTGAGGCTTGAAAAAGTAGTTATTCAACATGAGGCACATTCCAAATGACATTTTGAATCAATTTTTCTACAGTCCAAAAAATCAATTTTCTGACGAAAAACGATGACCCGTGACCTGTCGAAATTTCTCCAGATGGTCACAAATGGAAATTTGTCAATGTTTAATTTTTTGATTGCTAATGACTATTCCATGTAAATTATCACTTTTGGACCAAAAATAAGTGTGTTTAGAGTCACATTAATGCCTGAAATTGATCAAAATAGAAGCTTCTGAATAGGAGAAAAAGTCTGTAATAATGGCAATTTTGGTCACATTGAGGCTTGAAAAAGTAGGTATTCAACATGAGGCACATTCCAAATGACATTTTAAATGAATTTTTCTACAGTCCAAAAAATCAATTTTCTGATGAAAAACGATGACCCGTGACCTGTCGAAATTTCTCCTGACGGTCAGAAATGGAAATGTTTTAATGTTTAATTTTTTGACTGCAAATGACTATTCCATGTAAATTATAATTTTTTGAACAAAAATAAGTGTGTTTAGAGTCACTTTAGAGCCTGAAATTGGTCGAAATAGAAGCTTCTGAATAGGAGAAAAAGTCTGTAATAATGGCAATTTTATTCACATTGAGGCTTCTAAAAGTACTTATTCAACATGAGGCACATTCCAAATGACATTTTGAATCAATTTTTCTAAAGTCCAAAAAATCAATTTTCTGATGAAAAACGATGACCCGTGACCTGTCGAAATTTCTCCAGATGGTCAGAAATGGAAATTTTGTCATGTTTAATTTTTTGACTGCTAATGACTATTCCACGTAAATTATCACTTTTGAAACAAAAATAAGTGTGTTTAGAGTTTCTTTAATGCCTGAAATTGGTCGAAATAGAAGCTTCTGAATAGGAGAAAAAGTCTGTAATAATGGCAATTTTGGTCACATTGAGGCTTTAAAAAGTAGTTATTCAACATGAGGCACATTCCAAATGACATTCTGAATCAATTTTTCTACAGTTCAAAAAATCAATTTTCTGATGAAAAACGATGACCCGTGACCTGTCGAAATTTCTCCAGATGGTCAGAAATGGAAATTTTTTAATGTTTAATTTTTTGACTGCAAATGACTATTCCATGTAAATTATAATTTTTGGAACAAAAATAAGTGTGTTTAGAGTCACTTTAGTGCCAGAAATTGGTCGAAACAGAAGCTTCTGAATAGGAGAAAAAGTCTGTAATAATGGCAATTTTATTCACATTGAGGGTTTTAAAAGTAGTTATTCAACATGAGGCACATTCCAAATGACATTTTAAATCAATTTTTCTACAGTCAAAAAAATCAATTTTCTGATGAAAAACGATGACCCGTGACCTGTCGAAATTTCTCCAGATGGTCACAAATGGAAATTTGTCAATGTTTAATTTTTTGACTGCTAATGACTATTCCATGTAAATTATCAATTTTGGACCAAAAATAAGTGTGTTTAGAGTCACATTAATGCCTGAAATTGGTCAAAATAGAAGCTTCTGAATAGGAGAAAAAGTCTGTAATAATGGCAATTTTGGTCACATTGAGGCTTGAAAAAGTAGTTATTCAACATGAGGCACATTCCAAATGACATTTTGAATCAATTTTTCTAAAGTCCAAAAAATCAATTTTCTGATGAAAAACGATGACCCGTGACCTGTCGAAATTTCTCCAGATGGTCAGAAATGGACATTTTTCAATGTTTAATTTTTTGACTGCTAATGACTATTCCATGTAAATTATCACTTTTGGAACAAAAATAAGTGTGTTTAGAGTCTTATTAATGCCTGAAATTGGTCAAAATAGAAGCTTCTGGATAGGTGAAAAAGTCTGTAATAATGGTAATTTTGGTCACATTGAGGCTTTAAAAAGTAGTTATTCAACATGAGGCACATTCCAAATGCCATTTTGAATCAATTTTCCTACAGTCCAAAAAATCAATTTTCTGATGAAAAACGATGACCCGTGACCTGTCGAAATTTCTCCAGATGGTCAGAAATGGAAATTTTTCAATGTTTAATTTTTTGACTGCTAATGACTATTCCATGTAAATTATCACTTTTGGACCAAAAATAAGTGTGTTTAGAATCACATTAATGCCTGAAATTGGTCAAAATAGAAGCTTCTGAATAGGAGAAAAAGTCTGTAATAATGGCAATTTTGGTCACATTGAGGCTTGAAAAAGTAGTTATTCAACATGAGGCACATTCCAAATGACATTTTGAATCAATTTTTCTACAGTCCAAAAAATCAATTTTCTGATGAAAAACGATGACCCGTGACCTGTCGAAATTTCTCCAGATGGTCACAAATGGAAATTTGTCAATGTTTAATTTTTTGACTGCTAATGACTATTCCATGTAAATTATCACTTTTGGACCAAAAATAAGTGTGTTTAGAGTCACATTAATGCCTGAAATTGATCAAAATAGAAGCTTCTGAATAGGAGAAAAAGTCTGTAATAATGGCAATTTTGGTCACATTGAGGCTTGAAAAAGTAGGTATTCAACATGAGGCACATTCCAAATGACATTTTAAATGAATTTTTCTACAGTCCAAAAAATCAATTTTCTGATGAAAAACGATGACCCGTGACCTGTCGAAATTTCTCCAGACGGTCAGAAATGGAAATGTTTTAATGTTTAATTTTTTGACTGCAAATGACTATTCCATGTAAATTATCACTTTTGGAACAAAAATAAGTGTGTTTAGAGTCACATTAATGCCTGAAATTGGTCAAAATAGAAACTTCTGAATAGGAGAAAAAGTCTGTAATAATGTCAATTTTGGTCACATTGAGGCTGTAAAAAGTAGTTATTCAACATGAAGCACATTCCAAATGACATTTTAAATCAATTTTTCTACAGTCCAAAAAATTAATTTTCTGATGAAAAACGATGACCCGTGACCTGTCGAAATTTCTCCAGATGGTCAGAAATGGAAATTTTGTCATGTTTAATTTTTTGACTGCTAATGACTATTCCACGTAAATTATCACTTTTGAAACAAAAATAAGTGTGTTTAGAGTTTCTTTAATGCCTGAAATTGGTCGAAATAGAAGCTTCTGAATAGGAGAAAAAGTCTGTAATAATGGCAATTTTGGTCACATTGAGGCTTTAAAAAGTAGTTATTCAACATGAGGCACATTCCAAATGACATTCTGAATCAATTTTTCTACAGTCCAAAAAATCAATTTTCTGATGAAAAACGATGACCCGTGACCTGTCGAAATTTCTCCAGATGGTCACAAATGGAAATTTTTCAATGTTTAATTTTTTGACTGCTTATGACTATTCCATGTAAATTATCACTTTTGGAACAAAAATAAGTGTGTTTAGAGTCACTTTAGTGCCTGAAATTGGTCGAAATAGAAGCTTCTGAATAGGAGAAAAAGTTTGTAATAATGGCAATTTTATTCACATTGAGGCTTCTAAAAGTAGTTATTCAACATGAGGCACATTCCAAATGACATTTTAAATTAATTTTTCTACAGTCCAAAAAATCAATTTTCTGATGAAAAACGATGACCCGTGACCTGTCGAAATTTCTCCAGATGGTCAGAAATGGAAATTTTTTAATGTTTAATTTTAGACTGCAAATGACTATTCCATGTAAATTATCACTTTTGGAACAAAAATAAGTGTGTTTAGAGTCACATTAATGCCTGAAATTGGTCAAAATAGAAGCTTCTGGATAGGAGAAAAAGTCTGTAATAATGGCAATTTTGGTTTTAAAAAGTAGTTATTCAACATGAGGCACATTCCAAATGACATTTTGAATCAATTTTTCTACAGTCCAAAAAATCAATTTTCTGATGAAAAACGATGACCGGTGACCTGTCGAAATTTCTCCAGATGGTCAGAAATGGAAATTTTTCAATGTTTAACTTTTTTGACTGCAAATGACTATTCCATGTAAATTATCACTTTTGGAACAAATATAAGTGTGTTTGAGTCACTTTAATGCCTGAAATTGGTTGAAATAGAAGCTTCTGAATAGGAGAAAAACTCTGTAATAATGGCAATTTTGGTCACATTGAGGCTTGAAAAAGTAGTTATTCAACATGAGGCACATTCCAAATGACATTTTAAATCAATTTTTCTACAGTCCAAAAAATCAATTTTCTGATGAAAAACGATGACCCGTGACCTGTCGAAATTTCTCCAGATGGTCAGAAATGGAAATTTTTCAATGTTAAATTTTTTGACTGCTAATGACTATTCCATGTAAATTATCACTTTTGGAACAAAAATAAGTGTGTTTAGAGTCACATTAATGCCTGAAATTGGTCAAAATAGAAGCTTCTGGATAGGAGAAAAAGTCTGTAATAATGGCAATTTTGGTCACATTGAGGCTTTAAAAAGTAGTTATTCAACATGAGGCACATTCCAAATGACATTTTGAATAAATTTTTCTACAGTCCAAAAAATCAATTTTCTGATGAAAAACGATGACCCGTGACCTGTCGAAATTTCTCCAGATGGTCAGAAATGGAAATTTTTCAATGTTTAACTTTTTTGACTGCAAAAGACTATTCCATGTAAATTATCACTTTTGGAACAAATATAAGTGTGTTTGAGTCACTTTAATGCCTGAAATTGGTTGAAATAGAAGCTTCTGAATAGGAGAAAAAGTCTGTAATAATGGCAATTTTGGTCACATTGAGGCTTGAAAAAGTAGTTATTCAACATGAGGCACATTCCAAATGACATTTTGAATCAATTTTTCTACAGTCCAAAAAATCAATTTTCTGATGAAAAACGATGACCCGTGACCTGTCGAAATTTCTCCAGATGGTCACAAATGGAAATTTGTCAATGTTTAATTTTTTGACTGCTAATGACTATTCCATGTAAATTATCACTTTTGGACCAAAAATAAGTGTGTTTAGAGTCACATTAATGCCTGAAATTGATCAAAATAGAAGCTTCTGAATAGGAGAAAAAGTCTGTAATAATGGCAATTTTGGTCACATTGAGGCTTGAAAAAGTAGGTATTCAACATGAGGCACATTCCAAATGACATTTTAAATGAATTTTTCTACAGTCCAAAAAATCAATTTTCTGATGAAAAACGATGACCCGTGACCTGTCGAAATTTCTCCAGACGGTCAGAAATGGAAATGTTTTAATGTTTAATTTTTTGACTGCAAATGACTATTCCATGTAAATTATAATTTTTTGAACAAAAATAAGTGTGTTTAGAGTCACTTTAGAGCCTGAAATTGGTCGAAATAGAAGCTTCTGAATAGGAGAAAAAGTCTGTAATAATGGCAATTTTATTCACATTGAGGCTTCTAAAAGTACTTATTCAACATGAGGCACATTCCAAATGACATTTTGAATCAATTTTTCTACAGTCCAAAAAATCAATTTTCTGATGAAAAACGATGACCCGTGACCTGTCGAAATTTCTCCAGATGGTCAGAAATGGAAATATTTCAAACTTTAATTTTTTGACTGCTAATGACTATTCCATGTAAATTATCACTTTTGGAACAAAAATAAGTGTGTTTAGAGTCACATTAATGCCTGAAATTGGTCAAAATAGAAACTTCTGAATAGGAGAAAAAGTCTGTAATAATGGCAATTTTGGTCACATTGAGGCTGTAAAAAGTAGTTATTCAACATGAAGCACATTCCAAATGACATTTTGAATCAATTTTTCTACAGTCCAAAAAATTAATTTTCTGATGAAAAACGATGACCCGTGACCTGTCGAAATTTCTCCAGATGGTCAGAAATGGAAATTTTGTCATGTTTAATTTTTTGACTGCTAATGACTATTCCACGTAAATTATCACTTTTGAAACAAAAATAAGTGTGTTTAGAGTTTCTTTAATGCCTGAAATTGGTCGAAATAGAAGCTTCTGAATAGGAGAAAAAGTCTGTAATAATGGCAATTTTGGTCACATTGAGGCTTTAAAAAGTAGTTATTCAACATGAGGCACATTCCAAATGACATTCTGAATCAATTTTTCTACAGTCCAAAAAATCAATTTTCTGATGAAAAACGATGACCCGTGACCTGTCGAAATTTCTCCAGATGGTCACAAATGGAAATTTTTCAATGTTTAATTTTTTGACTGCTTATGACTATTCCATGTAAATTATCACTTTTGGAACAAAAATAAGTGTGTTTAGAGTCACTTTAGTGCCTGAAATTGGTCGAAATAGAAGCTTCTGAATAGGAGAAAAAGTTTGTAATAATGGCAATTTTATTCACATTGAGGCTTCTAAAAGTAGTTATTCAACATGAGGCACATTCCAAATGACATTTTAAATTAATTTTTCTACAGTCCAAAAAATCAATTTTCTGATGAAAAACGATGACCCGTGACCTGTCGAAATTTCTCCAGATGGTCAGAAATGGAAATTTTTTAATGTTTATTTTTAGACTGCAAATGACTATTCCATGTAAATTATCACTTTTGGAACAAAAATAAGTGTGTTTAGAGTCACATTAATGCCTGAAATTGGTCAAAATAGAAGCTTCTGGATAGGAGAAAAAGTCTGTAATAATGGCAATTTTGGTCACATTGAGGCTTTAAAAAGTAGTTATTCAACATGAGGCACATTCCAAATGACATTTTGAATCAATTTTTCTACAGTCCAAAAAATCAATTTTCTGATGAAAAACGATGACCTGTCGAAATTTCTCCAGATGGTCAGAAATGGAAATTTTTCAATGTTTAACTTTTTTGACTGCAAATGACTATTCCATGTAAATTATCACTTTTGGAACAAATATAAGTGTGTTTGAGTCACTTTAATGCCTGAAATTGGTTGAAATAGAAGCTTCTGAATAGGAGAAAAACTCTGTAATAATGGCAATTTTGGTCACATTGAGGCTTGAAAAAGTAGTTATTCAACATGAGGCACATTCCAAATGACATTTTAAATCAATTTTTCTACAGTCCAAAAAATCAATTTTCTGATGAAAAACGATGACCCGTGACCTGTCGAAATTTCTCCAGATGGTCAGAAATGGAAATTTTTCAATGTTAAATTTTTTGACTGCTAATGACTATTCCATGTAAATTATCACTTTTGGAACAAAAATAAGTGTGTTTAGAGTCACATTAATGCCTGAAATTGGTCAAAATAGAAGCTTCTGGATAAGAGAAAAAGTCTGTAATAATGGCAATTTTGGTCACATTGAGGCTTTAAAAAGTAGTTATTCAACATGAGGCACATTCCAAATGACATTTTGAATAAATTTTTCTACAGTCCAAAAAATCAATTTTCTGATGAAAAACGATGACCGGTGACCTGTCGAAATTTCTCCAGATGGTCAGAAATGGAAATTTTTCAATGTTTAACTTTTTTGACTGCAAAAGACTATTCCATGTAAATTATCACTTTTGGAACAAATATAAGTGTGTTTGAGTCACTTTAATGCCTGAAATTAGTTGAAATAGAAGCTTCTGAATAGGAGAAAAAGTCTGTAATAATGGCAATTTTGGTCACATTGAGGCTTGAAAAAGTAGTTATTCAACATGAGGCACATTCCAAATGACATTTTGAATCAATTTTTCTACAGTCCAAAAAATCAATTTTCTGACGAAAAACGATGACCCGTGACCTGTCGAAATTTCTCCAGATGGTCACAAATGGAAATTTGTCAATGTTTAATTTTTTGACTGCTAATGACTATTCCATGTAAATTATCACTTTTGGACCAAAAATAAGTGTGTTTAGAGTCACATTAATGCCTGAAATTGATCAAAATAGAAGCTTCTGAATAGGAGAAAAAGTCTGTAATAATGGCAATTTTGGTCACATTGAGGCTTGAAAAAGTAGGTATTCAACATGAGGCACATTCCAAATGACATTTTAAATGAATTTTTCTACAGTCCAAAAAATCAATTTTCTGATGAAAAACGATGACCCGTGACCTGTCGAAATTTCTCCTGACGGTCAGAAATGGAAATGTTTTAATGTTTAATTTTTTGACTGCAAATGACTATTCCATGTAAATTATAATTTTTTGAACAAAAATAAGTGTGTTTAGAGTCACTTTAGAGCCTGAAATTGGTCGAAATAGAAGCTTCTGAATAGGAGAAAAAGTCTGTAATAATGGCAATTTTATTCACATTGGGGCTTCTAAAAGTACTTATTCAACATGAGGCACATTCCAAATGACATTTTGAATCAATTTTTCTAAAGTCCAAAAAATCAATTTTCTGATGAAAAACGATGACCCGTGACCTGTCGAAATTTCTCCAGATGGTCAGAAATGGAAATATTTCAATGTTTAATTTTTTGACTGCTAATGACTATTCCATGTAAATTATCACTTTTGGAACAAAAATAAGTGTGTTTAGAGTCACATTAATGCCTGAAATTGGTCAAAATAGAAACTTCTGAATAGGAGAAAAAGTCTGTAATAATGGCAATTTTGGTCACATTGAGGCTGTAAAAAGTAGTTATTCAACATGAAGCACATTCCAAATGACATTTTGAATCAATTTTTCTACAGTCCAAAAAATTAATTTTCTGATGAAAAACGATGACCCGTGACCTGTCGAAATTTCTCCAGATGGTCAGAAATGGAAATTTTGTCATGTTTAATTTTTTGACTGCTAATGACTATTCCACGTAAATTATCACTTTTGAAACAAAAATAAGTGTGTTTAGAGTTTCTTTAATGCCTGAAATTGGTCGAAATAGAAGCTTCTGAATAGGAGAAAAAGTCTGTAATAATGGCAATTTTGGTCACATTGAGGCTTTAAAAAGTAGTTATTCAACATGAGGCACATTCCAAATGACATTCTGAATCAATTTTTCTACAGTCCAAAAAATTAATTTTCTGATGAAAAACGATGACCCGTGACCTGTCGAAATTTCTCCAGATGGTCACAAATGGAAATTTTTCAATGTTTAATTTTTTGACTGCTTATGACTATTCCATGTAAATTATCACTTTTGGAACAAAAATAAGTGTGTTTAGAGTCACTTTAGTGCCTGAAATTGGTCGAAATAAAAGCTTCTGAATAGGAGAAAAAGTTTGTAATAATGGCAATTTTATTCACATTGAGGCTTCTAAAAGTAGTTATTCAACATGAGGCACATTCCAAATGACATTTTAAATTAATTTTTCTACAGTCCAAAAAATCAATTTTCTGATGAAAAACGATGACCCGTGACCTGTCGAAATTTCTCCAGATGGTCAGAAATGGAAATTTTTTAATGTTTAATTTTAGACTGCAAATGACTATTCCTTGTAAATTATCACTTTTGGAACAAAAATAAGTGTGTTTAGAGTCACATTAATGCCTGAAATTGGTCAAAATAGAAGCTTCTGGATAGGAGAAAAAGTCTGTAATAATGGCAATTTTGGTCACATTGAGGCTTTAAAAAGTAGTTATTCAACATGAGGCACATTCCAAATGACATTTTGAATCAATTTTTCTACAGTCCAAAAAATCAATTTTCTGATGAAAAACGATGACCTGTCGAAATTTCTCCAGATGGTCAGAAATGGAAATTTTTCAATGTTTAACTTTTTTGACTGCAAATGACTATTCCATGTAAATTATCACTTTTGGAACAAATATAAGTGTGTTTGAGTCACTTTAATGCCTGAAATTGGTTGAAATAGAAGCTTCTGAATAGGAGAAAAACTCTGTAATAATGGCAATTTTGGTCACATTGAGGCTTGAAAAAGTAGTTATTCAACATGAGGCACATTCCAAATGACATTTTAAATCAATTTTTCTACAGTCCAAAAAATCAATTTTCTGATGAAAAACGATGACCCGTGACCTGTCGAAATTTCTCCAGATGGTCAGAAATGGAAATTTTTCAATGTTAAATTTTTTGACTGCTAATGACTATTCCATGTAAATTATCACTTTTGGAACAAAAATAAGTGTGTTTAGAGTCACATTAATGCCTGAAATTGGTCAAAATAGAAGCTTCTGGATAGGAGAAAAAGTCTGTAATAATGGCAATTTTGGTCACATTGAGGCTTTAAAAAGTAGTTATTCAACATGAGGCACATTCCAAATGACATTTTGAATAAATTTTTCTACAGTCCAAAAAATCAATTTTCTGATGAAAAACGATGACCGGTGACCTGTCGAAATTTCTCCAGATGGTCAGAAATGGAAATTTTTCAATGTTTAACTTTTTTGACTGCAAAAGACTATTCCATGTAAATTATCACTTTTGGAACAAATATAAGTGTGTTTGAGTCACTTTAATGCCTGAAATTAGTTGAAATAGAAGCTTCTGAATAGGAGAAAAAGTCTGTAATAATGGCAATTTTGGTCACATTGAGGCTTGAAAAAGTAGTTATTTAACATGAGGCACATTCCAAATGACATTTTGAATCAATTTTTCTACAGTCCAAAAAATCAATTTTCTGACGAAAAACGATGACCCGTGACCTGTCGAAATTTCTCCAGATGGTCACAAATGGAAATTTGTCAATGTTTAATTTTTTGACTGCTAATGACTATTCCATGTAAATTATCACTTTTGGACCAAAAATAAGTGTGTTTAGAGTCACATTAATGCCTGAAATTGATCAAAATAGAAGCTTCTGAATAGGAGAAAAAGTCTGTAATAATGGCAATTTTGGTCACATTGAGGCTTGAAAAAGTAGGTATTCAACATGAGGCACATTCCAAATGACATTTTAAATGAATTTTTCTACAGTCCAAAAAATCAATTTTCTGATGAAAAACGATGACCCGTGACCTGTCGAAATTTCTCCTGACGGTCAGAAATGGAAATGTTTTAATGTTTAATTTTTTGACTGCAAATGACTATTCCATGTAAATTATAATTTTTTGAACAAAAATAAGTGTGTTTAGAGTCACTTTAGGGTGCTGAAATTGGTCGAAATAGAAGCTTCTGAATAGGAGAAAAAGTCTGTAATAATGGCAATTTTATTCACATTGAGGCTTCTAAAAGTACTTATTCAACATGAGGCACATTCCAAATGACATTTTGAATCAATTTTTCTAAAGTCCAAAAAATCAATTTTCTGATAAAAACGATGACCCGTGACCTGTCGAAATTTCTCCAGATGGTCACAAATGGAAATATTTCAATGTTTAATTTTTTGACTGCTAATGACTATTCCATGTAAATTATCACTTTTGGAACAAAAATAAGTGTGTTTAGAGTCACATTAATGCCTGAAATTGGTCAAAATAGAAACTTCTGAATAGGAGAAAAAGTCTGTAATAATGGCAATTTTGGTCACATTGAGGCTTTAAAAAGTAGTTATTCAACATGAGGCACATTCCAAATGACATTCTGAATCAATTTTTCTACAGTTCAAAAAATCAATTTTCTGATGAAAAACGATGACCCGTGACCTGTCGAAATTTCTCCAGATGGTCAGAAATGGAAATTTTTTAATGTTTAATTTTTTGACTGCAAATGACTATTCCATGTAAATTATAATTTTTGGAACAAAAATAAGTGTGTTTAGAGTCACTTTAGTGCCAGAAATTGGTCGAAACAGAAGCTTCTGAATAGGAGAAAAAGTCTGTAATAATGGCAATTTTATTCACATTGAGGCTTTTAAAAGTAGTTATTCAACATGAGGCACATTCCAAATGACATTTTAAATCAATTTTTCTACAGTCAAAAAAATCAATTTTCTGATGAAAAACGATGACCCGTGACCTGTCGAAATTTCTCCAGATGGTCACAAATGGAAATTTGTCAATGTTTAATTTTTTGACTGCTAATGACTATTCCATGTAAATTATCAATTTTGGACCAAAAATAAGTGTGTTTAGAGTCACATTAATGCCTGAAATTGGTCAAAATAGAAGCTTCTGAATAGGAGAAAAAGTCTGTAATAATGGCAATTTTGGTCACATTGAGGCTTGAAAAAGTAGTTATTCAACATGAGGCACATTCCAAATGACATTTTGAATCAATTTTTCTAAAGTCCAAAAAATCAATTTTCTGATGAAAAACGATGACCCGTGACCTGTCGAAATTTCTCCAGATGGTCAGAAATGGACATTTTTCAATGTTTAATTTTTTGACTGCTAATGACTATTCCATGTAAATTATCACTTTTGGAACAAAAATAAGTGTGTTTAGAGTCTTATTAATGCCTGAAATTGGTCAAAATAGAAGCTTCTGGATAGGTGAAAAAGTCTGTAATAATGGTAATTTTGGTCACATTGAGGCTTTAAAAAGTAGTTATTCAACATGAGGCACATTCCAAATGCCATTTTGAATCAATTTTCCTACAGTCCAAAAAATCAATTTTCTGATGAAAAACGATGACCCGTGACCTGTCGAAATTTCTCCAGATGGTCAGAAATGGAAATTTTTCAATGTTTAATTTTTTGACTGCTAATGACTATTCCATGTAAATTATCACTTTTGGACCAAAAATAAGTGTGTTTAGAATCACATTAATGCCTGAAATTGGTCAAAATAGAAGCTTCTGAATAGGAGAAAAAGTCTGTAATAATGGCAATTTTGGTCACATTGAGGCTTGAAAAAGTAGGTATTCAACATGAGGCACATTCCAAATGACATTTTGAATCAATTTTTCTAAAGTCCAAAAAATCAATTTTCTGATGAAAAACGATGACCCGTGACCTGTCGAAATTTCTCCAGATGGTCAGAAATTGACATTTTTCAATGTTTAATTTTTTGACTGCTAATGACTATTCCATGTAAATTATCACTTTTGGAACAAAAATAAGTGTGTTTAGAGTCACTTTAATGCCTGAAATTGGTCGAAATAGAAGATTCTGAATAGGAGAAAAAGTCTGTAATAATGGCAATTTTGGTCACATTGAGGCTTGAAAAAGTAGTTATTCAACATGAGGCACATTCCAAATGACATTTTGAATCAATTTTTCTAAAGTCCAAAAAATCAATTTTCTGATGAAAAACGATGACCCGTGACCTGTCGAAATTTCTCCAGATGGTCAGAAATGGACATTTTTCAATGTTTAATTTTTTGACTGCTAATGACTATTCCATGTAAATTATCACTTTTGGAACAAATATAAGTGTGTTTGAGTCACTTTAATGCCTGAAATTGGTTGAAATAGAAACTTCTGAATAGGAGAAAAAGTCTGTAATAATGGCAATTTTGGTCACATTGAGGCTGTAAAAAGTAGTTATTCAACATGAAGCACATTCCAAATGACATTTTGAATCAATTTTTCTACAGTCCAAAAAATTAATTTTCTGATGAAAAACGATGACCCGTGACCTGTCGAAATTTCTCCAGATGGTCAGAAATGGAAATTTTGTCATGTTTAATTTTTTGACTGCTAATGACTATTCCACGTAAATTATCACTTTTGAAACAAAAATAAGTGTGTTTAGAGTTTCTTTAATGCCTGAAATTGGTCGAAATAGAAGCTTCTGAATAGGAGAAAAAGTCTGTAATAATGGCAATTTTGGTCACATTGAGGCTTTAAAAAGTAGGTATTCAACATGAGGCACATTCCAAATGACATTCTGAATCAATTTTTCTACAGTCCAAAAAATCAATTTTCTGATGAAAAACGATGACCCGTGACCTGTCGAATTTTCTCCAGATGGTCAGAAATGGAAATTTTTTAATGATTAATGTTTTGACTGCAAATGACTATTCCATGTAAATTATAATTTTTGGAACAAAAATAAGTGTGTTTAGAGTCACTTTAGTGCCAGAAATTGGTCGAAATAGAAGCTTCTGAATAGGAGAAAAAGTCTGTAATAATGGCAATTTTATTCACATTGAGGCTTTTAAAAGTAGTTATTCAACATGAGGCACATTCCAAATGACATTTTGAATCAATTTTTCTACAGTCCAAAAAATCAATTTTCTGATGAAAAACGATGACCCGTGACCTGTCGAAATTTCTCCAGATGGTCACAAATGGAAATTTTTCAATGTTTAAATTTTTTTACTGCTAATGACTATTCCATGTAAATTATCACTTTTGGACCAAAAATAAGTGTGTTTAGAGTCACATTAATGCCTGAAATTGGTTGAAATGGAAGCTTCTGGATAGGAGAAAAAGTCTGTAATAATGGCAATTTTGGTCACATTGAGGCTTGAAAAAGTGGTTATTCAACATGAGGCACATTCCAAATGACATTTTGAATCAATTTTTCTACAGTCCAAAAAATCAATTTTCTGATGAAAAACGATGACCCGTGACCTGTCGAAATTTCTCCAGATGGTCAGAAATGGACATTTTTCAATGTTTAAATTTTTGACTGCTAATGACTATTCCATGTAAATTATCACTTTTGGAACAAAAATAAGTGTGTTTAGAGTCACATTAATGCCTGAAATTGGTCAAAATAGAAGCTTCTGAATAGGAGAAAAAGTCTGTAATAATGGCAATTTTGGTCACATTGAGGCTTGAAAAAGTGGTTATTCAACATGAGGCACATTCCAAATGACATTTTGAATCAATTTTTCTACAGTCCAAAAAATCAATTTTCTGATGAAAAACAATGACCTGTGTGTGACCTGTCGAAATTTCTCCAGATGGTCAGAAATGGAAATTTTTCAATGTTTATTTTTTTGACAGCTAATGACTATTCCATGTAAATTATCACTTTTGGAACAAATATAAGTGTGTTTAGAGTCACATTAATGCCTGAAATTGGTCAAAATAGAAGCTTCTGAATAGGAAAAAAAGTCTGTAATAATGGCATTTTTGGTCACATTGAGGCTTGAAAAAGTAGTTATTCAACATGAGGCACATTCCAAATGACATTTTGAATCAATTTTTCTACAGTCCAAAAAATCAATTTTCTGATGAAAAACAATGACCTGTGTGTGACCTGTCGAAATTTCTCCAGATGGTCAGAAATGGAAATTTTTCAATGTTTATTTTTTTGACTGCTAATGACTATTCCATGTAAATTATCACTTTTGGAACAAAAATAAGTGTGTTTAGAGTCACATTAATGCCTGAAATTGGTCAAAATAGAAGCTTCTGAATAGGAAAAAAAGTCTGTAATAATGGCAATTTTGGTCACATTGAGGCTTGAAAAAGTAGTTATTCAACATGAGGCACATTCCAAATGACATTTTGAATCAATTTTTCTACAGTCCAAAAAATCAATTTTCTGACGAAAAATGATGACCCGTGACCTGTCGAAATTTCTCCAGATGGTCACAAATGGAAATTTGTCAATGTTTAATTTTTTGACTGCTAATGACTATTCCATGTAAATTATCAATTTTGGACCAAAAATAAGTGTGTTTAGAGTCACATTAATGCCTGAAATTGGTCAAAATAGAAGCTTCTGAATAGGAGAAAAAGTCTGTAATAATGGCAATTTTGGTCACATTGAGGCTTGAAAAAGTAGTTATTCAACATGAGGCACATTCCAAATGACATTTTGAATCAATTTTTCTAAAGTCCAAAAAATCAATTTTCTGATGAAAAACGATGACCGGTGACCTGTTGAAATTTCTCCAGATGGTCAGAAATGGAAATTTTTCAATGTTTAACTTTTTTGACTGCAAATGACTATTCCATGTAAATTATCACTTTTGGAACAAATATAAGTGTGTTTGAGTCACTTTAATGCCTGAAATTGGTTGAAATAGAAACTTCTGAATAGGAGAAAAAGTCTGTAATAATGGCAATTTTGGTCACATTGAGGCTGTAAAAAGTAGTTATTCAACATGAAGCACATTCCAAATGACATTTTGAATCAATTTTTCTACAGTCCAAAAAATTAATTTTCTGATGAAAAACGATGACCCGTGACCTGTCGAAATTTCTCCAGATGGTCAGAAATGGAAATTTTGTCATGTTTAATTTTTTGACTGCTAATGACTATTCCACGTAAATTATCACTTTTGAAACAAAAATAAGTGTGTTTAGAGTTTCTTTAATGCCTGAAATTGGTCGAAATAGAAGCTACTGAATAGGAGAAAAAGTCTGTAATAATGGCAATTTTGGTCACATTGAGGCTTTAAAAAGTAGTTATTCAACATGAGGCACATTCCAAATGACATTCTGAATCAATTTTTCTACAGTCCAAAAAATCAATTTTCTGATGAAAAACGATGACCCGTGACCTGTCGAAATTTCTCCAGATGGTCAGAAATGGAAATTTTTCATTGTTCAATTTTTTGACTGCTAATGACTATTCCATGTACATTATCACTTTTGGAACAAAAATAAGTGTGTTTAGAGTCACATTAATGCCTGAAATTGGTCAAAATAGAAGCTTCTGAATAGGAGAAAAAGTCTGTAATAATGGCAATTTTGGTCACATTGAGGCTTTAAAAAGTAGTTATTCAACATGAGGCACATTCCAAATGACATTTTGAATCAATTTTTCTACAGTCCAAAAAATCAATTTTCTGATGAAAAACGATGACCCGTGACCTGTCGAAATTTCTCCAGATGGTCACAAATGGAAATTTTTCAATGTTTAATTTTTTGACTGCTTATGACTATTCCATGTAAATTATCAATTTTGGAACAAAAATAAGTGTGTTTAGAGTCACTTTAGTGCCTGAAATTGGTCGAAATAGAAGCTTCTGAATAGGAGAAAAAGTTTGTAATAATGGCAATTTTATTCACATTGAGGCTTCTAAAAGTAGTTATTCAACATGAGGCACATTCCAAATGACATTTTAAATTAATTTTTCTACAGTCCAAAAAATCAATTTTCTGATGAAAAACGATGACCCGTGACCTGTCGAAATTTCTCCAGATGGTCAGAAATGGAAATTTTGTAATGTTTAATTTTAGACTGCAAATGACTATTCCATGTAAATTATCACTTTTGGAACAAAAAAAAGTGTGTTTAGAGTCACATTAATGCCTGAAATTGGTCAAAATAGAAGCTTCTGGATAGGAGAAAAAGTCTGTAATAATGGCAATTTTGGTCACATTGAGGCTTTAAAAAGTAGTTATTCAACATGAGGCACATTCCAAATGACATTTTGAATCAATTTTTCTACAGTCCAAAAAATCAATTTTCTGATGAAAAACGTTGACCGGTGACCTGTCGAAATTTCTCCAGATGGTCAGAAATGGACATTTTTCAATGTTTAACTTTTTTGACTGCAAATGACTATTCCATGTAAATTATCACTTTTGGAACAAATATAAGTGTGTTTGAGTCACTTTAATGCCTGAAATTGGTTGAAATAGAAGCTTCTGATTAGGAGAAAAACTCTGTAATAATGGCAATTTTGGTCACATTGAGGCTTGAAAAAGTAGTTATTCAACATGAGGCACATTCCAAATGACATTTTAAATCAATTTTTCTACAGTCCAAAAAATCAATTTTCTGATGAAAAACGATGACCCGTGACCTGTCGAAATTTCTCCAGATGGTCAGAAATGGAAATTTTTCAATGTTAAATTTTTTGACTGCTAATGACTATTCCATGTAAATTATCACTTTTGGAACAAAAATAAGTGTGTTTAGAGTCACATTAATGCCTGAAATTGGTCAAAATAGAAGCTTCTGGATAGGAGAAAAAGTCTGTAATAATGGCAATTTTGGTCACATTGAGGCTTTAAAAAGTAGTTATTCAACATGAGGCACATTCCAAATGACATTTTGAATACATTTTTCTACAGTCCAAAAAATCAATTTTCTGATGAAAAACGATGACCGGTGACCTGTCGAAATTTCTCCAGATGGTCAGAAATGGAAATTTTTCAATGTTTAACTTTTTTGACTGCAAATGACTATTCCATGTAAATTATCACTTTTGGAACAAAAATAAGTGTGTTTAGAGTCACATTAATGCCTGAAATTGGTCAAAATAGAAACTTCTGAATAGGAGAAAAAGTCTGTAATAATGGCAATTTTGGTCACATTGAGGCTGTAAAAAGTAGTTATTCAACATGAAGCACATTCCAAATGACATTTTGAATCAATTTTTCTACAGTCCAAAAAATTAATTTTCTGATGAAAAACGATGACCCGTGACCTGTCGAAATTTCTCCAGATGGTCAGAAATGGAAATTTTGTCATGTTTAATTTTTTGACTGCTAATGACTATTCCACGTAAATTATCACTTTTGAAACAAAAATAAGTGTGTTTAGAGTTTCTTTAATGCCTGAAATTGGTCGAAATAGAAGCTTCTGAATAGGAGAAAAAGTCTGTAATAATGGCAATTTTGGTCACATTGAGGCTGTAAAAAGTAGTTATTCAACATGAAGCACATTCCAAATGACATTTTGAATCAATTTTTCTACAGTCCAAAAAATTAATTTTCTGATGAAAAACGATGACCCGTGACCTGTCGAAATTTCTCCAGATGGTCAGAAATGGAAATTTTGTCATGTTTAATTTTTTGACTGCTAATGACTATTCCACGTAAATTATCACTTTTGAAACAAAAATAAGTGTGTTTAGAGTTTCTTTAATGCCTGAAATTGGTCGAAATAGAAGCTTCTGAATAGGAGAAAAAGTCTGTAATAATGGCAATTTTGGTCACATTGAGGCTTTAAAAAGTAGTTATTCAACATGAGGCACATTCCAAATGACATTCTGAATCAATTTTTCTACAGTCCAAAAAATCAATTTTCTGATGAAAAACGATGACCCGTGACCTGTCGAAATTTCTCCAGATGGTCACAAATGGAAATTTTTCAATGTTTAATTTTTTGACTGCTTATGACTATTCCATGTAAATTATCACTTTTGGAACAAAAATAAGTGTGTTTAGAGTCACTTTAGTGCCTGAAATTGGTCGAAATAGAAGCTTCTGACTAGGAGAAAAAGTTTGTAATAATGGCAATTTTATTCACATTGAGGCTTCTAAAAGTAGTTATTCAACATGAGGCACATTCCAAATGACATTTTAAATTAATTTTTCTACAGTCCAAAAAATCAATTTTCTGATGAAAAACGATGACCCGTGACCTGTCGAAATTTCTCCAGATGGTCAGAAATGGAAATTTTTTAATGTTTAATTTTAGACTGCAAATGACTATTCCATGTAAATTATCACTTTTGGAACAAAAATAAGTGTGTTTAGAGTCACATTAATGCCTGAAATTGGTCAAAATAGAAGCTTCTGGATAGGAGAAAAAGTCTGTAATAATGGCAATTGTGGTCACATTGAGGCTTTAAAAAGTAGTTATTCAACATGAGGCACATTCCAAATGACATTTTGAATCAATTTTTCTACAGTCCAAAAAATCAATTTTCTTTTTTTTTATAAATATATTTATTAGTTTCACCATTACACAGTTAGCACAATATATCACATAATCTCCAATAGTAGATTAGATTCTCATACAAAAAAGATTTTTCATACAATAAGATAACATCAATACAGAATTCCAATGCCACATACAAACAGAATTATCCTGACTTTTCCGGCTTAACCCTTTTAACCAATACCCTCCTTCCATTTTATTATAGGGTCCCATATCCTTAGCCCCAATTTCCTTCCTGTTTTACCTTTCCGTGCATATATATTTTTCTCCATATTATAAGTGGACAATAAATTAGAAAGCCAAACTTGCATTGTAGGAGGGTTTTTATCCAGCCAGGCCCTGGCTATGCAGAGTCTAAACACTGCCATTGCAACAAAAATAAAATCCCTCTGGATAATGTTAGTATCCGTTGCAATTCCTAGCAGTATTTCCGGGGGGTTTAAGATAACTTGAATATCCAGGGAGGCATCAAGAAATTTTTCTATATCTTTTAACACTGTTTGTAATTGTGGACAAACCGCAAAAATATGGATTTGATCTGCCTCAGGGGAACTACACCTTGGGCATGTAGTGCCGGCGGTGCCCCCCCACTTTGCTATTTTTGCCGGAGTAAAATATAACGAATAAAGAGTTTTATAATGCTGCGATTGCAGCGGCGCTGAACAGAGGAGAGTACGCCCTCGATCCAGTGAATCGTTAAACCAACTGGGCTCCCCTGTCAGCTTATCTGCCCACTTCATCATCTGCTTATCCAAGTCGTCTGGTTTACCTGCTAGGAGATTCGCATAAAAGCTCCTAATGGAGCAATCCCCCCCTAACCTTATTTCCTCCAGTATATCTACCTTTTCAAACCCATTCTTTCCACCCTGTTTATCACCCAAAAAACTTCTTAACTGCAGAAATTTGAAAAAATCCCTTCTGTCTAACCCAAAAGTATTTGCTAAATCCTTAAATTGAATCATCACCTCCGAGTTCCTCAGGTCTCCAAGCTGGACCACCCCCTTCTCCGTCCAAACCGCCATTGTACTGTCCCAAAATATCTGCTTTGGGAGGGAGACATTTTTATACAGTCTGGTATATCTATTATATCTGCCCAAGCCAAATTTTTTCCGCACTGCATTCCAAATCTTAATTGCTGCTTGTACCGTCTTGAACCTGGTTCTTTTATAGTATGCAAAATCAATACATTTAAGAAAGGAATTCTCCACCTCAGGTCCCAACACTATAGCGTATATTCTAGATGAATCATTACGTGTTCTGTCATCGAGGTCGCCCCCGCCTACTAACCCACGCATATATTGTAATGCAGCTGCCCAATAATACAATCTGAAATCAGGGGCTCCCCAGCCTCCTCTCTCTCTAGGCAGAGACATGAAGCGGTATGCCCTGCGAGTCTTTCCCTGGGCCCAGATAAATCTGTTTAACATATTTTCAAGCTCATTAAACCATTTCAATTCAAGCCATAGCGGAATTGTCCTAAAAAAATATAAAAATTTTGGCAGTATTAACATTTTTATGACATTGATACAGCCCATTAAAGTCAGATGCAAATTATTCATTCGACCCAAATCCGC
The DNA here is from genome assembly GCF_964204655.1 of Triturus cristatus. Lineage (NCBI taxonomy): Eukaryota > Metazoa > Chordata > Amphibia > Caudata > Salamandridae > Triturus > Triturus cristatus. Next base: position 388,529,637 of record NC_140592.1, on the reverse strand, counting down.
CTTAACTTTTAACATTAGGGGTGCCAAGTTCTTCTGTACTAGTGACCCCAAATCTGCTGTAATTGCAACCCCCAGATATACCGCTGAGTCAGTGACTCTTTGATCGTTGAAGACGATATACTGGTTACATATTATTTGTGTTTTAGAGCTATTTAGGCTATACCCCGATACCTGCCCAAACCTTTGTGCTTCAGCCTCAATTTCTCCTATGGCCATGCTAGGGTTGGGGGTCAAGATGGCCACATCATCAGCATAGGCAAGGGTCTTCATTATACTTCCATTCAATCTTATTGGAGGGATCCTTACGTTATTATCTAAATTCCTTATCAAAGGGTCCAGATAAAGTGCAAATAATAATGGGGAAGATGGACACCCCTGTCTGGTCCCTCTTCCAATACTAACTGCTGTTGATTTACCCCTGTTGACTCTTATCCTTCCTGACGGGTTTTTGTACAAGGTCTGCATTGCGGTCGTAAAGCTATTCCCGAAACCATTCCACTTAAGTATTTGCCATAGATATTCCCAGGAGACCCTATCGAACGCCTTCTCAGCATCTAAGAAGAGCGCCGCCATAGGGTCCCCGAGGCCAGCCGCCGCATCAAAAGCTGTAATTACCTGTCTAATATGTTGTGTGGTCCCTTTACCGGGAATAAACCCGTGCTGAGTATGGCTTACTAAACCCTCTATTACTTCTGCCAATCTTATTGCTAATATCTTAGAATAGACTTTCGTGTCAGCGTTCATCAATGTGATAGGCCTATATGATCCTGGGAGCAGCAAGTTCTTTCCTTTTTTTAAAATAACGATAATGTCTGCTTCCCCCCATGATTCGGGGATCATATCCCCTGTCTGTGCTTCCAACATAACCTGAAACATGTCTATTCCAAGAATTTCGTAAAATACTTTATAAAACTCGACCGGGAGCTGGTCAGGACCGGCTGCTTTGCCTGATGGCAATGTATTTAGTGCCGTATAGAATTCCTCCCAGCTAAAGGGAGAATCCAGTCTGTCCTTTTCTTCCATAGATAAGACCGGAGGAATAATCTTACTAAGATAATTTTGAATCTCCCTTATAGACGCTCCCCTGCCTCTCGTGTATAGCTCTTCGTAGAATTCTCTAAACACTTCCCTCACCCCGATTGATGCAGTGACGCTAGTTCCATTCCTATCCCTAATCTCCTGAATATCTGATGCTGCTAATTTCTGTCTCGTGCGTACTGCTAATAGATGGCCTACCTTATCACTTAACTCGTAAGCAGCTTCCCTTTTAGTTAGATAGTTCTCTACTGCTTTTTTTGAAGTACATTCTGTCGCCTCTGCTCTGAGAACGGCTAGTTTTAATAAGTGTGCTTCTATTGATACCTTATCTCTTATATCCCTAACCAATTCCTCCTCTACTCTTAGTATCTTTTGGTAAACCTCCCTAATTTCCAGCCGTGTCTTTTTTTGTGATGAAAACACATAGCTCATCGTCTCGCCCCTTACTCCGGCCTTAAAGGCATCCCATACTATTCGTGATGGAGCCGTGCCTTTATTGATTTCCCAATACTCCTTAATCCAATTAGACATGTAAACCCTATATCCCTCATCCCTCAGCAGGGCTCTGTCAAATGTCCATTGCGTATCCTTTCGCATTGCCTGGCCTACTCTAATCGTCAGTATCAATGGATTATGATCCGAGATAATACGTGGCTGCTTTTCTATCTGTGCCTCTGACATCAGGGAAGATGAAATCAAGAAATAATCTAATCTGACCAGAACCTTGTGAGGGGCTGAGTAATAAGTACTACCATCACTACCTAAGTTTAGCTTAATCCATGGATCCCTTAATGAGTTGTTTGACACCATATCCATGAGTGCCTTATGAGTTCTCTTTTTTCTCCCTGCGTATGTCCCTCCTGGATATAAAAATGAACTACTGGGATCATGGATATTAAAATCACCACAGCATATAATTGGTTCGGGCCATAAAGCCAACTCAATGTCCAGAAATTGAAAGAGTTCGGGATCATCCTCTGTTGAGCCATACACAGAGACTATAGTGCATTTTTCCCCTTTAAATTTTATTTCAACGATTACCCACCTCCCCCATTGATCTTCCTTTTTCTTTATCACCTCCACATCAGTGGATCTTCCTAGTATCGCCACCCCCCTATGCTTAGTCCCTTGTTTTGTGTTTGCTAATACCGCAAAACCTAGGTGATCCAATAGATAACTCTTGGATGCTTCGACATGAGTTTCTTGAAGACAAACCAAGTCCAGCTTAAGTGTCCTAAGTAATGCCGCCGCCCTAATCCTCTTCCCTGAATCATTGAGACCACAGATATTAATGGTAGCAATCCTACAACTCATTAGGACCCATCATAGGTTCGACCCAGCATTGCATACCTTATTCTATCTAATGTTCTGTTGTGACTTGTAAAGCATATCTTATGATTTTGCTGATTTTGATTATCATTTAAACTCCACCTTATAACTAATCTATGTTGTGCTCTATGAGTTCCGTGCGTGAAACATTGTGCTCTCCTGTGTTGCTTCTTAACCACTACCTCCCCTTTTTTTTCATTTTTTCCCCTCTTTTTACCTCCGTCCTCCACCCTCCCCCCCCTCCCCACCCTCTGTCCTCTGTCCACCACCCCCCTCCCCCCCTCCCTACACTTACTGGCAAATAGGTCCGGAGACCTATGTGCAGCCGCTCTAGCTTGCGGCGACCGCTCCTCACTCGCCCCCCGACACCTAACCCCTATTTTATCCTATTTCATCCTAAACCCCACCTATGTGTTTTTTTAATAACTTTCGGGGCTTTAGTACTTAACATTTGACATTTTTATCTTACAATTCTCAGCCCCCTTTCTGCGATTTAATTTCCTCTAAAAACTGTTGGGCCTTAATCTCAGAGAAAAAAACACTCGTTCTGCCCCTAAAGACCACCTTTAGTCTTGCCGGAAATAAGAGGAATGCCTCGGACCCTAGAGCCTGGAACGGTTTGATGAGCTGTCTGAGTTTCCATCTTCTTTCTACCGTTACATGGCAAAAATCCGGTCTAGTAAAGAATGTGGTTCCCTCAAATGTTCTTCTCTTGTCAGGTCTAGCCTTATTTATAATTTCCTCCCTGAGCAAGAAGTTCCCCACATATACCAAAATGGCTCTTGGAAGTGGGGGTAGACCTGCCTGGCTCTTGGTCCCTTGGTTTTTCCTAACCGTGAAGGGGAATCTGTGGGCACGTTGGATCTCTCTTTCCCATTCCCACTGTGATTCAGGGAAAGCTCCCCTAAACAATTTAACCACGAACTGCATAATGTTGTCTCCCTCTTTCCCTTCTGCCACCCCCAAAATGCGAATGTTATTCCGCCTCTGACGGTTTTCGAAGTCTTCCAGTTTCCATTGCAAATCGCTAGACAGTTTTTCTTGTTCCTGTTTGAAATCCTGCAGACTCCCAAGGTCATCCTCTATTTTTCCAGTCCGCTCCTCTACCTCAGTCACTCGCTGGGCAAGCCCTTCATAGAGTTTATTGACCTTCTTAAGGGTATTGTGGATTTTCTTTGTGGCTTGCCTGGCCCTCCGACTTTCCGATCTTGCCTCCCCTTGCATCTGTTTAAGTGTAGCACAAATCGTGTCAAAAGGGGCAAGGAACTGTGCAGGAATGGGAGTACTATCTAGGGTCTTGCCCTCCTCCGCATAAGACTGTGACGTTGCGGAATAATCCCAGTCCAACTTCTTCCCCTCTACTGTAGGTGATTCCAATTTGCCGCCGTACCTCTTACCCCTTGCCTTTCTCTTTTTCTGTGTAGCCTCTTTCATAGAGAAGTTTGAATCAGAACTTATTTCTTCGTCCGATTCCCCCTCTTCTGATGTGTCATCGGTTGACTGGGAGATGTCTGTGTCCTCATTCAGCGAAAAGAAACATTCGCCATCGGCTGAGGCTCCCTCTTTTTTCTCTGGGCCCATATTTTTAACATCAATAACCAACATAGGGTCTTTTCCTGTTGGGATACAGTCATTATTTGCTTCCTTGCCCCTTCCTTCCTTGCCCCTTTTCCCGCTCATTTCAGCTTCCAATTGTGTAAGTGCCTCTAACATGTCCATACTTCCAGATAACCCAGGTACAGATACAGATAAACGCTTACTAGAATCCGGCATCAAGTTGTTTTTAAGCCCCCTTGTTGCTTCCTCCTGACAGTCATTGGGGGATATAGATTGTATTACCTTAGGTTCTGTAGTGCCTGCATTGCCTTCTCCGCCGTCTCCGTAGCTGCCGGCGAGTGCTGCCGTCGAAGTGTGTGGTTGCTTAGCAACGGACGCCTCCGGTGCGTCCTCGAGGACGCTCGTAGTCACGGTTCGCTCGCTTTGCTCGGTGTCTGACTCAGGCTGCAGAAGAGGGCTTTTCCTGGCTGTGAAGGCTTCCGTCAAGGTAGACTGCCTCAATGTTGCGTCTTTCCCCTTGTTCTCACCCTGGGCTTCACTTGCAGACGTATCTTTGAAATCCTCCGGGACTCGTCTGGAGCGGGTTTGATCGAGGCTATTTGACCCCGTTGAATCCGTTTTCCGCTGCTCCTCGGCACACTCCGTTTTCTCCGTTGCCCGAGGTTTGTACACCTTTTCATTTTTCTTCATCCTTTGGGGTAATATCGTTTTCCGTATTGCACCTGACCCTCGCTGCTGTACTCCCGAGGGTGGATCGCCACTGCATTTCTCATCTTCTCGCTGAATCTTCGCTGAATCGAAGTTTGAAGGATTTGTTTTCTCTTTATCTTTAAGGGCTTTTACCAATCGCGCTGGCATTCTCGTCAATAGGGCCCGCACCGAAGTTTCCCAGTCACTTAGTCTTAGAGCAAACTGCACGAGCTGAGTTTTAGACTTGGGATATTTTGACCTAAGGCTGGTTAGTCCTGCTTGTATCCAAACAACGAAATCCATAGGTTAGGTATAGGTTAGATTATACAATCTTCATCCACTGGCCATTAGGTGTATCGGGGGGGAGAGAGCTGGAGCGTCTTCTCACCACAACCTCACGGCGGCCATCTTGCCTACCGTGACTATCAATTTTCTGATGAAAAACGATGACCTGTCGAAATTTCTCCAGATGGTCAGAAATGGAAATTTTTCAATGTTTAACTTTTTTGACTGCAAATGACTATTCCATGTAAATTATCACTTTTGGAACAAATATAAGTGTGTTTGAGTCACTTTAATGCCTGAAATTGGTTGAAATAGAAGCTTCTGAATAGGAGAAAAACTCTGTAATAATGGCAATTTTGGTCACATTGAGGCTTGAAAAAGTAGTTATTCAACATGAGGCACATTCCAAATGACATTTTAAATCAATTTTTCTACAGTCCAAAAAATCAATTTTCTGATGAAAAACGATGACCCGTGACCTGTCGAAATTTCTCCAGATGGTCAGAAATGGAAATTTTTCAATGTTAAATTTTTTGACTGCTAATGACTATTCCATGTAAATTATCACTTTTGGAACAAAAATAAGTGTGTTTAGAGTCACATTAATGCCTGAAATTGGTCAAAATAGAAGCTTCTGGATAGGAGAAAAAGTCTGTAATAATGGCAATTTTGGTCACATTGAGGCTTTAAAAAGTAGTTATTCAACATGAGGCACATTCCAAATGACATTTTGAATCAATTTTTCTAAAGTCCAAAAAATCAATTTTCTGATGAAAAACGATGACCCGTGACCTGTCGAAATTTCTCCAGATGGTCAGAAATGGAAATTTTGTCATGTTTAATTTTTTGACTGCTAATGACTATTCCACGTAAATTATCACTTTTGAAACAAAAATAAGTGTGTTTAGAGTTTCTTTAATGCCTGAAATTGGTCGAAATAGAAGCTTCTGAATAGGAGAAAAAGTCTGTAATAATGGCAATTTTGGTCACATTGAGGCTTTAAAAAGTAGTTATTCAACATGAGGCACATTCCAAATGACATTCTGAATCAATTTTTCTACAGTTCAAAAAATCAATTTTCTGATGAAAAACGATGACCCGTGACCTGTCGAAATTTCTCCAGATGGTCAGAAATGGAAATTTTTTAATGTTTAATTTTTTGACTGCAAATGACTATTCCATGTAAATTATAATTTTTGGAACAAAAATAAGTGTGTTTAGAGTCACTGTAGTGCCAGAAATTGGTCGAAACAGAAGCTTCTGAATAGGAGAAAAAGTCTGTAATAATGGCAATTTTATTCACATTGAGGGTTTTAAAAGTAGTTATTCAACATGAGGCACATTCCAAATGACATTTTAAATCAATTTTTCTACAGTCAAAAAAATCAATTTTCTGATGAAAAACGATGACCCGTGACCTGTCGAAATTTCTCCAGATGGTCACAAATGGAAATTTGTCAATGTTTAATTTTTTGACTGCTAATGACTATTCCATGTAAATTATCAATTTTGGACCAAAAATAAGTGTGTTTAGAGTCACATTAATGCCTGAAATTGGTCAAAATAGAAGCTTCTGAATAGGAGAAAAAGTCTGTAATAATGGCAATTTTGGTCACATTGAGGCTTGAAAAAGTAGTTATTCAACATGAGGCACATTCCAAATGACATTTTGAATCAATTTTTCTAAAGTCCAAAAAATCAATTTTCTGATGAAAAACGATGACCCGTGACCTGTCGAAATTTCTCCAGATGGTCAGAAATGGACATTTTTCAATGTTTAATTTTTTGACTGCTAATGACTATTCCATGTAAATTATCACTTTTGGAACAAAAATAAGTGTGTTTAGAGTCTTATTAATGCCTGAAATTGGTCAAAATAGAAGCTTCTGGATAGGTGAAAAAGTCTGTAATAATGGTAATTTTGGTCACATTGAGGCTTTAAAAAGTAGTTATTCAACATGAGGCACATTCCAAATGCCATTTTGAATCAATTTTCCTACAGTCCAAAAAATCAATTTTCTGATGAAAAACGATGACCCGTGACCTGTCGAAATTTCTCCAGATGGTCAGAAATGGAAATTTTTCAATGTTTAATTTTTTGACTGCTAATGACTATTCCATGTAAATTATCACTTTTGGACCAAAAATAAGTGTGTTTAGAATCACATTAATGCCTGAAATTGGTCAAAATAGAAGCTTCTGAATAGGAGAAAAAGTCTGTAATAATGGCAATTTTGGTCACATTGAGGCTTGAAAAAGTAGTTATTCAACATGAGGCACATTCCAAATGACATTTTGAATCAATTTTTCTACAGTCCAAAAAATCAATTTTCTGATGAAAAACGATGACCCGTGACCTGTCGAAATTTCTCCAGATGGTCACAAATGGAAATTTGTCAATGTTTAATTTTTTGACTGCTAATGACTATTCCATGTAAATTATCACTTTTGGACCAAAAATAAGTGTGTTTAGAGTCACATTAATGCCTGAAATTGATCAAAATAGAAGCTTCTGAATAGGAGAAAAAGTCTGTAATAATGGCAATTTTGGTCACATTGAGGCTTGAAAAAGTAGGTATTCAACATGAGGCACATTCCAAATGACATTTTAAATGAATTTTTCTACAGTCCAAAAAATCAATTTTCTGATGAAAAACGATGACCCGTGACCTGTCGAAATTTCTCCAGACGGTCAGAAATGGAAATGTTTTAATGTTTAATTTTTTGACTGCAACTGACTATTCCATGTAAATTATCACTTTTGGAACAAAAATAAGTGTGTTTAGAGTCACATTAATGCCTGAAATTGGTCAAAATAGAAACTTCTGAATAGGAGAAAAAGTCTGTAATAATGTCAATTTTGGTCACATTGAGGCTGTAAAAAGTAGTTATTCAACATGAAGCACATTCCAAATGACATTTTAAATCAATTTTTCTACAGTCCAAAAAATCAATTTTCTGATGAAAAACGATGACCCGTGACCTGTCGAAATTTCTCCAGATGGTCACAAATGGAAATTTTTCAATGTTTAATTTTTTGACTGCTTATGACTATTCCATGTAAATTATCACTTTTGGAACAAAAATAAGTGTGTTTAGAGTCACTTTAGTGCCTGAAATTGGTCGAAATAGAAGCTTCTGACTAGGAGAAAAAGTTTGTAATAATGGCAATTTTATTCACATTGAGGCTTCTAAAAGTAGTTATTCAACATGAGGCACATTCCAAATGACATTTTAAATTAATTTTTCTACAGTCCAAAAAATCAATTTTCTGATGAAAAACGATGACCCGTGACCTGTCGAAATTTCTCCAGATGGTCAGAAATGGAAATTTTTTAATGTTTAATTTTAGACTGCAAATGACTATTCCATGTAAATTATCACTTTTGGAACAAAAATAAGTGTGTTTAGAGTCACATTAATGCCTGAAATTGGTCAAAATAGAAGCTTCTGGATAGGAGAAAAAGTCTGTAATAATGGCAATTGTGGTCACATTGAGGCTTTAAAAAGTAGTTATTCAACATGAGGCACATTCCAAATGACATTTTGAATCAATTTTTCTACAGTCCAAAAAATCAATTTTCTGATGAAAAACGATGACCTGTCGAAATTTCTCCAGATGGTCAGAAATGGAAATTTTTCAATGTTTAACTTTTTTGACTGCAAATGACTATTCCATGTAAATTATCACTTTTGGAACAAATATAAGTGTGTTTGAGTCACTTTAATGCCTGAAATTGGTTGAAATAGAAGCTTCTGAATAGGAGAAAAACTCTGTAATAATGGCAATTTTGGTCACATTGAGGCTTGAAAAAGTAGTTATTCAACATGAGGCACATTCCAAATGACATTTTAAATCAATTTTTCTACAGTCCAAAAAATCAATTTTCTGATGAAAAACGATGACCCGTGACCTGTCGAAATTTCTCCAGATGGTCAGAAATGGAAATTTTTCAATGTTAAATTTTTTGACTGCTAATGACTATTCCATGTAAATTATCACTTTTGGAACAAAAATAAGTGTGTTTAGAGTCACATTAATGCCTGAAATTGGTCAAAATAGAAGCTTCTGGATAGGAGAAAAAGTCTGTAATAATGGCAATTTTGGTCACATTGAGGCTTTAAAAAGTAGTTATTCAACATGAGGCACATTCCAAATGACATTTTGAATAAATTTTTCTACAGTCCAAAAAATCAATTTTCTGATGAAAAACGATGACCGGTGACCTGTCGAAATTTCTCCAGATGGTCAGAAATGGAAATTTTTCAATGTTTAACTTTTTTGACTGCAAAAGACTATTCCATGTAAATTATCACTTTTGGAACAAATATAAGTGTGTTTGAGTCACTTTAATGCCTGAAATTAGTTGAAATAGAAGCTTCTGAATAGGAGAAAAAGTCTGTAATAATGGCAATTTTGGTCACATTGAGGCTTGAAAAAGTAGTTATTCAACATGAGGCACATTCCAAATGACATTTTGAATCAATTTTTCTACAGTCCAAAAAATCAATTTTCTGACGAAAAACGATGACCCGTGACCTGTCGAAATTTCTCCAGATGGTCACAAATGGAAATTTGTCAATGTTTAATTTTTTGATTGCTAATGACTATTCCATGTAAATTATCACTTTTGGACCAAAAATAAGTGTGTTTAGAGTCACATTAATGCCTGAAATTGATCAAAATAGAAGCTTCTGAATAGGAGAAAAAGTCTGTAATAATGGCAATTTTGGTCACATTGAGGCTTGAAAAAGTAGGTATTCAACATGAGGCACATTCCAAATGACATTTTAAATGAATTTTTCTACAGTCCAAAAAATCAATTTTCTGATGAAAAACGATGACCCGTGACCTGTCGAAATTTCTCCTGACGGTCAGAAATGGAAATGTTTTAATGTTTAATTTTTTGACTGCAAATGACTATTCCATGTAAATTATAATTTTTTGAACAAAAATAAGTGTGTTTAGAGTCACTTTAGAGCCTGAAATTGGTCGAAATAGAAGCTTCTGAATAGGAGAAAAAGTCTGTAATAATGGCAATTTTATTCACATTGAGGCTTCTAAAAGTACTTATTCAACATGAGGCACATTCCAAATGACATTTTGAATCAATTTTTCTAAAGTCCAAAAAATCAATTTTCTGATGAAAAACGATGACCCGTGACCTGTCGAAATTTCTCCAGATGGTCAGAAATGGAAATTTTGTCATGTTTAATTTTTTGACTGCTAATGACTATTCCACGTAAATTATCACTTTTGAAACAAAAATAAGTGTGTTTAGAGTTTCTTTAATGCCTGAAATTGGTCGAAATAGAAGCTTCTGAATAGGAGAAAAAGTCTGTAATAATGGCAATTTTGGTCACATTGAGGCTTTAAAAAGTAGTTATTCAACATGAGGCACATTCCAAATGACATTCTGAATCAATTTTTCTACAGTTCAAAAAATCAATTTTCTGATGAAAAACGATGACCCGTGACCTGTCGAAATTTCTCCAGATGGTCAGAAATGGAAATTTTTTAATGTTTAATTTTTTGACTGCAAATGACTATTCCATGTAAATTATAATTTTTGGAACAAAAATAAGTGTGTTTAGAGTCACTTTAGTGCCAGAAATTGGTCGAAACAGAAGCTTCTGAATAGGAGAAAAAGTCTGTAATAATGGCAATTTTATTCACATTGAGGGTTTTAAAAGTAGTTATTCAACATGAGGCACATTCCAAATGACATTTTAAATCAATTTTTCTACAGTCAAAAAAATCAATTTTCTGATGAAAAACGATGACCCGTGACCTGTCGAAATTTCTCCAGATGGTCACAAATGGAAATTTGTCAATGTTTAATTTTTTGACTGCTAATGACTATTCCATGTAAATTATCAATTTTGGACCAAAAATAAGTGTGTTTAGAGTCACATTAATGCCTGAAATTGGTCAAAATAGAAGCTTCTGAATAGGAGAAAAAGTCTGTAATAATGGCAATTTTGGTCACATTGAGGCTTGAAAAAGTAGTTATTCAACATGAGGCACATTCCAAATGACATTTTGAATCAATTTTTCTAAAGTCCAAAAAATCAATTTTCTGATGAAAAACGATGACCCGTGACCTGTCGAAATTTCTCCAGATGGTCAGAAATGGACATTTTTCAATGTTTAATTTTTTGACTGCTAATGACTATTCCATGTAAATTATCACTTTTGGAACAAAAATAAGTGTGTTTAGAGTCTTATTAATGCCTGAAATTGGTCAAAATAGAAGCTTCTGGATAGGTGAAAAAGTCTGTAATAATGGTAATTTTGGTCACATTGAGGCTTTAAAAAGTAGTTATTCAACATGAGGCACATTCCAAATGCCATTTTGAATCAATTTTCCTACAGTCCAAAAAATCAATTTTCTGATGAAAAACGATGACCCGTGACCTGTCGAAATTTCTCCAGATGGTCAGAAATGGAAATTTTTCAATGTTTAATTTTTTGACTGCTAATGACTATTCCATGTAAATTATCACTTTTGGACCAAAAATAAGTGTGTTTAGAATCACATTAATGCCTGAAATTGGTCAAAATAGAAGCTTCTGAATAGGAGAAAAAGTCTGTAATAATGGCAATTTTGGTCACATTGAGGCTTGAAAAAGTAGTTATTCAACATGAGGCACATTCCAAATGACATTTTGAATCAATTTTTCTACAGTCCAAAAAATCAATTTTCTGATGAAAAACGATGACCCGTGACCTGTCGAAATTTCTCCAGATGGTCACAAATGGAAATTTGTCAATGTTTAATTTTTTGACTGCTAATGACTATTCCATGTAAATTATCACTTTTGGACCAAAAATAAGTGTGTTTAGAGTCACATTAATGCCTGAAATTGATCAAAATAGAAGCTTCTGAATAGGAGAAAAAGTCTGTAATAATGGCAATTTTGGTCACATTGAGGCTTGAAAAAGTAGGTATTCAACATGAGGCACATTCCAAATGACATTTTAAATGAATTTTTCTACAGTCCAAAAAATCAATTTTCTGATGAAAAACGATGACCCGTGACCTGTCGAAATTTCTCCAGACGGTCAGAAATGGAAATGTTTTAATGTTTAATTTTTTGACTGCAACTGACTATTCCATGTAAATTATCACTTTTGGAACAAAAATAAGTGTGTTTAGAGTCACATTAATGCCTGAAATTGGTCAAAATAGAAACTTCTGAATAGGAGAAAAAGTCTGTAATAATGTCAATTTTGGTCACATTGAGGCTGTAAAAAGTAGTTATTCAACATGAAGCACATTCCAAATGACATTTTAAATCAATTTTTCTACAGTCCAAAAAATCAATTTTCTGATGAAAAACGATGACCCGTGACCTGTCGAAATTTCTCCAGATGGTCACAAATGGAAATTTTTCAATGTTTAATTTTTTGACTGCTTATGACTATTCCATGTAAATTATCACTTTTGGAACAAAAATAAGTGTGTTTAGAGTCACTTTAGTGCCTGAAATTGGTCGAAATAGAAGCTTCTGACTAGGAGAAAAAGTTTGTAATAATGGCAATTTTATTCACATTTAGGCTTCTAAAAGTAGTTATTCAACATGAGGCACATTCCAAATGACATTTTAAATTAATTTTTCTACAGTCCAAAAAATCAATTTTCTGATGAAAAACGATGACCCGTGACCTGTCGAAATTTCTCCAGATGGTCAGAAATGGAAATTTTTTAATGTTTAATTTTAGACTGCAAATGACTATTCCATGTAAATTATCACTTTTGGAACAAAAATAAGTGTGTTTAGAGTCACATTAATGCCTGAAATTGGTCAAAATAGAAGCTTCTGGATAGGAGAAAAAGTCTGTAATAATGGCAATTGTGGTCACATTGAGGCTTTAAAAAGTAGTTATTCAACATGAGGCACATTCCAAATGACATTTTGAATCAATTTTTCTACAGTCCAAAAAATCAATTTTCTGATGAAAAACGATGACCTGTCGAAATTTCTCCAGATGGTCAGAAATGGAAATTTTTCAATGTTTAACTTTTTTGACTGCAAATGACTATTCCATGTAAATTATCACTTTTGGAACAAATATAAGTGTGTTTGAGTCACTTTAATGCCTGAAATTGGTTGAAATAGAAGCTTCTGAATAGGAGAAAAACTCTGTAATAATGGCAATTTTGGTCACATTGAGGCTTGAAAAAGTAGTTATTCAACATGAGGCACATTCCAAATGACATTTTAAATCAATTTTTCTACAGTCCAAAAAATCAATTTTCTGATGAAAAACGATGACCCGTGACCTGTCGAAATTTCTCCAGATGGTCAGAAATGGAAATTTTTCAATGTTAAATTTTTTGACTGCTAATGACTATTCCATGTAAATTATCACTTTTGGAACAAAAATAAGTGTGTTTAGAGTCACATTAATGCCTGAAATTGGTCAAAATAGAAGCTTCTGGATAGGAGAAAAAGTCTGTAATAATGGCAATTTTGGTCACATTGAGGCTTTAAAAAGTAGTTATTCAACATGAGGCACATTCCAAATGACATTTTGAATAAATTTTTCTACAGTCCAAAAAATCAATTTTCTGATGAAAAACGATGACCGGTGACCTGTCGAAATTTCTCCAGATGGTCAGAAATGGAAATTTTTCAATGTTTAACTTTTTTGACTGCAAAAGACTATTCCATGTAAATTATCACTTTTGGAACAAATATAAGTGTGTTTGAGTCACTTTAATGCCTGAAATTAGTTGAAATAGAAGCTTCTGAATAGGAGAAAAAGTCTGTAATAATGGCAATTTTGGTCACATTGAGGCTTGAAAAAGTAGTTATTCAACATGAGGCACATTCCAAATGACATTTTGAATCAATTTTTCTACAGTCTAAAAAATCAATTTTCTGACGAAAAACGATGACCCGTGACCTGTCGAAATTTCTCCAGATGGTCACAAATGGAAATTTGTCAATGTTTAATTTTTTGACTGCTAATGACTATTCCATGTAAATTATCACTTTTGGACCAAAAATAAGTGTGTTTAGAGTCACATTAATGCCTGAAATTGATCAAAATAGAAGCTTCTGAATAGGAGAAAAAGTCTGTACTAATGGCAATTTTGGTCACATTGAGGCTTGAAAAAGTAGGTATTCAACATGAGGCACATTCCAAATGACATTTTAAATGAATTTTTCTACAGTCCAAAAAATCAATTTTCTGATGAAAAACGATGACCCGTGACCTGTCGAAATTTCTCCTGACGGTCAGAAATGGAAATGTTTTAATGTTTAATTTTTTGACTGCAAATGACTATTCCATGTAAATTATAATTTTTTGAACAAAAATAAGTGTGTTTAGAGTCACTTTAGAGCCTGAAATTGGTCGAAATAGAAGCTTCTGAATAGGAGAAAAAGTCTGTAATAATGGCAATTTTATTCACATTGAGGCTTCTAAAAGTACTTATTCAACATGAGGCACATTCCAAATGACATTTTGAATCAATTTTTCTAAAGTCCAAAAAATCAATTTTCTGATGAAAAACGATGACCCGTGACCTGTCGAAATTTCTCCAGATGGTCAGAAATGGAAATATTTCAATGTTTAATTTTTTGACTGCTAATGACTATTCCATGTAAATTATCACTTTTGGAACAAAAATAAGTGTGTTTAGAGTCACATTAATGCCTGAAATTGGTCAAAATAGAAACTTCTGAATAGGAGAAAAAGTCTGTAATAATGGCAATTTTGGTCACATTGAGGCTGTAAAAAGTAGTTATTCAACATGAAGCACATTCCAAATGACATTTTGAATCAATTTTTCTACAGTCCAAAAAATTAATTTTCTGATGAAAAACGATGACCCGTGACCTGTCGAAATTTCTCCAGATGGTCAGAAATGGAAATTTTGTCATGTTTAATTTTTTGACTGCTAATGACTATTCCACGTAAATTATCACTTTTGAAACAAAAATAAGTGTGTTTAGAGTTTCTTTAATGCCTGAAATTGGTCGAAATAGAAGCTTCTGAATAGGAGAAAAAGTCTGTAATAATGGCAATTTTGGTCACATTGAGGCTTTAAAAAGTAGTTATTCAACATGAGGCACATTCCAAATGACATTCTGAATCAATTTTTCTACAGTTCAAAAAATCAATTTTCTGATGAAAAACGATGACCCGTGACCTGTCGAAATTTCTCCAGATGGTCAGAAATGGAAATTTTTTAATGTTTAATTTTTTGACTGCAAATGACTATTCCATGTAAATTATAATTTTTGGAACAAAAATAAGTGTGTTTAGAGTCACTTTAGTGCCAGAAATTGGTCGAAACAGAAGCTTCTGAATAGGAGAAAAAGTCTGTAATAATGGCAATTTTATTCACATTGAGGCTTTTAAAAGTAGTTATTCAACATGAGGCACATTCCAAATGACATTTTAAATCAATTTTTCTACAGTCAAAAAAATCAATTTTCTGATGAAAAACGATGACCCGTGACCTGTCGAAATTTCTCCAGATGGTCACAAATGGAAATTTGTCAATGTTTAATTTTTTGACTGCTAATGACTATTCCATGTAAATTATCAATTTTGGACCAAAAATAAGTGTGTTTAGAGTCACATTAATGCCTGAAATTGGTCAAAATAGAAGCTTCTGAATAGGAGAAAAAGTCTGTAATAATGGCAATTTTGGTCACATTGAGGCTGTAAAAAGTAGTTATTCAACATGAAGCACATTCCAAATGACATTTTGAATCAATTTTTCTACAGTCCAAAAAATTAATTTTCTGATGAAAAACGATGACCCGTGACCTGTCGAAATTTCTCCAGATGGTCAGAAATGGAAATTTTGTCATGTTTAATTTTTTGACTGCTAATGACTATTCCACGTAAATTATCACTTTTGAAACAAAAATAAGTGTGTTTAGAGTTTCTTTAATGCCTGAAATTGGTCGAAATAGAAGCTTCTGAATAGGAGAAAAAGTCTGTAATAATGGCAATTTTGGTCACATTGAGGCTGTAAAAAGTAGTTATTCAACATGAAGCACATTCCAAATGACATTTTGATCAATTTTTCTACAGTCCAAAAAATTAATTTTCTGATGAAAAACGATGACCCGTGACCTGTCGAAATTTCTCCAGATGGTCAGAAATGGAAATTTTGTCATGTTTAATTTTTTGACTGCTAATGACTATTCCACGTAAATTATCACTTTTGAAACAAAAATAAGTGTGTTTAGAGTTTCTTTAATGCCTGAAATTGGTCGAAATAGAAGCTTCTGAATAGGAGAAAAAGTCTGTAATAATGGCAATTTTGGTCACATTGAGGCTTTAAAAAGTAGTTATTCAACATGAGGCACATTCCAAATGACATTCTGAATCAATTTTTCTACAGTCCAAAAAATCAATTTTCTGATGAAAAACGATGACCCGTGACCTGTCGAAATTTCTCCAGATGGTCACAAATGGAAATTTTTCAATGTTTAATTTTTTGACTGCTTATGACTATTCCATGTAAATTATCACTTTTGGAACAAAAATAAGTGTGTTTAGAGTCACTTTAGTGCCTGAAATTGGTCGAAATAGAAGCTTCTGACTAGGAGAAAAAGTTTGTAATAATGGCAATTTTATTCACATTGAGGCTTCTAAAAGTAGTTATTCAACATGAGGCACATTCCAAATGACATTTTAAATTAATTTTTCTACAGTCCAAAAAATCAATTTTCTGATGAAAAACGATGACCCGTGACCTGTCGAAATTTCTCCAGATGGTCAGAAATGGAAATTTTTTAATGTTTAATTTTAGACTGCAAATGACTATTCCATGTAAATTATCACTTTTGGAACAAAAATAAGTGTGTTTAGAGTCACATTAATGCCTGAAATTGGTCAAAATAGAAGCTTCTGGATAGGAGAAAAAGTCTGTAATAATGGCAATTGTGGTCACATTGAGGCTTTAAAAAGTAGTTATTCAACATGAGGCACATTCCAAATGACATTTTGAATCAATTTTTCTACAGTCCAAAAAATCAATTTTCTGATGAAAAACGATGACCTGTCGAAATTTCTCCAGATGGTCAGAAATGGAAATTTTTCAATGTTTAACTTTTTTGACTGCAAATGACTATTCCATGTAAATTATCACTTTTGGAACAAATATAAGTGTGTTTGAGTCACTTTAATGCCTGAAATTGGTTGAAATAGAAGCTTCTGAATAGGAGAAAAACTCTGTAATAATGGCAATTTTGGTCACATTGAGGCTTGAAAAAGTAGTTATTCAACATGAGGCACATTCCAAATGACATTTTAAATCAATTTTTCTACAGTCCAAAAAATCAATTTTCTGATGAAAAACGATGACCCGTGACCTGTCGAAATTTCTCCAGATGGTCAGAAATGGAAATTTTTCAATGTTAAATTTTTTGACTGCTAATGACTATTCCATGTAAATTATCACTTTTGGAACAAAAATAAGTGTGTTTAGAGTCACATTAATGCCTGAAATTGGTCAAAATAGAAGCTTCTGGATAGGAGAAAAAGTCTGTAATAATGGCAATTTTGGTCACATTGAGGCTTTAAAAAGTAGTTATTCAACATGAGGCACATTCCAAATGACATTTTGAATAAATTTTTCTACAGTCCAAAAAATCAATTTTCTGATGAAAAACGATGACCGGTGACCTGTCGAAATTTCTCCAGATGGTCAGAAATGGAAATTTTTCAATGTTTAACTTTTTTGACTGCAAAAGACTATTCCATGTAAATTATCACTTTTGGAACAAATATAAGTGTGTTTGAGTCACTTTAATGCCTGAAATTAGTTGAAATAGAAGCTTCTGAATAGGAGAAAAAGTCTGTAATAATGGCAATTTTGGTCACATTGAGGCTTGAAAAAGTAGTTATTCAACATGAGGCACATTCCAAATGACATTTTGAATCAATTTTTCTACAGTCTAAAAAATCAATTTTCTGACGAAAAACGATGACCCGTGACCTGTCGAAATTTCTCCAGATGGTCACAAATGGAAATTTGTCAATGTTTAATTTTTTGACTGCTAATGACTATTCCATGTAAATTATCACTTTTGGACCAAAAATAAGTGTGTTTAGAGTCACATTAATGCCTGAAATTGATCAAAATAGAAGCTTCTGAATAGGAGAAAAAGTCTGTACTAATGGCAATTTTGGTCACATTGAGGCTTGAAAAAGTAGGTATTCAACATGAGGCACATTCCAAATGACATTTTAAATGAATTTTTCTACAGTCCAAAAAATCAATTTTCTGATGAAAAACGATGACCCGTGACCTGTCGAAATTTCTCCTGACGGTCAGAAATGGAAATGTTTTAATGTTTAATTTTTTGACTGCAAATGACTATTCCATGTAAATTATAATTTTTTGAACAAAAATAAGTGTGTTTAGAGTCACTTTAGAGCCTGAAATTGGTCGAAATAGAAGCTTCTGAATAGGAGAAAAAGTCTGTAATAATGGCAATTTTATTCACATTGAGGCTTCTAAAAGTACTTATTCAACATGAGGCACATTCCAAATGACATTTTGAATCAATTTTTCTAAAGTCCAAAAAATCAATTTTCTGATGAAAAACGATGACCCGTGACCTGTCGAAATTTCTCCAGATGGTCAGAAATGGAAATATTTCAATGTTTAATTTTTTGACTGCTAATGACTATTCCATGTAAATTATCACTTTTGGAACAAAAATAAGTGTGTTTAGAGTCACATTAATGCCTGAAATTGGTCAAAATAGAAACTTCTGAATAGGAGAAAAAGTCTGTAATAATGGCAATTTTGGTCACATTGAGGCTGTAAAAAGTAGTTATTCAACATGAAGCACATTCCAAATGACATTTTGAATCAATTTTTCTACAGTCCAAAAAATTAATTTTCTGATGAAAAACGATGACCCGTGACCTGTCGAAATTTCTCCAGATGGTCAGAAATGGAAATTTTGTGATGTTTAATTTTTTGACTGCTAATGACTATTCCACGTAAATTATCACTTTTGAAACAAAAATAAGTGTGTTTAGAGTTTCTTTAATGCCTGAAATTGGTCGAAATAGAAGCTTCTGAATAGGAGAAAAAGTCTGTAATAATGGCAATTTTGGTCACATTGAGGCTTTAAAAAGTAGTTATTCAACATGAGGCACATTCCAAATGACATTCTGAATCAATTTTTCTACAGTTCAAAAAATCAATTTTCTGATGAAAAACGATGACCCGTGACCTGTCGAAATTTCTCCAGATGGTCAGAAATGGAAATTTTTTAATGTTTAATTTTTTGACTGCAAATGACTATTCCATGTAAATTATAATTTTTGGAACAAAAATAAGTGTGTTTAGAGTCACTTTAGTGCCAGAAATTGGTCGAAACAGAAGCTTCTGAATAGGAGAAAAAGTCTGTAATAATGGCAATTTTATTCACATTGAGGCTTTTAAAAGTAGTTATTCAACATGAGGCACATTCCAAATGACATTTTAAATCAATTTTTCTACAGTCAAAAAAATCAATTTTCTGATGAAAAACGATGACCCGTGACCTGTCGAAATTTCTCCAGATGGTCACAAATGGAAATTTGTCAATGTTTAATTTTTTGACTGCTAATGACTATTCCATGTAAATTATCAATTTTGGACCAAAAATAAGTGTGTTTAGAGTCACATTAATGCCTGAAATTGGTCAAAATAGAAGCTTCTGAATAGGAGAAAAAGTCTGTAATAATGGCAATTTTGGTCAGATTGAGGCTTTAAAAAGTAGTTATTCAACATGAGGCACATTCCAAATGACATTCTGAATCAATTTTTCTACAGTCCAAAAAATCAATTTTCTGATGAAAAACGATGACCCGTGACCTGTCGAAATTTCTCCAGATGGTCACAAATGGAAATTTTTCAATGTTTAATTTTTTGACTGCTTATGACTATTCCATGTAAATTATCACTTTTGGAACAAAAATAAGTGTGTTTAGAGTCACTTTAGTGCCTGAAATTGGTCGAAATAGAAGCTTCTGAATAGGCGAAAAAGTTTGTAATAATGGCAATTTTATTCACATTGAGGCTTCTAAAAGTAGTTATTCAACATGAGGCACATTCCAAATGACATTTTAAATTAATTTTTCTACAGTCCAAAAAATCAATTTTCTGATGAAAAACGATGACCCGTGACCTGTCGAAATTTCTCCAGATGGTCAGAAATGGAAATTTTTTAATGTTTAATTTTAGACTGCAAATGACTATTCCATGTAAATTATCACTTTTGGAACAAAAATAAGTGTGTTTAGAGTCACATTAATGCCTGAAATTGGTCAAAATAGAAGCTTCTGGATAGGAGAAAAAGTCTGTAATAATGGCAATTTTGGTCACATTGAGGCTTTAAAAAGTAGTTATTCAACATGAGGCACATTCCAAATGACATTTTGAATAAATTTTTCTACAGTCCAAAAAATCAATTTTCTGATGAAAAACGATGACCGGTGACCTGTCGAAATTTCTCCAGATGGTCAGAAATGGAAATTTTTCAATGTTTAACTTTTTTGACTGCAAAAGACTATTCCATGTAAATTATCACTTTTGGAACAAATATAAGTGTGTTTGAGTCACTTTAATGCCTGAAATTAGTTGAAATAGAAGCTTCTGAATAGGAGAAAAAGTCTGTAATAATGGCAATTTTGGTCACATTGAGGCTTGAAAAAGTAGTTATTCAACATGAGGCACATTCCAAATGACATTTTGAATCAATTTTTCTACAGTCCAAAAAATCAATTTTCTGACGAAAAACGATGACCCGTGACCTGTCGAAATTTCTCCAGATGGTCACAAATGGAAATTTGTCAATGTTTAATTTTTTGATTGCTAATGACTATTCCATGTAAATTATCACTTTTGGACCAAAAATAAGTGTGTTTAGAGTCACATTAATGCCTGAAATTGATCAAAATAGAAGCTTCTGAATAGGAGAAAAAGTCTGTAATAATGGCAATTTTGGTCACATTGAGGCTTGAAAAAGTAGGTATTCAACATGAGGCACATTCCAAATGACATTTTAAATGAATTTTTCTACAGTCCAAAAAATCAATTTTCTGATGAAAAACGATGACCCGTGACCTGTCGAAATTTCTCCTGACGGTCAGAAATGGAAATGTTTTAATGTTTAATTTTTTGACTGCAAATGACTATTCCATGTAAATTATAATTTTTTGAACAAAAATAAGTGTGTTTAGAGTCACTTTAGAGCCTGAAATTGGTCGAAATAGAAGCTTCTGAATAGGAGAAAAAGTCTGTAATAATGGCAATTTTATTCACATTGAGGCTTCTAAAAGTACTTATTCAACATGAGGCACATTCCAAATGACATTTTGAATCAATTTTTCTAAAGTCCAAAAAATCAATTTTCTGATGAAAAACGATGACCCGTGACCTGTCGAAATTTCTCCAGATGGTCAGAAATGGAAATTTTGTCATGTTTAATTTTTTGACTGCTAATGACTATTCCACGTAAATTATCACTTTTGAAACAAAAATAAGTGTGTTTAGAGTTTCTTTAATGCCTGAAATTGGTCGAAATAGAAGCTTCTGAATAGGAGAAAAAGTCTGTAATAATGGCAATTTTGGTCACATTGAGGCTTTAAAAAGTAGTTATTCAACATGAGGCACATTCCAAATGACATTCTGAATCAATTTTTCTACAGTTCAAAAAATCAATTTTCTGATGAAAAACGATGACCCGTGACCTGTCGAAATTTCTCCAGATGGTCAGAAATGGAAATTTTTTAATGTTTAATTTTTTGACTGCAAATGACTATTCCATGTAAATTATAATTTTTGGAACAAAAATAAGTGTGTTTAGAGTCACTTTAGTGCCAGAAATTGGTCGAAACAGAAGCTTCTGAATAGGAGAAAAAGTCTGTAATAATGGCAATTTTATTCACATTGAGGGTTTTAAAAGTAGTTATTCAACATGAGGCACATTCCAAATGACATTTTAAATCAATTTTTCTACAGTCAAAAAAATCAATTTTCTGATGAAAAACGATGACCCGTGACCTGTCGAAATTTCTCCAGATGGTCACAAATGGAAATTTGTCAATGTTTAATTTTTTGACTGCTAATGACTATTCCATGTAAATTATCAATTTTGGACCAAAAATAAGTGTGTTTAGAGTCACATTAATGCCTGAAATTGGTCAAAATAGAAGCTTCTGAATAGGAGAAAAAGTCTGTAATAATGGCAATTTTGGTCACATTGAGGCTTGAAAAAGTAGTTATTCAACATGAGGCACATTCCAAATGACATTTTGAATCAATTTTTCTAAAGTCCAAAAAATCAATTTTCTGATGAAAAACGATGACCCGTGACCTGTCGAAATTTCTCCAGATGGTCAGAAATGGACATTTTTCAATGTTTAATTTTTTGACTGCTAATGACTATTCCATGTAAATTATCACTTTTGGAACAAAAATAAGTGTGTTTAGAGTCTTATTAATGCCTGAAATTGGTCAAAATAGAAGCTTCTGGATAGGTGAAAAAGTCTGTAATAATGGTAATTTTGGTCACATTGAGGCTTTAAAAAGTAGTTATTCAACATGAGGCACATTCCAAATGCCATTTTGAATCAATTTTCCTACAGTCCAAAAAATCAATTTTCTGATGAAAAACGATGACCCGTGACCTGTCGAAATTTCTCCAGATGGTCAGAAATGGAAATTTTTCAATGTTTAATTTTTTGACTGCTAATGACTATTCCATGTAAATTATCACTTTTGGACCAAAAATAAGTGTGTTTAGAATCACATTAATGCCTGAAATTGGTCAAAATAGAAGCTTCTGAATAGGAGAAAAAGTCTGTAATAATGGCAATTTTGGTCACATTGAGGCTTGAAAAAGTAGTTATTCAACATGAGGCACATTCCAAATGACATTTTGAATCAATTTTTCTACAGTCCAAAAAATCAATTTTCTGATGAAAAACGATGACCCGTGACCTGTCGAAATTTCTCCAGATGGTCACAAATGGAAATTTGTCAATGTTTAATTTTTTGACTGCTAATGACTATTCCATGTAAATTATCACTTTTGGACCAAAAATAAGTGTGTTTAGAGTCACATTAATGCCTGAAATTGATCAAAATAGAAGCTTCTGAATAGGAGAAAAAGTCTGTAATAATGGCAATTTTGGTCACATTGAGGCTTGAAAAAGTAGGTATTCAACATGAGGCACATTCCAAATGACATTTTAAATGAATTTTTCTACAGTCCAAAAAATCAATTTTCTGATGAAAAACGATGACCCGTGACCTGTCGAAATTTCTCCAGACGGTCAGAAATGGAAATGTTTTAATGTTTAATTTTTTGACTGCAACTGACTATTCCATGTAAATTATCACTTTTGGAACAAAAATAAGTGTGTTTAGAGTCACATTAATGCCTGAAATTGGTCAAAATAGAAACTTCTGAATAGGAGAAAAAGTCTGTAATAATGTCAATTTTGGTCACATTGAGGCTGTAAAAAGTAGTTATTCAACATGAAGCACATTCCAAATGACATTTTAAATCAATTTTTCTACAGTCCAAAAAATTAATTTTCTGATGAAAAACGATGACCCGTGACCTGTCGAAATTTCTCCAGATGGTCAGAAATGGAAATTTTGTCATGTTTAATTTTTTGACTGCTAATGACTATTCCACGTAAATTATCACTTTTGAAACAAAAATAAGTGTGTTTAGAGTTTCTTTAATGCCTGAAATTGGTCGAAATAGAAGCTTCTGAATAGGAGAAAAAGTCTGTAATAATGGCAATTTTGGTCACATTGAGGCTTTAAAAAGTAGTTATTCAACATGAGGCACATTCCAAATGACATTCTGAATCAATTTTTCTACAGTTCAAAAAATCAATTTTCTGATGAAAAACGATGACCCGTGACCTGTCGAAATTTCTCCAGATGGTCAGAAATGGAAATTTTTTAATGTTTAATTTTTTGACTGCAAATGACTATTCCATGTAAATTATAATTTTTGGAACAAAAATAAGTGTGTTTAGAGTCACTTTAGTGCCAGAAATTGGTCGAAACAGAAGCTTCTGAATAGGAGAAAAAGTCTGTAATAATGGCAATTTTATTCACATTGAGGGTTTTAAAAGTAGTTATTCAACATGAGGCACATTCCAAATGACATTTTAAATCAATTTTTCTACAGTCAAAAAAATCAATTTTCTGATGAAAAACGATGACCCGTGACCTGTCGAAATTTCTCCAGATGGTCACAAATGGAAATTTGTCAATGTTTAATTTTTTGACTGCTAATGACTATTCCATGTAAATTATCAATTTTGGACCAAAAATAAGTGTGTTTAGAGTCACATTAATGCCTGAAATTGGTCAAAATAGAAGCTTCTGAATAGGAGAAAAAGTCTGTAATAATGGCAATTTTGGTCACATTGAGGCTTGAAAAAGTAGTTATTCAACATGAGGCACATTCCAAATGACATTTTGAATCAATTTTTCTAAAGTCCAAAAAATCAATTTTCTGATGAAAAACGATGACCCGTGACCTGTCGAAATATCTCCAGATGGTCAGAAATGGACATTTTTCAATGTTTAATTTTTTGACTGCTAATGACTATTCCATGTAAATTATCACTTTTGGAACAAAAATAAGTGTGTTTAGAGTCTTATTAATGCCTGAAATTGGTCAAAATAGAAGCTTCTGGATAGGTGAAAAAGTCTGTAATAATGGTAATTTTGGTCACATTGAGGCTTTAAAAAGTAGTTATTCAACATGAGGCACATTCCAAATGCCATTTTGAATCAATTTTCCTACAGTCCAAAAAATCAATTTTCTGATGAAAAACGATGACCCGTGACCTGTCGAAATTTCTCCAGATGGTCAGAAATGGAAATTTTTCAATGTTTAATTTTTTGACTGCTAATGACTATTCCATGTAAATTATCACTTTTGGACCAAAAATAAGTGTGTTTAGAATCACATTAATGCCTGAAATTGGTCAAAATAGAAGCTTCTGAATAGGAGAAAAAGTCTGTAATAATGGCAATTTTGGTCACATTGAGGCTTGAAAAAGTAGTTATTCAACATGAGGCACATTCCAAATGACATTTTGAATCAATTTTTCTACAGTCCAAAAAATCAATTTTCTGATGAAAAACGATGACCCGTGACCTGTCGAAATTTCTCCAGATGGTCACAAATGGAAATTTGTCAATGTTTAATTTTTTGACTGCTAATGACTATTCCATGTAAATTATCACTTTTGGACCAAAAATAAGTGTGTTTAGAGTCACATTAATGCCTGAAATTGATCAAAATAGAAGCTTCTGAATAGGAGAAAAAGTCTGTAATAATGGCAATTTTGGTCACATTGAGGCTTGAAAAAGTAGGTATTCAACATGAGGCACATTCCAAATGACATTTTAAATGAATTTTTCTACAGTCCAAAAAATCAATTTTCTGATGAAAAACGATGACCCGTGACCTGTCGAAATTTCTCCAGACGGTCAGAAATGGAAATGTTTTAATGTTTAATTTTTTGACTGCAACTGACTATTCCATGTAAATTATCACTTTTGGAACAAAAATAAGTGTGTTTAGAGTCACATTAATGCCTGAAATTGGTCAAAATAGAAACTTCTGAATAGGAGAAAAAGTCTGTAATAATGTCAATTTTGGTCACATTGAGGCTGTAAAAAGTAGTTATTCAACATGAAGCACATTCCAAATGACATTTTAAATCAATTTTTCTACAGTCCAAAAAATTAATTTTCTGATGAAAAACGATGACCCGTGACCTGTCGAAATTTCTCCAGATGGTCAGAAATGGAAATTTTGTCATGTTTAATTTTTTGACTGCTAATGACTATTCCACGTAAATTATCACTTTTGAAACAAAAATAAGTGTGTTTAGAGTTTCTTTAATGCCTGAAATTGGTCGAAATAGAAGCTTCTGAATAGGAGAAAAAGTCTGTAATAATGGCAATTTTGGTCACATTGAGGCTTTAAAAAGTAGTTATTCAACATGAGGCACATTCCAAATGACATTCTGAATCAATTTTTCTACAGTCCAAAAAATCAATTTTCTGATGAAAAACGATGACCCGTGACCTGTCGAAATTTCTCCAGATGGTCACAAATGGAAATTTTTCAATGTTTAATTTTTTGACTGCTTATGACTATTCCATGTAAATTATCACTTTTGGAACAAAAATAAGTGTGTTTAGAGTCACTTTAGTGCCTGAAATTGGTCGAAATAGAAGCTTCTGAATAGGAGAAAAAGTTTGTAATAATGGCAATTTTATTCACATTGAGGCTTCTAAAAGTAGTTATTCAACATGAGGCACATTCCAAATGACATTTTAAATTAATTTTTCTACAGTCCAAAAAATCAATTTTCTGATGAAAAACGATGACCCGTGACCTGTCGAAATTTCTCCAGATGGTCAGAAATGGAAATTTTTTAATGTTTAATTTTAGACTGCAAATGACTATTCCATGTAAATTATCACTTTTGGAACAAAAATAAGTGTGTTTAGAGTCACATTAATGCCTGAAATTGGTCAAAATAGAAGCTTCTGGATAGGAGAAAAAGTCTGTAATAATGGCAATTTTGGTTTTAAAAAGTAGTTATTCAACATGAGGCACATTCCAAATGACATTTTGAATAAATTTTTCTACAGTCCAAAAAATCAATTTTCTGATGAAAAACGATGACCGGTGACCTGTCGAAATTTCTCCAGATGGTCAGAAATGGAAATTTTTCAATGTTTAACTTTTTTGACTGCAAATGACTATTCCATGTAAATTATCACTTTTGGAACAAATATAAGTGTGTTTGAGTCACTTTAATGCCTGAAATTGGTTGAAATAGAAGCTTCTGAATAGGAGAAAAACTCTGTAATAATGGCAATTTTGGTCACATTGAGGCTTGAAAAAGTAGTTATTCAACATGAGGCACATTCCAAATGACATTTTAAATCAATTTTTCTACAGTCCAAAAAATCAATTTTCTGATGAAAAACGATGACCCGTGACCTGTCGAAATTTCTCCAGATGGTCAGAAATGGAAATTTTTCAATGTTAAATTTTTTGACTGCTAATGACTATTCCATGTAAATTATCACTTTTGGAACAAAAATAAGTGTGTTTAGAGTCACATTAATGCCTGAAATTGGTCAAAATAGAAGCTTCTGGATAGGAGAAAAAGTCTGTAATAATGGCAATTTTGGTCACATTGAGGCTTTAAAAAGTAGTTATTCAACATGAGGCACATTCCAAATGACATTTTGAATAAATTTTTCTACAGTCCAAAAAATCAATTTTCTGATGAAAAACGATGACCGGTGACCTGTCGAAATTTCTCCAGATGGTCAGAAATGGAAATTTTTCAATGTTTAACTTTTTTGACTGCAAAAGACTATTCCATGTAAATTATCACTTTTGGAACAAATATAAGTGTGTTTGAGTCACTTTAATGCCTGAAATTGGTTGAAATAGAAGCTTCTGAATAGGAGAAAAAGTCTGTAATAATGGCAATTTTGGTCACATTGAGGCTTGAAAAAGTAGTTATTCAACATGAGGCACATTCCAAATGACATTTTGAATCAATTTTTCTACAGTCCAAAAAATCAATTTTCTGATGAAAAACGATGACCCGTGACCTGTCGAAATTTCTCCAGATGGTCACAAATGGAAATTTGTCAATGTTTAATTTTTTGACTGCTAATGACTATTCCATGTAAATTATCACTTTTGGACCAAAAATAAGTGTGTTTAGAGTCACATTAATGCCTGAAATTGATCAAAATAGAAGCTTCTGAATAGGAGAAAAAGTCTGTAATAATGGCAATTTTGGTCACATTGAGGCTTGAAAAAGTAGGTATTCAACATGAGGCACATTCCAAATGACATTTTAAATGAATTTTTCTACAGTCCAAAAAATCAATTTTCTGATGAAAAACGATGACCCGTGACCTGTCGAAATTTCTCCAGACGGTCAGAAATGGAAATGTTTTAATGTTTAATTTTTTGACTGCAAATGACTATTCCATGTAAATTATAATTTTTTGAACAAAAATAAGTGTGTTTAGAGTCACTTTAGAGCCTGAAATTGGTCGAAATAGAAGCTTCTGAATAGGAGAAAAAGTCTGTAATAATGGCAATTTTATTCACATTGAGGCTTCTAAAAGTACTTATTCAACATGAGGCACATTCCAAATGACATTTTGAATCAATTTTTCTACAGTCCAAAAAATCAATTTTCTGATGAAAAACGATGACCCGTGACCTGTCGAAATTTCTCCAGATGGTCAGAAATGGAAATTTTTTAATGTTTAATTTTTTGACTGCAAATGACTATTCCATGTAAATTATAATTTTTGGAACAAAAATAAGTGTGTTTAGAGTCACTTTAGTGCCAGAAATTGGTCGAAACAGAAGCTTCTGAATAGGAGAAAAAGTCTGTAATAATGGCAATTTTATTCACATTGAGGCTTTTAAAAGTAGTTATTCAACATGAGGCACATTCCAAATGACATTTTAAATCAATTTTTCTACAGTCAAAAAAATCAATTTTCTGATGAAAAACGATGACCCGTGACCTGTCGAAATTTCTCCAGATGGTCACAAATGGAAATTTGTCAATGTTTAATTTTTTGACTGCTAATGACTATTCCATGTAAATTATCAATTTTGGACCAAAAATAAGTGTGTTTAGAGTCACATTAATGCCTGAAATTGGTCAAAATAGAAGCTTCTGAATAGGAGAAAAAGTCTGTAATAATGGCAATTTTGGTCACATTGAGGCTTTAAAAAGTAGTTATTCAACATGAGGCACATTCCAAATGACATTCTGAATCAATTTTTCTACAGTCCAAAAAATCAATTTTCTGATGAAAAACGATGACCCGTGACCTGTCGAAATTTCTCCAGATGGTCACAAATGGAAATTTTTCAATGTTTAATTTTTTGACTGCTTATGACTATTCCATGTAAATTATCACTTTTGGAACAAAAATAAGTGTGTTTAGAGTCACTTTAGTGCCTGAAATTGGTCGAAATAGAAGCTTCTGAATAGGAGAAAAAGTTTGTAATAATGGCAATTTTATTCACATTGAGGCTTCTAAAAGTAGTTATTCAACATGAGGCACATTCCAAATGACATTTTAAATTAATTTTTCTACAGTCCAAAAAATCAATTTTCTGATGAAAAACGATGACCCGTGACCTGTCGAAATTTCTCCAGATGGTCAGAAATGGAAATTTTTTAATGTTTAATTTTAGACTGCAAATGACTATTCCATGTAAATTATCACTTTTGGAACAAAAATAAGTGTGTTTAGAGTCACATTAATGCCTGAAATTGGTCAAAATAGAAGCTTCTGGATAGGAGAAAAAGTCTGTAATAATGGCAATTTTGGTCACATTGAGGCTTTAAAAAGTAGTTATTCAACATGAGGCACATTCCAAATGACATTTTGAATCAATTTTTCTACAGTCCAAAAAATCAATTTTCTGATGAAAAACGATGACCTGTCGAAATTTCTCCAGATGGTCAGAAATGGAAATTTTTCAATGTTTAACTTTTTTGACTGCAAATGACTATTCCATGTAAATTATCACTTTTGGAACAAATATAAGTGTGTTTGAGTCACTTTAATGCCTGAAATTGGTTGAAATAGAAGCTTCTGAATAGGAGAAAAACTCTGTAATAATGGCAATTTTGGTCACATTGAGGCTTGAAAAAGTAGTTATTCAACATGAGGCACATTCCAAATGACATTTTAAATCAATTTTTCTACAGTCCAAAAAATCAATTTTCTGATGAAAAACGATGACCCGTGACCTGTCGAAATTTCTCCAGATGGTCAGAAATGGAAATTTTTCAATGTTAAATTTTTTGACTGCTAATGACTATTCCATGTAAATTATCAATTTTGGAACAAAAATAA
This sequence comes from Triturus cristatus, assembly GCF_964204655.1. Classification (NCBI taxonomy): domain Eukaryota; kingdom Metazoa; phylum Chordata; class Amphibia; order Caudata; family Salamandridae; genus Triturus; species Triturus cristatus. The sequence continues at coordinate 388,499,785 of NC_140592.1, read as the reverse complement.
GTGTGTTTAGAGTCACATTAATGCCTGAAATTGGTCAAAATAGAAGCTTCTGGATAGGAGAAAAAGTCTGTAATAATGGCAATTTTGGTCACATTGAGGCTTTAAAAAGTAGTTATTCAACATGAGGCACATTCCAAATGACATTTTGAATAAATTTTTCTACAGTCCAAAAAATCAATTTTCTGATGAAAAACGATGACCGGTGACCTGTCGAAATTTCTCCAGATGGTCAGAAATGGAAATTTTTCAATGTTTAACTTTTTTGACTGCAAAAGACTATTCCATGTAAATTATCACTTTTGGAACAAATATAAGTGTGTTTGAGTCACTTTAATGCCTGAAATTAGTTGAAATAGAAGCTTCTGAATAGGAGAAAAAGTCTGTAATAATGGCAATTTTGGTCACATTGAGGCTTGAAAAAGTAGTTATTCAACATGAGGCACATTCCAAATGACATTTTGAATCAATTTTTCTACAGTCCAAAAAATCAATTTTCTGACGAAAAACGATGACCCGTGACCTGTCGAAATTTCTCCAGATGGTCACAAATGGAAATTTGTCAATGTTTAATTTTTTGATTGCTAATGACTATTCCATGTAAATTATCACTTTTGGACCAAAAATAAGTGTGTTTAGAGTCACATTAATGCCTGAAATTGATCAAAATAGAAGCTTCTGAATAGGAGAAAAAGTCTGTAATAATGGCAATTTTGGTCACATTGAGGCTTGAAAAAGTAGGTATTCAACATGAGGCACATTCCAAATGACATTTTAAATGAATTTTTCTACAGTCCAAAAAATCAATTTTCTGATGAAAAACGATGACCCGTGACCTGTCGAAATTTCTCCTGACGGTCAGAAATGGAAATGTTTTAATGTTTAATTTTTTGACTGCAAATGACTATTCCATGTAAATTATAATTTTTTGAACAAAAATAAGTGTGTTTAGAGTCACTTTAGAGCCTGAAATTGGTCGAAATAGAAGCTTCTGAATAGGAGAAAAAGTCTGTAATAATGGCAATTTTATTCACATTGAGGCTTCTAAAAGTACTTATTCAACATGAGGCACATTCCAAATGACATTTTGAATCAATTTTTCTAAAGTCCAAAAAATCAATTTTCTGATGAAAAACGATGACCCGTGACCTGTCGAAATTTCTCCAGATGGTCAGAAATGGAAATTTTGTCATGTTTAATTTTTTGACTGCTAATGACTATTCCACGTAAATTATCACTTTTGAAACAAAAATAAGTGTGTTTAGAGTTTCTTTAATGCCTGAAATTGGTCGAAATAGAAGCTTCTGAATAGGAGAAAAAGTCTGTAATAATGGCAATTTTGGTCACATTGAGGCTTTAAAAAGTAGTTATTCAACATGAGGCACATTCCAAATGACATTCTGAATCAATTTTTCTACAGTTCAAAAAATCAATTTTCTGATGAAAAACGATGACCCGTGACCTGTCGAAATTTCTCCAGATGGTCAGAAATGGAAATTTTTTAATGTTTAATTTTTTGACTGCAAATGACTATTCCATGTAAATTATAATTTTTGGAACAAAAATAAGTGTGTTTAGAGTCACTTTAGTGCCAGAAATTGGTCGAAACAGAAGCTTCTGAATAGGAGAAAAAGTCTGTAATAATGGCAATTTTATTCACATTGAGGGTTTTAAAAGTAGTTATTCAACATGAGGCACATTCCAAATGACATTTTAAATCAATTTTTCTACAGTCAAAAAAATCAATTTTCTGATGAAAAACGATGACCCGTGACCTGTCGAAATTTCTCCAGATGGTCACAAATGGAAATTTGTCAATGTTTAATTTTTTGACTGCTAATGACTATTCCATGTAAATTATCAATTTTGGACCAAAAATAAGTGTGTTTAGAGTCACATTAATGCCTGAAATTGGTCAAAATAGAAGCTTCTGAATAGGAGAAAAAGTCTGTAATAATGGCAATTTTGGTCACATTGAGGCTTGAAAAAGTAGTTATTCAACATGAGGCACATTCCAAATGACATTTTGAATCAATTTTTCTAAAGTCCAAAAAATCAATTTTCTGATGAAAAACGATGACCCGTGACCTGTCGAAATTTCTCCAGATGGTCAGAAATGGACATTTTTCAATGTTAAATTTTTTGACTGCTAATGACTATTCCATGTAAATTATCACTTTTGGAACAAAAATAAGTGTGTTTAGAGTCTTATTAATGCCTGAAATTGGTCAAAATAGAAGCTTCTGGATAGGTGAAAAAGTCTGTAATAATGGTAATTTTGGTCACATTGAGGCTTTAAAAAGTAGTTATTCAACATGAGGCACATTCCAAATGCCATTTTGAATCAATTTTCCTACAGTCCAAAAAATCAATTTTCTGATGAAAAACGATGACCCGTGACCTGTCGAAATTTCTCCAGATGGTCAGAAATGGAAATTTTTCAATGTTTAATTTTTTGACTGCTAATGACTATTCCATGTAAATTATCACTTTTGGACCAAAAATAAGTGTGTTTAGAATCACATTAATGCCTGAAATTGGTCAAAATAGAAGCTTCTGAATAGGAGAAAAAGTCCGTAATAATGGCAATTTTGGTCACATTGAGGCTTGAAAAAGTAGTTATTCAACATGAGGCACATTCCAAATGACATTTTGAATCAATTTTTCTACAGTCCAAAAAATCAATTTTCTGATGAAAAACGATGACCCGTGACCTGTCGAAATTTCTCCAGATGGTCACAAATGGAAATTTGTCAATGTTTAATTTTTTGACTGCTAATGACTATTCCATGTAAATTATCACTTTTGGACCAAAAATAAGTGTGTTTAGAGTCACATTAATGCCTGAAATTGATCAAAATAGAAGCTTCTGAATAGGAGAAAAAGTCTGTAATAATGGCAATTTTGGTCACATTGAGGCTTGAAAAAGTAGGTATTCAACATGAGGCACATTCCAAATGACATTTTAAATGAATTTTTCTACAGTCCAAAAAATCAATTTTCTGATGAAAAACGATGACCCGTGACCTGTCGAAATTTCTCCAGACGGTCAGAAATGGAAATGTTTTAATGTTTAATTTTTTGACTGCAAATGACTATTCCATGTAAATTATCACTTTTGGAACAAAAATAAGTGTGTTTAGAGTCACATTAATGCCTGAAATTGGTCAAAATAGAAACTTCTGAATAGGAGAAAAAGTCTGTAATAATGTCAATTTTGGTCACATTGAGGCTGTAAAAAGTAGTTATTCAACATGAAGCACATTCCAAATGACATTTTAAATCAATTTTTCTACAGTCCAAAAAATTAATTTTCTGATGAAAAACGATGACCCGTGACCTGTCGAAATTTCTCCAGATGGTCAGAAATGGAAATTTTGTCATGTTTAATTTTTTGACTGCTAATGACTATTCCACGTAAATTATCACTTTTGAAACAAAAATAAGTGTGTTTAGAGTTTCTTTAATGCCTGAAATTGGTCGAAATAGAAGCTTCTGAATAGGAGAAAAAGTCTGTAATAATGGCAATTTTGGTCACATTGAGGCTTTAAAAAGTAGTTATTCAACATGAGGCATATTCCAAATGACATTCTGAATCAATTTTTCTACAGTCCAAAAAATCAATTTTCTGATGAAAAACGATGACCCGTGACCTGTCGAAATTTCTCCAGATGGTCACAAATGGAAATTTTTCAATGTTTAATTTTTTGACTGCTTATGACTATTCCATGTAAATTATCACTTTTGGAACAAAAATAAGTGTGTTTAGAGTCATTTTAGTGCCTGAAATTGGTCGAAATAGAAGCTTCTGAATAGGAGAAAAAGTTTGTAATAATGGCAATTTTATTCACATTGAGGCTTCTAAAAGTAGTTATTCAACATGAGGCACATTCCAAATGACATTTTAAATTAATTTTTCTACAGTCCAAAAAATCAATTTTCTGATGAAAAACGATGACCCGTGACCTGTCGAAATTTCTCCAGATGGTCAGAAATGGAAATTTTTTAATGTTTAATTTTAGACTGCAAATGACTATTCCATGTAAATTATCACTTTTGGAACAAAAATAAGTGTGTTTAGAGTCACATTAATGCCTGAAATTGGTCAAAATAGAAGCTTCTGGATAGGAGAAAAAGTCTGTAATAATGGCAATTTTGGTTTTAAAAAGTAGTTATTCAACATGAGGCACATTCCAAATGACATTTTGAATAAATTTTTCTACAGTCCAAAAAATCAATTTTCTGATGAAAAACGATGACCGGTGACCTGTCGAAATTATTCCAGATGGTCAGAAATGGAAATTTTTCAATGTTTAACTTTTTTGACTGCAAAAGACTATTCCATGTAAATTATCACTTTTGGAACAAATATAAGTGTGTTTGAGTCACTTTAATGCCTGAAATTGGTTGAAATAGAAGCTTCTGAATAGGAGAAAAAGTCTGTAATAATGGCAATTTTGGTCACATTGAGGCTTGAAAAAGTAGTTATTCAACATGAGGCACATTCCAAATGACATTTTGAATCAATTTTTCTACAGTCCAAAAAATCAATTTTCTGATGAAAAACGATGACCCGTGACCTGTCGAAATTTCTCCAGATGGTCACAAATGGAAATTTTTCAATGTTTAATTTTTTGACTGCTTATGACTATTCCATGTAAATTATCACTTTTGGAACAAAAATAAGTGTGTTTAGAGTCACTTTAGTGCCTGAAATTGGTCGAAATAGAAGCTTCTGAATAGGAGAAAAAGTTTGTAATAATGGCAATTTTATTCACATTGAGGCTTCTAAAAGTAGTTATTCAACATGAGGCACATTCCAAATGACATTTTAAATTAATTTTTCTACAGTCCAAAAAATCAATTTTCTGATGAAAAACGATGACCCGTGACCTGTCGAAATTTCTCCAGATGGTCAGAAATGGAAATTTTTTAATGTTTAATTTTAGACTGCAAATGACTATTCCATGTAAATTATCACTTTTGGAACAAAAATAAGTGTGTTTAGAGTCACATTAATGCCTGAAATTGGTCAAAATAGAAGCTTCTGGATAGGAGAAAAAGTCTGTAATAATGGCAATTTTGGTTTTAAAAAGTAGTTATTCAACATGAGGCACATTCCAAATGACATTTTGAATAAATTTTTCTACAGTCCAAAAAATCAATTTTCTGATGAAAAACGATGACCGGTGACCTGTCGAAATTTCTCCAGATGGTCAGAAATGGAAATTTTTCAATGTTTAACTTTTTTGACTGCAAAAGACAATTCCATGTAAATTATCACTTTTGGAACAAATATAAGTGTGTTTGAGTCACTTTAATGCCTGAAATTGGTTGAAATAGAAGCTTCTGAATAGGAGAAAAAGTCTGTAATAATGGCAATTTTGGTCACATTGAGGCTTGAAAAAGTAGTTATTCAACATGAGGCACATTCCAAATGACATTTTGAATCAATTTTTCTACAGTCCAAAAAATCAATTTTCTGATGAAAAACGATGACCCGTGACCTGTCGAAATTTCTCCAGATGGTCACAAATGGAAATTTGTCAATGTTTAATTTTTTGACTGCTAATGACTATTCCATGTAAATTATCACTTTTGGACCAAAAATAAGTGTGTTTAGAGTCACATTAATGCCTGAAATTGATCAAAATAGAAGCTTCTGAATATGAGAAAAAGTCTGTAATAATGGCAATTTTGGTCACATTGAGGCTTGAAAAAGTAGGTATTCAACATGAGGCACATTCCAAATGACATTTTAAATGAATTTTTCTACAGTCCAAAAAATCAATTTTCTGATGAAAAACGATGACCCGTGACCTGTCGAAATTTCTCCAGACGGTCAGAAATGGAAATGTTTTAATGTTTAATTTTTTGACTGCAAATGACTATTCCATGTAAATTATAATTTTTTGAACAAAAATAAGTGTGTTTAGAGTCACTTTAGAGCCTGAAATTGGTCGAAATAGAAGCTTCTGAATAGGAGAAAAAGTCTGTAATAATGGCAATTTTATTCACATTGAGGCTTCTAAAAGTACTTATTCAACATGAGGCACATTCCAAATGACATTTTGAATCAATTTTTCTACAGTCCAAAAAATCAATTTTCTGATGAAAAACGATGACCCGTGACCTGTCGAAATTTCTCCAGATGGTCAGAAATGGAAATATTTCAATGTTTAATTTTTTGACTGCTAATGACTATTCCATGTAAATTATCACTTTTGGAACAAAAATAAGTGTGTTTAGAGTCACATTAATGCCTGAAATTGGTCAAAATAGAAACTTCTGAATAGGAGAAAAAGTCTGTAATAATGGCAATTTTGGTCACATTGAGGCTGTAAAAAGTAGTTATTCAACATGAAGCACATTCCAAATGACATTTTGAATCAATTTTTCTACAGTCCCAAAAATTAATTTTCTGATGAAAAACGATGACCCGTGACCTGTCGAAATTTCTCCAGATGGTCAGAAATGGAAATTTTGTCATGTTTAATTTTTTGACTGCTAATGACTATTCCACGTAAATTATCACTTTTGAAACAAAAATAAGTGTGTTTAGAGTTTCTTTAATGCCTGAAATTGGTCGAAATAGAAGCTTCTGAATAGGAGAAAAAGTCTGTAATAATGGCAATTTTGGTCACATTGAGGCTTTAAAAAGTAGTTATTCAACATGAGGCACATTCCAAATGACATTCTGAATCAATTTTTCTACAGTCCAAAAAATCAATTTCTGATGAAAAACGATGACCCGTGACCTGTCGAAATTTCTCCAGATGGTCACAAATGGAAATTTTTCAATGTTTAATTTTTTGACTGCTTATGACTATTCCATGTAAATTATCACTTTTGGAACAAAAATAAGTGTGTTTAGAGTCACTTTAGTGCCTGAAATTGGTCGAAATAGAAGCTTCTGAATAGGAGAAAAAGTTTGTAATAATGGCAATTTTATTCACATTGAGGCTTCTAAAAGTAGTTATTCAACATGAGGCACATTCCAAATGACATTTTAAATTAATTTTTCTACAGTCCAAAAAATCAATTTTCTGATGAAAAACGATGACCCGTGACCTGTCGAAATTTCTCCAGATGGTCAGAAATGGAAATTTTTTAATGTTTAATTTTAGACTGCAAATGACTATTCCATGTAAATTATCACTTTTGGAACAAAAATAAGTGTGTTTAGAGTCACATTAATGCCTGAAATTGGTCAAAATAGAAGCTTCTGGATAGGAGAAAAAGTCTGTAATAATGGCAATTTTGGTCACATTGAGGCTTTAAAAAGTAGTTATTCAACATGAGGCACATTCCAAATGACATTTTGAATCAATTTTTCTACAGTCCAAAAAATCAATTTTCTGATGAAAAACGATGACCTGTCGAAATTTCTCCAGATGGTCAGAAATGGAAATTTTTCAATGTTTAACTTTTTTGACTGCAAATGACTATTCCATGTAAATTATCACTTTTGGAACAAATATAAGTGTGTTTGAGTCACTTTAATGCCTGAAATTGGTTGAAATAGAAGCTTCTGAATAGGAGAAAAACTCTGTAATAATGGCAATTTTGGTCACATTGAGGCTTGAAAAAGTAGTTATTCAACATGAGGCACATTCCAAATGACATTTTAAATCAATTTTTCTACAGTCCAAAAAATCAATTTTCTGATGAAAAACGATGACCCGTGACCTGTCGAAATTTCTCCAGATGGTCAGAAATGGAAATTTTTCAATGTTAAATTTTTTGACTGCTAATGACTATTCCATGTAAATTATCACTTTTGGAACAAAAATAAGTGTGTTTAGAGTCACATTAATGCCTGAAATTGGTCAAAATAGAAGCTTCTGGATAAGAGAAAAAGTCTGTAATAATGGCAATTTTGGTCACATTGAGGCTTCAAAAAGTAGTTATTCAACATGAGGCACATTCCAAATGACATTTTGAATAAATTTTTCTACAGTCCAAAAAATCAATTTTCTGATGAAAAACGATGACCGGTGACCTGTCGAAATTTCTCCAGATGGTCAGAAATGGAAATTTTTCAATGTTTAACTTTTTTGACTGCAAAAGACTATTCCATGTAAATTATCACTTTTGGAACAAATATAAGTGTGTTTGAGTCACTTTAATGCCTGAAATTAGTTGAAATAGAAGCTTCTGAATAGGAGAAAAAGTCTGTAATAATGGCAATTTTGGTCACATTGAGGCTTGAAAAAGTAGTTATTCAACATGAGGCACATTCCAAATGACATTTTGAATCAATTTTTCTACAGTCCAAAAAATCAATTTTCTGACGAAAAACGATGACCCGTGACCTGTCGAAATTTCTCCAGATGGTCACAAATGGAAATTTGTCAATGTTTAATTTTTTGACTGCTAATGACTATTCCATGTAAATTATCACTTTTGGACCAAAAATAAGTGTGTTTAGAGTCACATTAATGCCTGAAATTGATCAAAATAGAAGCTTCTGAATAGGAGAAAAAGTCTGTAATAATGGCAATTTTGGTCACATTGAGGCTTGAAAAAGTAGGTATTCAACATGAGGCACATTCCAAATGACATTTTAAATGAATTTTTCTACAGTCCAAAAAATCAATTTTCTGATGAAAAACGATGACCCGTGACCTGTCGAAATTTCTCCTGACGGTCAGAAATGGAAATGTTTTAATGTTTAATTTTTTGACTGCAAATGACTATTCCATGTAAATTATAATTTTTTGAACAAAAATAAGTGTGTTTAGAGTCACTTTAGAGCCTGAAATTGGTCGAAATAGAAGCTTCTGAATAGGAGAAAAAGTCTGTAATAATGGCAATTTTATTCACATTGAGGCTTCTAAAAGTACTTATTCAACATGAGGCACATTCCAAATGACATTTTGAATCAATTTTTCTAAAGTCCAAAAAATCAATTTTCTGATGAAAAACGATGACCCGTGACCTGTCGAAATTTCTCCAGATGGTCAGAAATGGAAATATTTCAATGTTTAATTTTTTGACTGCTAATGACTATTCCATGTAAATTATCACTTTTGGAACAAAAATAAGTGTGTTTAGAGTCACATTAATGCCTGAAATTGGTCAAAATAGAAGCTTCTGGATAGGAGAAAAAGTCTGTAATAATGGCAATTTTGGTCACATTGAGGCTTTAAAAAGTAGTTATTCAACATGAGGCACATTCCAAATGACATTTTGAATCAATTTTTCTACAGTCCAAAAAATCAATTTTCTGATGAAAAACGATGACCTGTCGAAATTTCTCCAGATGGTCAGAAATGGAAATTTTTCAATGTTTAACTTTTTTGACTGCAAATGACTATTCCATGTAAATTATCACTTTTGGAACAAATATAAGTGTGTTTGAGTCACTTTAATGCCTGAAATTGGTTGAAATAGAAGCTTCTGAATAGGAGAAAAACTCTGTAATAATGGCAATTTTGGTCACATTGAGGCTTGAAAAAGTAGTTATTCAACATGAGGCACATTCCAAATGACATTTTAAATCAATTTTTCTACAGTCCAAAAAATCAATTTTCTGATGAAAAACGATGACCCGTGACCTGTCGAAATTTCTCCAGATGGTCAGAAATGGAAATTTTTCAATGTTAAATTTTTTGACTGCTAATGACTATTCCATGTAAATTATCACTTTTGGAACAAAAATAAGTGTGTTTAGAGTCACATTAATGCCTGAAATTGGTCAAAATAGAAGCTTCTGGATAAGAGAAAAAGTCTGTAATAATGGCAATTTTGGTCACATTGAGGCTTTAAAAAGTAGTTATTCAACATGAGGCACATTCCAAATGACATTTTGAATAAATTTTTCTACAGTCCAAAAAATCAATTTTCTGATGAAAAACGATGACCGGTGACCTGTCGAAATTTCTCCAGATGGTCAGAAATGGAAATTTTTCAATGTTTAACTTTTTTGACTGCAAAAGACTATTCCATGTAAATTATCACTTTTGGAACAAATATAAGTGTGTTTGAGTCACTTTAATGCCTGAAATTAGTTGAAATAGAAGCTTCTGAATAGGAGAAAAAGTCTGTAATAATGGCAATTTTGGTCACATTGAGGCTTGAAAAAGTAGTTATTCAACATGAGGCACATTCCAAATGACATTTTGAATCAATTTTTCTACAGTCCAAAAAATCAATTTTCTGACGAAAAACGATGACCCGTGACCTGTCGAAATTTCTCCAGATGGTCACAAATGGAAATTTGTCAATGTTTAATTTTTTGACTGCTAATGACTATTCCATGTAAATTATCACTTTTGGACCAAAAATAAGTGTGTTTAGAGTCACATTAATGCCTGAAATTGATCAAAATAGAAGCTTCTGAATAGGAGAAAAAGTCTGTAATAATGGCAATTTTGGTCACATTGAGGCTTGAAAAAGTAGGTATTCAACATGAGGCACATTCCAAATGACATTTTAAATGAATTTTTCTACAGTCCAAAAAATCAATTTTCTGATGAAAAACGATGACCCGTGACCTGTCGAAATTTCTCCTGACGGTCAGAAATGGAAATGTTTTAATGTTTAATTTTTTGACTGCAAATGACTATTCCATGTAAATTATAATTTTTTGAACAAAAATAAGTGTGTTTAGAGTCACTTTAGAGCCTGAAATTGGTCGAAATAGAAGCTTCTGAATAGGAGAAAAAGTCTGTAATAATGGCAATTTTATTCACATTGAGGCTTCTAAAAGTACTTATTCAACATGAGGCACATTCCAAATGACATTTTGAATCAATTTTTCTAAAGTCCAAAAAATCAATTTTCTGATGAAAAACGATGACCCGTGACCTGTCGAAATTTCTCCAGATGGTCAGAAATGGAAATATTTCAATGTTTAATTTTTTGACTGCTAATGACTATTCCATGTAAATTATCACTTTTGGAACAAAAATAAGTGTGTTTAGAGTCACATTAATGCCTGAAATTGGTCAAAATAGAAACTTCTGAATAGGAGAAAAAGTCTGTAATAATGGCAATTTTGGTCACATTGAGGCTGTAAAAAGTAGTTATTCAACATGAAGCACATTCCAAATGACATTTTGAATCAATTTTTCTACAGTCCAAAAAATTAATTTTCTGATGAAAAACGATGACCCGTGACCTGTCGAAATTTCTCCAGATGGTCAGAAATGGAAATTTTGTCATGTTTAATTTTTTGACTGCTAATGACTATTCCACGTAAATTATCACTTTTGAAACACAAATAAGTGTGTTTAGAGTTTCTTTAATGCCTGAAATTGGTCGAAATAGAAGCTTCTGAATAGGAGAAAAAGTCTGTAATAATGGCAATTTTGGTCACATTGAGGCTTTAAAAAGTAGTTATTCAACATGAGGCACATTCCAAATGACATTCTGAATCAATTTTTCTACAGTTCAAAAAATCAATTTTCTGATGAAAAACGATGACCCGTGACCTGTCGAAATTTCTCCAGATGGTCAGAAATGGAAATTTTTTAATGTTTAATTTTTTGACTGCAAATGACTATTCCATGTAAATTATAATTTTTGGAACAAAAATAAGTGTGTTTAGAGTCACTTTAGTGCCAGAAATTGGTCGAAACAGAAGCTTCTGAATAGGAGAAAAAGTCTGTAATAATGGCAATTTTATTCACATTGAGGCTTTTAAAAGTAGTTATTCAACATGAGGCACATTCCAAATGACATTTTAAATCAATTTTTCTACAGTCAAAAAAATCAATTTTCTGATGAAAAACGATGACCCGTGACCTGTCGAAATTTCTCCAGATGGTCACAAATGGAAATTTGTCAATGTTTAATTTTTTGACTGCTAATGACTATTCCATGTAAATTATCAATTTTGGACCAAAAATAAGTGTGTTTAGAGTCACATTAATGCCTGAAATTGGTCAAAATAGAAGCTTCTGAATAGGAGAAAAAGTCTGTAATAATGGCAATTTTGGTCACATTGAGGCTTGAAAAAGTAGTTATTCAACATGAGGCACATTCCAAATGACATTTTGAATCAATTTTTCTAAAGTCCAAAAAATCAATTTTCTGATGAAAAACGATGACCCGTGACCTGTCGAAATTTCTCCAGATGGTCAGAAATGGACATTTTTCAATGTTTAATTTTTTGACTGCTAATGACTATTCCATGTAAATTATCACTTTTGGAACAAAAATAAGTGTGTTTAGAGTCTTATTAATGCCTGAAATTGGTCAAAATAGAAGCTTCTGGATAGGTGAAAAAGTCTGTAATAATGGTAATTTTGGTCACATTGAGGCTTTAAAAAGTAGTTATTCAACATGAGGCACATTCCAAATGCCATTTTGAATCAATTTTCCTACAGTCCAAAAAATCAATTTTCTGATGAAAAACGATGACCCGTGACCTGTCGAAATTTCTCCAGATGGTCAGAAATGGAAATTTTTCAATGTTTAATTTTTTGACTGCTAATGACTATTCCATGTAAATTATCACTTTTGGACCAAAAATAAGTGTGTTTAGAATCACATTAATGCCTGAAATTGGTCAAAATAGAAGCTTCTGAATAGGAGAAAAAGTCTGTAATAATGGCAATTTTGGTCACATTGAGGCTTGAAAAAGTAGTTATTCAACATGAGGCACATTCCAAATGACATTTTGAATCAATTTTTCTACAGTCCAAAAAATCAATTTTCTGATGAAAAACGATGACCCGTGACCTGTCGAAATTTCTCCAGATGGTCACAAATGGAAATTTGTCAATGTTTAATTTTTTGACTGCTAATGACTATTCCATGTAAATTATCACTTTTGGACCAAAAATAAGTGTGTTTAGAGTCACATTAATGCCTGAAATTGATCAAAATAGAAGCTTCTGAATAGGAGAAAAAGTCTGTAATAATGGCAATTTTGGTCACATTGAGGCTTGAAAAAGTAGGTATTCAACATGAGGCACATTCCAAATGACATTTTAAATGAATTTTTCTACAGTCCAAAAAATCAATTTTCTGATGAAAAACGATGACCCGTGACCTGTCGAAATTTCTCCAGACGGTCAGAAATGGAAATGTTTTAATGTTTAATTTTTTGACTGCAAATGACTATTCCATGTAAATTATCACTTTTGGAACAAAAATAAGTGTGTTTAGAGTCACATTAATGCCTGAAATTGGTCAAAATAGAAACTTCTGAATAGGAGAAAAAGTCTGTAATAATGTCAATTTTGGTCACATTGAGGCTGTAAAAAGTAGTTATTCAACATGAAGCACATTCCAAATGACATTTTAAATCAATTTTTCTACAGTCCAAAAAATTAATTTTCTGATGAAAAACGATGACCCGTGACCTGTCGAAATTTCTCCAGATGGTCAGAAATGGAAATTTTGTCATGTTTAATTTTTTGACTGCTAATGACTATTCCACGTAAATTATCACTTTTGAAACAAAAATAAGTGTGTTTAGAGTTTCTTTAATGCCTGAAATTGGTCGAAATAGAAGCTTCTGAATAGGAGAAAAAGTCTGTAATAATGGCAATTTTGGTCACATTGAGGCTTTAAAAAGTAGTTATTCAACATGAGGCACATTCCAAATGACATTCTGAATCAATTTTTCTACAGTCCAAAAAATCAATTTTCTGATGAAAAACGATGACCCGTGACCTGTCGAAATTTCTCCAGATGGTCACAAATGGAAATTTTTCAATGTTTAATTTTTTGACTGCTTATGACTATTCCATGTAAATTATCACTTTTGGAACAAAAATAAGTGTGTTTAGAGTCACTTTAGTGCCTGAAATTGGTCGAAATAGAAGCTTCTGAATAGGAGAAAAAGTTTCTATTAATGGCAATTTTATTCACATTGAGGCTTCTAAAAGTAGTTATTCAACCTGAGGCACATTCCAAATGACATTTTAAATTAATTTTTCTACAGTCCAAAAAATCAATTTTCTGATGAAAAACGATGACCCGTGACCTGTCGAAATTTCTCCAGATGGTCAGAAATGGAAATTTTTTAATGTTTAATTTTAGACTGCAAATGACTATTCCATGTAAATTATCACTTTTGGAACAAAAATAAGTGTGTTTAGAGTCACAGTAATGCCTGAAATTGGTCAAAATAGAAGCTTCTGGATAGGAGAAAAAGTCTGTAATAATGGCAATTTTGGTTTTAAAAAGTAGTTATTCAACATGAGGCACATTCCAAATGACATTTTGAATCAATTTTTCTACAGTCCAAAAAATCAATTTTCTGATGAAAAACGATGACCGGTGACCTGTCGAAATTTCTCCAGATGGTCAGAAATGGAAATTTTTCAATGTTTAACTTTTTTGACTGCAAATGACTATTCCATGTAAATTATCACTTTTGGAACAAATATAAGTGTGTTTGAGTCACTTTAATGCCTGAAATTGGTTGAAATAGAAGCTTCTGAATAGGAGAAAAACTCTGTAATAATGGCAATTTTGGTCACGTTGAGGCTTGAAAAAGTAGTTATTCAACATGAGGCACATTCCAAATGACATTTTAAATCAATTTTTCTACAGTCCAAAAAATCAATTTTCTGATGAAAAACGATGACCCGTGACCTGTCGAAATTTCTCCAGATGGTCAGAAATGGAAATTTTTCAATGTTAAATTTTTTGACTGCTAATGACTCTTCCATGTAAATTATCACTTTTGGAACAAAAATAAGTGTGTTTAGAGTCACATTAATGCCTGAAATTGGTCAAAATAGAAGCTTCTGGATAGGAGAAAACGTCTGTAATAATGGCAATTTTGGTCACATTGAGGCTTTAAAAAGTAGTTATTCAACATGAGGCACATTCCAAATGACATTTTGAATAAATTTTTCTACAGTCCAAAAAATCAATTTTCTGATGAAAAACGATGACCGGTGACCTGTCGAAATTTCTCCAGATGGTCAGAAATGGAAATTTTTCAATGTTTAACTTTTTTGACTGCAAAAGACTATTCCATGTAAATTATCACTTTTGGAACAAATATAAGTGAGTTTGAGTCACTTTAATGCCTGAAATTGGTTGAAATAGAAGCTTCTGAATAGGAGAAAAAGTCTGTAATAATGGCAATTTTGGTCACATTGAGGCTTGAAAAAGTAGTTATTCAACATGAGGCACATTCCAAATGACATTTTGAATCAATTTTTCTACAGTCCAAAAAATCAATTTTCTGATGAAAAACGATGACCCGTGACCTGTCGAAATTTCTCCAGATGGTCACAAATGGAAATTTGTCAATGTTTAATTTTTTGACTGCTAATGACTATTCCATGTAAATTATCACTTTTGGACCAAAAATAAGTGTGTTTAGAGTCACATTAATGCCTGAAATTGATCAAAATAGAAGCTTCTGGATAGGAGAAAAAGTCTGTAATAATGGCAATTTTGGTCACATTGAGGCTTGAAAAAGTAGGTATTCAACATGAGGCACATTCCAAATGACATTTTAAATGAATTTTTCTACAGTCCAAAAAATCAATTTTCTGATGAAAAACGATGACCCGTGACCTGTCGAAATTTCTCCAGACGGTCAGAAATGGAAATGTTTTAATGTTTAATTTTTTGACTGCAAATGACTATTCCATGTAAATTATAATTTTTTGAACAAAAATAAGTGTGTTTAGAGTCACTTTAGAGCCTGAAATTGGTCGAAATAGAAGCTTCTGAATAGGAGAAAAAGTCTGTAATAATGGCAATTTTATTCACATTGAGGCTTCTAAAAGTACTTATTCAACATGAGGCACATTCCAAATGACATTTTGAATCAATTTTTCTACAGTCCAAAAAATCAATTTTCTGATGAAAAACGATGACCCGTGACCTGTCGAAATTTCTCCAGATGGTCAGAAATGGAAATATTTCAATGTTTAATTTTTTGACTGCTAATGACTATTCCATGTAAATTATCACTTTTGGAACAAAAATAAGTGTGTTTAGAGTCACATTAATGCCTGAAATTGGTCAAAATAGAAACTTCTGAATAGGAGAAAAAGTCTGTAATAATGGAAATTTTGGTCACATTGAGGCTGTAAAAAGTAGTTATTCAACATGAAGCACATTCCAAATGACATTTTGAATCAATTTTTCTACAGTCCAAAAAATTAATTTTCTGATGAAAAACGATGACCCGTGACCTGTCGAAATTTCTCCAGATGGTCAGAAATGGAAATTTTGTCATGTTTAATTTTTTGACTGCTAATGACTATTCCACGTAAATTATCACTTTTGAAACAAAAATAAGTGTGTTTAGAGTTTCTTTAATGCCTGAAATTGGTCGAAATAGAAGCTTCTGAATAGGAGAAAAAGTCTGTAATAATGGCAATTTTGGTCACATTGAGGCTTTAAAAAGTAGTTATTCAACATGAGGCACATTCCAAATGACATTCTGAATCAATTTTTCTACAGTCCAAAAAATCAATTTTCTGATGAAAAACGATGACCCGTGACCTGTCGAAATTTCTCCAGATGGTCACAAATGGAAATTTTTCAATGTTTAATTTTTTGACTGCTTATGACTATTCCATGTAAATTATCACTTTTGGAACAAAAATAAGTGTGTTTAGAGTCACTTTAGTGCCTGAAATTGGTCGAAATAGAAGCTTCTGAATAGGAGAAAAAGTTTGTAATAATGGCAATTTTATTCACATTGAGGCTTCTAAAAGTAGTTATTCAACATGAGGCACATTCCAAATGACATTTTAAATTAATTTTTCTACAGTCCAAAAAATCAATTTTCTGATGAAAAACGATGACCCGTGACCTGTCGAAATTTCTCCAGATGGTCAGAAATGGAAATTTTTTAATGTTTAATTTTAGACTGCAAATGACTATTCCATGTAAATTATCACTTTTGGAACAAAAATAAGTGTGTTTAGAGTCACATTAATGCCTGAAATTGGTCAAAATAGAAGCTTCTGGATAGGAGAAAAAGTCTGTAATAATGGCAATTTTGGTCACATTGAGGCTTTAAAAAGTAGTTATTCAACATGAGGCACATTCCAAATGACATTTTGAATCAATTTTTCTACAGTCCAAAAAATCAATTTTCTGATGAAAAACGATGACCTGTCGAAATTTCTCCAGATGGTCAGAAATGGAAATTTTTCAATGTTTAACTTTTTTGACTGCAAATGACTATTCCATGTAAATTATCACTTTTGGAACAAATATAAGTGTGTTTGAGTCACTTTAATGCCTGAAATTGGTTGAAATAGAAGCTTCTGAATAGGAGAAAAACTCTGTAATAATGGCAATTTTGGTCACATTGAGGCTTGAAAAAGTAGTTATTCAACATGAGGCACATTCCAAATGACATTTTAAATCAATTTTTCTACAGTCCAAAAAATCAATTTTCTGATGAAAAACGATGACCCGTGACCTGTCGAAATTTCTCCAGATGGTCAGAAATGGAAATTTTTCAATGTTAAATTTTTTGACTGCTAATGACTATTCCATGTAAATTATCACTTTTGGAACAAAAATAAGTGTGTTTAGAGTCACATTAATGCCTGAAATTGGTCAAAATAGAAGCTTCTAGATAAGAGAAAAAGTCTGTAATAATGGCAATTTTGGTCACATTGAGGCTTTAAAAAGTAGTTATTCAACATGAGGCACATTCCAAATGACATTTTGAATAAATTTTTCTACAGTCCAAAAAATCAATTTTCTGATGAAAAACGATGACCGGTGACCTGTCGAAATTTCTCCAGATGGTCAGAAATGGAAATTTTTCAATGTTTAATTTTTTGACTGCTAATGACTATTCCATGTAAATTATCACTTTTGGAACAAAAATAAGTGTGTTTAGAGTCTTATTAATGCCTGAAATTGGTCAAAATAGAAGCTTCTGGATAGGTGAAAAAGTCTGTAATAATGGTAATTTTGGTCACATTGAGGCTTTAAAAAGTAGTTATTCAACATGAGGCACATTCCAAATGCCATTTTGAATCAATTTTCCTACAGTCCAAAAAATCAATTTTCTGATGAAAAACGATGACCCGTGACCTGTCGAAATTTCTCCAGATGGTCAGAAATGGAAATTTTTCAATGTTTAATTTTTTGACTGCTAATGACTATTCCATGTAAATTATCACTTTTGGACCAAAAATAAGTGTGTTTAGAATCACATTAATGCCTGAAATTGGTCAAAATAGAAGCTTCTGAATAGGAGAAAAAGTCTGTAATAATGGCAATTTTGGTCACATTGAGGCTTGAAAAAGTAGTTATTCAACATGAGGCACATTCCAAATGACATTTTGAATCAATTTTTCTACAGTCCAAAAAATCAATTTTCTGATGAAAAACGATGACCCGTGACCTGTCGAAATTTCTCCAGATGGTCACAAATGGAAATTTGTCAATGTTTAATTTTTTGACTGCTAATGACTATTCCATGTAAATTATCACTTTTGGACCAAAAATAAGTGTGTTTAGAGTCACATTAATGCCTGAAATTGATCAAAATAGAAGCTTCTGAATAGGAGAAAAAGTCTGTAATAATGGCAATTTTGGTCACATTGAGGCTTGAAAAAGTAGGTATTCAACATGAGGCACATTCCAAATGACATTTTAAATGAATTTTTCTACAGTCCAAAAAATCAATTTTCTGATGAAAAACGATGACCCGTGACCTGTCGAAATTTCTCCAGACGGTCAGAAATGGAAATGTTTTAATGTTTAATTTTTTGACTGCAAATGACTATTCCATGTAAATTATCACTTTTGGAACAAAAATAAGTGTGTTTAGAGTCACATTAATGCCTGAAATTGGTCAAAATAGAAACTTCTGAATAGGAGAAAAAGTCTGTAATAATGTCAATTTTGGTCACATTGAGGCTGTAAAAAGTAGTTATTCAACATGAAGCACATTCCAAATGACATTTTAAATCAATTTTTCTACAGTCCAAAAAATTAATTTTCTGATGAAAAACGATGACCCGTGACCTGTCGAAATTTCTCCAGATGGTCAGAAATGGAAATTTTGTCATGTTTAATTTTTTGACTGCTAATGACTATTCCACGTAAATTATCACTTTTGAAACAAAAATAAGTGTGTTTAGAGTTTCTTTAATGCCTGAAATTGGTCGAAATAGAAGCTTCTGAATAGGAGAAAAAGTCTGTAATAATGGCAATTTTGGTCACATTGAGGCTTTAAAAAGTAGTTATTCAACATGAGGCACATTCCAAATGACATTCTGAATCAATTTTTCTACAGTCCAAAAAATCAATTTTCTGATGAAAAACGATGACCCGTGACCTGTCGAAATTTCTCCAGATGGTCACAAATGGAAATTTTTCAATGTTTAATTTTTTGACTGCTTATGACTATTCCATGTAAATTATCACTTTTGGAACAAAAATAAGTGTGTTTAGAGTCACTTTAGTGCCTGAAATTGGTCGAAATAGAAGCTTCTGAATAGGAGAAAAAGTTTCTATTAATGGCAATTTTATTCACATTGAGGCTTCTAAAAGTAGTTATTCAACCTGAGGCACATTCCAAATGACATTTTAAATTAATTTTTCTACAGTCCAAAAAATCAATTTTCTGATGAAAAACGATGACCCGTGACCTGTCGAAATTTCTCCAGATGGTCAGAAATGGAAATTTTTTAATGTTTAATTTTAGACTGCAAATGACTATTCCATGTAAATTATCACTTTTGGAACAAAAATAAGTGTGTTTAGAGTCACATTAATGCCTGAAATTGGTCAAAATAGAAGCTTCTGGATAGGAGAAAAAGTCTGTAATAATGGCAATTTTGGTTTTAAAAAGTAGTTATTCAACATGAGGCACATTCCAAATGACATTTTGAATCAATTTTTCTACAGTCCAAAAAATCAATTTTCTGATGAAAAACGATGACCGGTGACCTGTCGAAATTTCTCCAGATGGTCAGAAATGGAAATTTTTCAATGTTTAACTTTTTTGACTGCAAATGACTATTCCATGTAAATTATCACTTTTGGAACAAATATAAGTGTGTTTGAGTCACTTTAATGCCTGAAATTGGTTGAAATAGAAGCTTCTGAATAGGAGAAAAACTCTGTAATAATGGCAATTTTGGTCACGTTGAGGCTTGAAAAAGTAGTTATTCAACATGAGGCACATTCCAAATGACATTTTAAATCAATTTTTCTACAGTCCAAAAAATCAATTTTCTGATGAAAAACGATGACCCGTGACCTGTCGAAATTTCTCCAGATGGTCAGAAATGGAAATTTTTCAATGTTAAATTTTTTGACTGCTAATGACTATTCCATGTAAATTATCACTTTTGGAACAAAAATAAGTGTGTTTAGAGTCACATTAATGCCTGAAATTGGTCAAAATAGAAGCTTCTGGATAGGAGAAAAAGTCTGTAATAATGGCAATTTTGGTCACATTGAGGCTTTAAAAAGTAGTTATTCAACATGAGGCACATTCCAAATGACATTTTGAATAAATTTTTCTACAGTCCAAAAAATCAATTTTCTGATGAAAAACGATGACCGGTGACCTGTCGAAATTTCTCCAGATGGTCAGAAATGGAAATTTTTCAATGTTTAACTTTTTTGACTGCAAAAGACTATTCCATGTAAATTATCACTTTTGGAACAAATATAAGTGTGTTTGAGTCACTTTAATGCCTGAAATTGGTTGAAATAGAAGCTTCTGAATAGGAGAAAAAGTCTGTAATAATGGCAATTTTGGTCACATTGAGGCTTGAAAAAGTAGTTATTCAACATGAGGCACATTCCAAATGACATTTTGAATCAATTTTTCTACAGTCCAAAAAATCAATTTTCTGATGAAAAACGATGACCCGTGACCTGTCGAAATTTCTCCAGATGGTCACAAATGGAAATTTGTCAATGTTTAATTTTTTGACTGCTAATGACTATTCCATGTAAATTATCACTTTTGGACCAAAAATAAGTGTGTTTAGAGTCACATTAATGCCTGAAATTGATCAAAATAGAAGCTTCTGAATAGGAGAAAAAGTCTGTAATAATGGCAATTTTGGTCACATTGAGGCTTGAAAAAGTAGGTATTCAACATGAGGCACATTCCAAATGACATTTTAAATGAATTTTTCTACAGTCCAAAAAATCAATTTTCTGATGAAAAACGATGACCCGTGACCTGTCGAAATTTCTCCAGACGGTCAGAAATGGAAATGTTTTAATGTTTAATTTTTTGACTGCAAATGACTATTCCATGTAAATTATAATTTTTTGAACAAAAATAAGTGTGTTTAGAGTCACTTTAGAGCCTGAAATTGGTCGAAATAGAAGCTTCTGAATAGGAGAAAAAGTCTGTAATAATGGCAATTTTATTCACATTGAGGCTTCTAAAAGTACTTATTCAACATGAGGCACATTCCAAATGACATTTTGAATCAATTTTTCTACAGTCCAAAAAATCAATTTTCTGATGAAAAACGATGACCCGTGACCTGTCGAAATTTCTCCAGATGGTCAGAAATGGAAATTTTGTCATGTTTAATTTTTTGACTGCTAATGACTATTCCACGTAAATTATCACTTTTGAAACAAAAATAAGTGTGTTTAGAGTTTCTTTAATGCCTGAAATTGGTCGAAATAGAAGCTTCTGAATAGGAGAAAAAGTCTGTAATAATGGCAATTTTGGTCACATTGAGGCTTTAAAAAGTAGTTATTCAACATGAGGCACATTCCAAATGACATTCTGAATCAATTTTTCTACAGTCCAAAAAATCTATTTTCTGATGAAAAACGATGACCCGTGACCTGTCGAAATTTCTCCAGATGGTCACAAATGGAAATTTTTCAATGTTTAATTTTTTGACTGCTTATGACTATTCCATGTAAATTATCACTTTTGGAACAAAAATAAGTGTGTTTAGAGTCACTTTAGTGCCTGAAATTGGTCGAAATAGAAGCTTCTGAATAGGAGAAAAAGTTTGTAATAATGGCAATTTTATTCACATTGAGGCTTCTAAAAGTAGTTATTCAACATGAGGCACATTCCAAATGACATTTTAAATTAATTTTTCTACAGTCCAAAAAATCAATTTTCTGATGAAAAACGATGACCCGTGACCTGTCGAAATTTCTCCAGATGGTCAGAAATGGAAATTTTTTAATGTTTAATTTTAGACTGCAAATGACTATTCCATGTAAATTATCACTTTTGGAACAAAAATAAGTGTGTTTAGAGTCACATTAATGCCTGAAATTGGTCAAAATAGAAGCTTCTGGATAGGAGAAAAAGTCTGTAATAATGGCAATTTTGGTCACATTGAGGCTTTAAAAAGTAGTTATTCAACATGAGGCACATTCCAAATGACATTTTGAATCAATTTTTCTACAGTCCAAAAAATCAATTTTCTGATGAAAAACGATGACCTGTCGAAATTTCTCCAGATGGTCAGAAATGGAAATTTTTCAATGTTTAACTTTTTTGACTGCAAATGACTATTCCATGTAAATTATCACTTTTGGAACAAATATAAGTGTGTTTGAGTCACTTTAATGCCTGAAATTGGTTGAAATAGAAGCTTCTGAATAGGAGAAAAACTCTGTAATAATGGCAATTTTGGTCACATTGAGGCTTGAAAAAGTAGTTATTCAACATGAGGCACATTCCAAATGACATTTTAAATCAATTTTTCTACAGTCCAAAAAATCAATTTTCTGATGAAAAACGATGACCCGTGACCTGTCGAAATTTCTCCAGATGGTCAGAAATGGAAATTTTTCAATGTTAAATTTTTTGACTGCTAATGACTATTCCATGTAAATTATCACTTTTGGAACAAAAATAAGTGTGTTTAGAGTCACATTAATGCCTGAAATTGGTCAAAATAGAAGCTTCTGGATAAGAGAAAAAGTCTGTAATAATGGCAATTTTGGTCACATTGAGGCTTTAAAAAGTAGTTATTCAACATGAGGCACATTCCAAATGACATTTTGAATAAATTTTTCTACAGTCCAAAAAATCAATTTTCTGATGAAAAACGATGACCGGTGACCTGTCGAAATTTCTCCAGATGGTCAGAAATGGAAATTTTTCAATGTTTAACTTTTTTGACTGCAAAAGACTATTCCATGTAAATTATCACTTTTGGAACAAATATAAGTGTGTTTGAGTCACTTTAATGCCTGAAATTAGTTGAAATAGAAGCTTCTGAATAGGAGAAAAAGTCTGTAATAATGGCAATTTTGGTCACATTGAGGCTTGAAAAAGTAGTTATTCAACATGAGGCACATTCCAAATGACATTTTGAATCAATTTTTCTACAGTCCAAAAAATCAATTTTCTGACGAAAAACGATGACCCGTGACCTGTCGAAATTTCTCCAGATGGTCACAAATGGAAATTTGTCAATGTTTAATTTTTTGACTGCTAATGACTATTCCATGTAAATTATCACTTTTGGACCAAAAATAAGTGTGTTTAGAGTCACATTAATGCCTGAAATTGATCAAAATAGAAGCTTCTGAATAGGAGAAAAAGTCTGTAATAATGGCAATTTTGGTCACATTGAGGCTTGAAAAAGTAGGTATTCAACATGAGGCACATTCCAAATGACATTTTAAATGAATTTTTCTACAGTCCAAAAAATCAATTTTCTGATGAAAAACGATGACCCGTGACCTGTCGAAATTTCTCCTGACGGTCAGAAATGGAAATGTTTTAATGTTTAATTTTTTGACTGCAAATGACTATTCCATGTAAATTATAATTTTTTGAACAAAAATAAGTGTGTTTAGAGTCACTTTAGAGCCTGAAATTGGTCGAAATAGAAGCTTCTGAATAGGAGAAAAAGTCTGTAATAATGGCAATTTTATTCACATTGAGGCTTCTAAAAGTACTTATTCAACATGAGGCACATTCCAAATAACATTTTGAATCAATTTTTCTAAAGTCCAAAAAATCAATTTTCTGATGAAAAACGATGACCCGTGACCTGTCGAAATTTCTCCAGATGGTCAGAAATGGAAATATTTCAATGTTTAATTTGTTGACTGCTAATGACTATTCCATGTAAATTATCACTTTTGGAACAAAAATAAGTGTGTTTAGAGTCACATTAATGCCTGAAATTGGTCAAAATAGAAACTTCTGAATAGGAGAAAAAGTCTGTAATAATGGCAATTTTGGTCACATTGAGGCTGTAAAAAGTAGTTATTCAACATGAAGCACATTCCAAATGACATTTTGAATCAATTTTTCTACAGTCCAAAAAATTAATTTTCTGATGAAAAACGATGACCCGTGACCTGTCGAAATTTCTCCAGATGGTCAGAAATGGAAATTTTGTCATGTTTAATTTTTTGACTGCTAATGACTATTCCACGTAAATTATCACTTTTGAAACAAAAATAAGTGTGTTTAGAGTTTCTTTAATGCCTGAAATTGGTCGAAATAGAAGCTTCTGAATAGGAGAAAAAGTCTGTAATAATGGCAATTTTGGTCACATTGAGGCTTTAAAAAGTAGTTATTCAACATGAGGCACATTCCAAATGACATTCTGAATCAATTTTTCTACAGTTCAAAAAATCAATTTTCTGATGAAAAACGATGACCCGTGACCTGTCGAAATTTCTCCAGATGGTCAGAAATGGAAATTTTTTAATGTTTAATTTTTTGACTGCAAATGACTATTCCATGTAAATTATAATTTTTGGAACAAAAATAAGTGTGTTTAGAGTCACTTTAGTGCCAGAAATTGGTCGAAACAGAAGCTTCTGAATAGGAGAAAAAGTCTGTAATAATGGCAATTTTATTCACATTGAGGCTTTTAAAAGTAGTTATTCAACATGAGGCACATTCCAAATGACATTTTAAATCAATTTTTCTACAGTCCAAAAAATCAATTTTCTGATGAAAAACGATGACCCGTGACCTGTCGAAATTTCTCCAGATGGTCACAAATGGAAATTTGTCAATGTTTAATTTTTTGACTGCTAATGACTATTCCATGTAAATTATCAATTTTGGACCAAAAATAAGTGTGTTTAGAGTCACATTAATGCCTGAAATTGGTCAAAATAGAAGCTTCTGAATAGGAGAAAAAGTCTGTAATAATGGCAATTTTGGTCACATTGAGGCTTGAAAAAGTAGTTATTCAACATGAGGCACATTCCAAATGACATTTTGAATCAATTTTTCTAAAGTCCAAAAAATCAATTTTCTGATGAAAAACGATGACCCGTGACCTGTCGAAATTTCTCCAGATGGTCAGAAATGGACATTTTTCAATGTTTAATTTTTTGACTGCTAATGACTATTCCATGTAAATTATCACTTTTGGAACAAAAATAAGTGTGTTTAGAGTCTTATTAATGCCTGAAATTGGTCAAAATAGAAGCTTCTGGATAGGTGAAAAAGTCTGTAATAATGGTAATTTTGGTCACATTGAGGCTTTAAAAAGTAGTTATTCAACATGAGGCACATTCCAAATGCCATTTTGAATCAATTTTCCTACAGTCCAAAAAATCAATTTTCTGATGAAAAACGATGACCCGTGACCTGTCGAAATTTCTCCAGATGGTCAGAAATGGAAATTTTTCAATGTTTAATTTTTTGACTGCTAATGACTATTCCATGTAAATTATCACTTTTGGACCAAAAATAAGTGTGTTTAGAATCACATTAATGCCTGAAATTGGTCAAAATAGAAGCTTCTGAATAGGAGAAAAAGTCTGTAATAATGGCAATTTTGGTCACATTGAGGCTTGAAAAAGTAGTTATTCAACATGAGGCACATTCCAAATGACATTTTGAATCAATTTTTCTACAGTCCAAAAAATCAATTTTCTGATGAAAAACAATGACCCATGACCTGTCGAAATTTCTCCAGATGGTCAGAAATGGAAATTTTGTCATGTTTAATTTTTTGACTGCTAATGACTATTCCACGTAAATTATCACTTTTGAAACAAAAATAAGTGTGTTTAGAGTTTCTTTAATGCCTGAAATTGGTCGAAATAGAAGCTTCTGAATAGGAGAAAAAGTCTGTAATAATGGCAATTTTGGTCACATTGAGGCTTTAAAAAGTAGTTATTCAACATGAGGCACATTCCAAATGACATTCTGAATCAATTTTTCTACAGTCCAAAAAATCAATTTTCTGATGAAAAACGATGACCCGTGACCTGTCGAAATTTCTCCAGATGGTCACAAATGGAAATTTTTCAATGTTTAATTTTTTGACTGCTTATGACTATTCCATGTAAATTATCACTTTTGGAACAAAAATAAGTGTGTTTAGAGTCACTTTAGTGCCTGAAATTGGTCGAAATAGAAGCTTCTGAATAGGAGAAAAAGTTTGTAATAATGGCAATTTTATTCACATTGAGGCTTCTAAAAGTAGTTATTCAACATGAGGCACATTCCAAATGACATTTTAAATTAATTTTTCTACAGTCCAAAAAATCAATTTTCTGATGAAAAACGATGACCCGTGACCTGTCGAAATTTCTCCAGATGGTCAGAAATGGAAATTTTTTAATGTTTAATTTTAGACTGCAAATGACTATTCCATGTAAATTATCACTTTTGGAACAAAAATAAGTGTGTTTAGAGTCACATTAATGCCTGAAATTGGTCAAAATAGAAGCTTCTGGATAGGAGAAAAAGTCTGTAATAATGGCAATTTTGGTCACATTGAGGCTTTAAAAAGTAGTTATTCAACATGAGGCACATTCCAAATGACATTTTGAATAAATTTTTCTACAGTCCAAAAAATCAATTTTCTGATGAAAAACGATGACCGGTGACCTGTCGAAATTTCTCCAGATGGTCAGAAATGGAAATTTTTCAATGTTTAACTTTTTTGACTGCAAAAGACTATTCCATGTAAATTATCACTTTTGGAACAAATATAAGTGTGTTTGAGTCACTTTAATGCCTGAAATTGGTTGAAATAGAAGCTCTGAATAGGAGAAAAAGTCTGTAATAATGGCAATTTTGGTCACATTGAGGCTTGAAAAAGTAGTTATTCAACATGAGGCACATTCCAAATGACATTTTGAATCAATTTTTCTACAGTCCAAAAAATCAATTTTCTGATGAAAAACGATGACCCGTGACCTGTCGAAATTTCTCCAGATGGTCACAAATGGAAATTTGTCAATGTTTAATTTTTTGACTGCTAATGACTATTCCATGTAAATTATCACTTTTGGACCAAAAATAAGTGTGTTTAGAGTCACATTAATGCCTGAAATTGATCAAAATAGAAGCTTCTGAATAGGAGAAAAAGTCTGTAATAATGGCAATTTTGGTCACATTGAGGCTTGAAAAAGTAGGTATTCAACATGAGGCACATTCCAAATGACATTTTAAATGAATTTTTCTACAGTCCAAAAAATCAATTTTCTGATGAAAAACGATGACCCGTGACCTGTCGAAATTTCTCCAGACGGTCAGAAATGGAAATGTTTTAATGTTTAATTTTTTGACTGCAAATGACTATTCCATTTAAATTATAATTTTTTGAACAAAAATAAGTGTGTTTAGAGTCACTTTAGAGCCTGAAATTGGTCGAAATAGAAGCTTCTGAATAGGAGAAAAAGTCTGTAATAATGGCAATTTTATTCACATTGAGGCTTCTAAAAGTACTTATTCAACATGAGGCACATTCCAAATGACATTTTGAATCAATTTTTCTACAGTCCAAAAAATCAATTTTCTGATGAAAAACGATGACCCGTGACCTGTCGAAATTTCTCCAGATGGTCAGAAATGGAAATATTTCAATGTTTAATTTTTTGACTGCTAATGACTATTCCATGTAAATTATCACTTTTGGAACAAAAATAAGTGTGTTTAGAGTCACATTAATGCCTGAAATTGGTCAAAATAGAAACTTCTGAATAGGAGAAAAAGTCTGTAATAATGGCAATTTTGGTCACATTGAGGCTGTAAAAAGTAGTTATTCAACATGAAGCACATTCCAAATGACATTTTGAATCAATTTTTCTACAGTCCAAAAAATTAATTTTCTGATGAAAAACGATGACCCGTGACCTGTCGAAATTTCTCCAGATGGTCACAAATGGAAATTTTTCAATGTTTAATTTTTTGACTGCTTATGACTATTCCATGTAAATTATCACTTTTGGAACAAAAATAAGTGTGTTTAGAGTCACTTTAGTGCCTGAAATTGGTCGAAATAAAAGCTTCTGAATAGGAGAAAAAGTTTGTAATAATGGCAATTTTATTCACATTGAGGCTTCTAAAAGTAGTTATTCAACATGAGGCACATTCCAAATGACATTTTAAATAAATTTTTCTACAGTCCAAAAAATCAATTTTCTGATGAAAAACGATGACCCGTGACCTGTCGAAATTTCTCCAGATGGTCAGAAATGGAAATTTTTTAATGTTTAATTTTAGACTGCAAATGACTATTCCATGTAAATTATCACTTTTGGAACAAAAATAAGTGTGTTTAGAGTCACATTAATGCCTGAAATTGGTCAAAATAGAAGCTTCTGGATAGGAGAAAAAGTCTGTAATAATGGCAATTTTGGTCACATTGAGGCTTTAAAAAGTAGTTATTCAACATGAGGCACATTCCAAATGACATTTTGAATCAATTTTTCTACAGTCCAAAAAATCAATTTTCTGATGAAAAACGATGACCTGTCGAAATTTCTCCAGATGGTCAGAAATGGAAATTTTTCAATGTTTAACTTTTTTGACTGCAAATGACTATTCCATGTAAATTATCACTTTTGGAACAAATATAAGTGTGTTTGAGTCACTTTAATGCCTGAAATTGGTTGAAATAGAAGCTTCTGAATAGGAGAAAAACTCTGTAATAATGGCAACTTTGGTCACATTGAGGCTTGAAAAAGTAGTTATTCAACATGAGGCACATTCCAAATGACATTTTAAATCAATTTTTCTACAGTCCAAAAAATCAATTTTCTGATGAAAAACGATGACCCGTGACCTGTCGAAATTTCTCCAGATGGTCAGAAATGGAAATTTTTCAATGTTAAATTTTTTGACTGCTAATGACTATTCCATGTAAATTATCACTTTTGGAACAAAAATAAGTATGTTTAGAGTCACATTAATGCCTGAAATTGGTCAAAATAGAAGCTTCTGGATAGGAGAAAAAGTCTGTAATAATGGCAATTTTGGTCACATTGAGGCTTTAAAAAGTAGTTATTCAACATGAGGCACATTCCAAATGACATTTTGAATAAATTTTTCTACAGTCCAAAAAATCAATTTTCTGATGAAAAACGATGACCGGTGACCTGTCGAAATTTCTCCAGATGGTCAGAAATGGAAATTTTTCAATGTTTAACTTTTTTGACTGCAAAAGACTATTCCATGTAAATTATCACTTTTGGAACAAATATAAGTGTGTTTGAGTCACTTTAATGCCTGAAATTAGTTGAAATAGAAGCTTCTGAATAGGAGAAAAAGTCTGTAATAATGGCAATTTTGGTCACATTGAGGCTTGAAAAAGTAGTTATTCAACATGAGGCACATTCCAAATGACATTTTGAATCAATTTTTCTACAGTCCAAAAAATCAATTTTCTGACGAAAAACGATGACCCGTGACCTGTCGAAATTTCTCCAGATGGTCACAAATGGAAATTTGTCAATGTTTAATTTTTTGACTGCTAATGACTATTCCATGTAAATTATCACTTTTGGACCAAAAATAAGTGTGTTTAGAGTCACATTAATGCCTGAAATTGATCAAAATAGAAGCTTCTGAATAGGAGAAAAAGTCTGTAATAATGGCAATTTTGGTCACATTGAGGCTTGAAAAAGTAGGTATTCAACATGAGGCACATTCCAAATGACATTTTAAATGAATTTTTCTACAGTCCAAAAAATCAATTTTCTGATGAAAAACGATGACCCGTGACCTGTCGAAATTTCTCCTGACGGTCAGAAATGGAAATGTTTTAATGTTTAATTTTTTGACTGCAAATGACTATTCCATGTAAATTATAATTTTTTGAACAAAAATAAGTGTGTTTAGAGTCACTTTAGGGCGCTGAAATTGGTCGAAATAGAAGCTTCTGAATAGGAGAAAAAGTCTGTAATAATGGCAATTTTATTCACATTGAGGCTTCTAAAAGTACTTATTCAACATGAGGCACATTCCAAATGACATTTTGAATCAATTTTTCTAAAGTCCAAAAAATCAATTTTCTGATAAAAACGATGACCCGTGACCTGTCGAAATTTCTCCAGATGGTCAGAAATGGAAATATTTCAATGTTTAATTTTTTGACTGCTAATGACTATTCCATGTAAATTATCACTTTTGGAACAAAAATAAGTGTGTTTAGAGTCACATTAATGCCTGAAATTGGTCAAAATAGAAACTTCTGAATAGGAGAAAAAGTCTGTAATAATGGCAATTTTGGTCACATTGAGGCTGTAAAAAGTAGTTATTCAACATGAAGCACATTCCAAATGACATTTTGAATCAATTTTTCTACAGTCCAAAAAATTAATTTTCTGATGAAAAACGATGACCCGTGACCTGTCGAAATTTCTCCAGATGGTCAGAAATGGAAATTTTGTCATGTTTAATTTTTTGACTGCTAATGACTATTCCACGTAAATTATCACTTTTGAAACAAAAATAAGTGTGTTTAGAGTTTCTTTAATGCCTGAAATTGGTCGAAATAGAAGCTTCTGAATAGGAGAAAAAGTCTGTAATAATGGCAATTTTGGTCACATTGAGGCTTTAAAAAGTAGTTATTCAACATGAGGCACATTCCAAATGACATTCTGAATCAATTTTTCTACAGTTCAAAAAATCAATTTTCTGATGAAAAACGATGACCCGTGACCTGTCGAAATTTCTCCAGATGGTCAGAAATGGAAATTTTTTAATGTTTAATTTTTTGACTGCAAATGACTATTCCATGTAAATTATAATTTTTGGAACAAAAATAAGTGTGTTTAGAGTCACTTTAGTGCCAGAAATTGGTCGAAACAGAAGCTTCTGAATAGGAGAAAAAGTCTGTAATAATGGCAATTTTATTCACATTGAGGCTTTTAAAAGTAGTTATTCAACATGAGGCACATTCCAAATGACATTTTAAATCAATTTTTCTACAGTCAAAAAAATCAATTTTCTGATGAAAAACGATGACCCGTGACCTGTCGAAATTTCTCCAGATGGTCACAAATGGAAATTTGTCAATGTTTAATTTTTTGACTGCTAATGACTATTCCATGTAAATTATCAATTTTGGACCAAAAATAAGTGTGTTTAGAGTCACATTAATGCCTGAAATTGGTCAAAATAGAAGCTTCTGAATAGGAGAAAAAGTCTGTAATAATGGCAATTTTGGTCACATTGAGGCTTGAAAAAGTAGTTATTCAACATGAGGCACATTCCAAATGACATTTTGAATCAATTTTTCTAAAGTCCAAAAAATCAATTTTCTGATGAAAAACGATGACCCGTGACCTGTCGAAATTTCTCCAGATGGTCAGAAATGGACATTTTTCAATGTTTAATTTTTTGACTGCTAATGACTATTCCATGTAAATTATCACTTTTGGAACAAAAATAAGTGTGTTTAGAGTCTTATTAATGCCTGAAATTGGTCAAAATAGAAGCTTCTGGATAGGTGAAAAAGTCTGTAATAATGGTAATTTTGGTCACATTGAGGCTTTAAAAAGTAGTTATTCAACATGAGGCACATTCCAAATGCCATTTTGAATCAATTTTCCTACAGTCCAAAAAATCAATTTTCTGATGAAAAACGATGACCCGTGACCTGTCGAAATTTCTCCAGATGGTCAGAAATGGAAATTTTTCAATGTTTAATTTTTTGACTGCTAATGACTATTCCATGTAAATTATCACTTTTGGACCAAAAATAAGTGTGTTTAGAATCACATTAATGCCTGAAATTGGTCAAAATAGAAGCTTCTGAATAGGAGAAAAAGTCTGTAATAATGGCAATTTTGGTCACATTGAGGCTTGAAAAAGTAGGTATTCAACATGAGGCACATTCCAAATGACATTTTGAATCAATTTTTCTAAAGTCCAAAAAATCAATTTTCTGATGAAAAACGATGACCCGTGACCTGTCGAAATTTCTCCAGATGGTCAGAAATTGACATTTTTCAATGTTTAATTTTTTGACTGCTAATGACTATTCCATGTAAATTATCACTTTTGGAACAAAAATAAGTGTGTTTAGAGTCACTTTAATGCCTGAAATTGGTCGAAATAGAAGATTCTGAATAGGAGAAAAAGTCTGTAATAATGGCAATTTTGGTCACATTGAGGCTTGAAAAAGTAGTTATTCAACATGAGGCACATTCCAAATGACATTTTGAATCAATTTTTCTAAAGTCCAAAAAATCAATTTTCTGATGAAAAACGATGACCCGTGACCTGTCGAAATTTCTCCAGATGGTCAGAAATGGACATTTTTCAATGTTTAATTTTTTGACTGCTAATGACTATTCCATGTAAATTATCACTTTTGGAACAAAAATAAGTGTGTTTAGAGTCACTTTAATGCCTGAAATTGGTCGAAATAGAAGATTCTGAATAGGAGAAAAAGTCTGTAATAATGGCAATTTTGGTCACATTGAGGCTTTAAAAAGTAGTTATTCAACATGAGGCACATTCCAAATGACATTTTGAATCAATTTTTCTACAGTCCAAAAAATCAATTTTCTGATGAAAAACGATGACCGGTGACCTGTTGAAATTTCTCCAGATGATCAGAAATGGAAATTTTTCAATGTTTAACTTTTTTGACTGCAAATGACTATTCCATGTAAATTATCACTTTTGGAACAAATATAAGTGTGTTTGAGTCACTTTAATGCCTGAAATTGGTTGAAATAGAAACTTCTGAATAGGAGAAAAAGTCTGTAATAATGGCAATTTTGGTCACATTGAGGCTGTAAAAAGTAGTTATTCAACATGAAGCACATTCCAAATGACATTTTGAATCAATTTTTCTACAGTCCAAAAAATTAATTTTCTGATGAAAAACGATGACCCGTGACATGTCGAAATTTCTCCAGATGGTCAGAAATGGAAATTTTGTCATGTTTAATTTTTTGACTGCTAATGACTATTCCACGTAAATTATCACTTTTGAAACAAAAATAAGTGTGTTTAGAGTTTCTTTAATGCCTGAAATTGGTCGAAATAGAAGCTTCTGAATAGGAGAAAAAGTCTGTAATAATGGCAATTTTGGTCACATTGAGGCTTTAAAAAGTAGGTATTCAACATGAGGCACATTCCAAATGACATTCTGAATCAATTTTTCTACAGTCCAAAAAATCAATTTTCTGATGAAAAACGATGACCCGTGACCTGTCGAATTTTCTCCAGATGGTCAGAAATGGAAATTTTTTAATGATTAATGTTTTGACTGCAAATGACTATTCCATGTAAATTATAATTTTTGGAACAAAAATAAGTGTGTTTAGAGTCACTTTAGTGCCAGAAATTGGTCGAAATAGAAGCTTCTGAATAGGAGAAAAAGTCTGTAATAATGGCAATTTTATTCACATTGAGGCTTTTAAAAGTAGTTATTCAACATGAGGCACATTCCAAATGACATTTTGAATCAATTTTTCTACAGTCCAAAAAATCAATTTTCTGATGAAAAACGATGACCCGTGACCTGTCGAAATTTCTCCAGATGGTCACAAATGGAAATTTTTCAATGTTTAATTTTTTTACTGCTAATGACTATTCCATGTAAATTATCACTTTTGGACCAAAAATAAGTGTGTTTAGAGTCACATTAATGCCTGAAATTGGTTGAAATGGAAGCTTCTGGATAGGAGAAAAAGTCTGTAATAATGGCAATTTTGGTCACATTGAGGCTTGAAAAAGTGGTTATTCAACATGAGGCACATTCCAAATGACATTTTGAATCAATTTTTCTACAGTCCAAAAAATCAATTTTCTGATGAAAAACGATGACCCGTGACCTGTCGAAATTTCTCCAGATGGTCAGAAATGGACATTTTTCAATGTTTAAATTTTTGACTGCTAATGACTATTCCATGTAAATTATCACTTTTGGAACAAAAATAAGTGTGTTTAGAGTCACATTAATGCCTGAAATTGGTCAAAATAGAAGCTTCTGAATAGGAGAAAAAGTCTGTAATAATGGCAATTTTGGTCACATTGAGGCTTGAAAAAGTGGTTATTCAACATGAGGCACATTCCAAATGACATTTTGAATCAATTTTTCTACAGTCCAAAAAATCAATTTTCTGATGAAAAACAATGACCTGTGTGTGACCTGTCGAAATTTCTCCAGATGGTCAGAAATGGAAATTTTTCAATGTTTATTTTTTTGACTGCTAATGACTATTCCATGTAAATTATCACTTTTGGAACAAATATAAGTGTGTTTAGAGTCACATTAATGCCTGAAATTGGTCAAAATAGAAGCTTCTGAATAGGAAAAAAAGTCTGTAATAATGGCAATTTTGGTCACATTGAGGCTTGAAAAAGTAGTTATTCAACATGAGGCACATTCCAAATGACATTTTGAATCAATTTTTCTACAGTCCAAAAAATCAATTTTCTGATGAAAAACAATGACCTGTGTGTGACCTGTCGAAATTTCTCCAGATGGTCAGAAATGGAAATTTTTCAATGTTTATTTTTTTGACTGCTAATGACTATTCCATGTAAATTATCACTTTTGGAACAAAAATAAGTGTGTTTAGAGTCACATTAATGCCTGAAATTGGTCAAAATAGAAGCTTCTGAATAGGAAAAAAAGTCTGTAATAATGGCAATTTTGGTCACATTGAGGCTTGAAAAAGTAGTTATTCAACATGAGGCACATTCCAAATGACATTTTGAATCAATTTTTCTACAGTCCAAAAAATCAATTTTCTGACGAAAAATGATGACCCGTGACCTGTCGAAATTTCTCCAGATGGTCACAAATGGAAATTTGTCAATGTTTAATTTTTTGACTGCTAATGACTATTCCATGTAAATTATCAATTTTGGACCAAAAATAAGTGTGTTTAGAGTCACATTAATGCCTGAAATTGGTCAAAATAGAAGCTTCTGAATAGGAGAAAAAGTCTGTAATAATGGCAATTTTGGTCACATTGAGGCTTGAAAAAGTAGTTATTCAACATGAGGCACATTCCAAATGACATTTTGAATCAATTTTTCTAAAGTCCAAAAAATCAATTTTCTGATGAAAAACGATGACCGGTGACCTGTTGAAATTTCTCCAGATGGTCAGAAATGGAAATTTTTCAATGTTTAACTTTTTTGACTGCAAATGACTATTCCATGTAAATTATCACTTTTGGAACAAATATAAGTGTGTTTGAGTCACTTTAATGCCTGAAATTGGTTGAAATAGAAACTTCTGAATAGGAGAAAAAGTCTGTAATAATGGCAATTTTGGTCACATTGAGGCTGTAAAAAGTAGTTATTCAACATGAAGCACATTCCAAATGACATTTTGAATCAATTTTTCTACAGTCCAAAAAATTAATTTTCTGATGAAAAACGATGACCCGTGACCTGTCGAAATTTCTCCAGATGGTCAGAAATGGAAATTTTGTCATGTTTAATTTTTTGACTGCTAATGACTATTCCACGTAAATTATCACTTTTGAAACAAAAATAAGTGTGTTTAGAGTTTCTTTAATGCCTGAAATTGGTCGAAATAGAAGCTTCTGAATAGGAGAAAAAGTCTGTAATAATGGCAATTTTGGTCACATTGAGGCTTTAAAAAGTAGTTATTCAACATGAGGCACATTCCAAATGACATTCTGAATCAATTTTTCTACAGTCCAAAAAATCAATTTTCTGATGAAAAACGATGACCCGTGACCTGTCGAAATTTCTCCAGATGGTCAGAAATGGAAATTTTTCATTGTTCAATTTTTTGACTGCTAATGACTATTCCATGTAAATTATCACTTTTGGAACAAAAATAAGTGTGTTTAGAGTCACATTAATGCCTGAAATTGGTCAAAATAGAAGCTTCTGAATAGGAGAAAAAGTCTGTAATAATGGCAATTTTGGTCACATTGAGGCTTTAAAAAGTAGTTATTCAACATGAGGCACATTCCAAATGACATTTTGAATCAATTTTTCTACAGTCCAAAAAATCAATTTTCTGATGAAAAACGATGACCCGTGACCTGTCGAAATTTCTCCAGATGGTCACAAATGGAAATTTTTCAATGTTTAATTTTTTGACTGCTTATGACTATTCCATGTAAATTATCAATTTTGGAACAAAAATAAGTGTGTTTAGAGTCACTTTAGTGCCTGAAATTGGTCGAAATAGAAGCTTCTGAATAGGAGAAAAAGTTTGTAATAATGGCAATTTTATTCACATTGAGGCTTCTAAAAGTAGTTATTCAACATGAGGCACATTCCAAATGACATTTTAAATTAATTTTTCTACAGTCCAAAAAATCAATTTTCTGATGAAAAACGATGACCCGTGACCTGTCGAAATTTCTCCAGATGGTCAGAAATGGAAATTTTGTAATGTTTAATTTTAGACTGCAAATGACTATTCCATGTAAATTATCACTTTTGGAACAAAAAAAAGTGTGTTTAGAGTCACATTAATGCCTGAAATTGGTCAAAATAGAAGCTTCTGGATAGGAGAAAAAGTCTGTAATAATGGCAATTTTGGTCACATTGAGGCTTTAAAAAGTAGTTATTCAACATGAGGCACATTCCAAATGACATTTTGAATCAATTTTTCTACAGTCCAAAAAATCAATTTTCTGATGAAAAACGTTGACCGGTGACCTGTCGAAATTTCTCCAGATGGTCAGAAATGGACATTTTTCAATGTTTAACTTTTTTGACTGCAAATGACTATTCCATGTAAATTATCACTTTTGGAACAAATATAAGTGTGTTTGAGTCACTTTAATGCCTGAAATTGGTTGAAATAGAAGCTTCTGAATAGGAGAAAAACTCTGTAATAATGGCAATTTTGGTCACATTGAGGCTTGAAAAAGTAGTTATTCAACATGAGGCACATTCCAAATGACATTTTAAATCAATTTTTCTACAGTCCAAAAAATCAATTTTCTGATGAAAAACGATGACCCGTGACCTGTCGAAATTTCTCCAGATGGTCAGAAATGGAAATTTTTCAATGTTAAATTTTTTGACTGCTAATGACTATTCCATGTAAATTATCACTTTTGGAACAAAAATAAGTGTGTTTAGAGTCACATTAATGCCTGAAATTGGTCAAAATAGAAGCTTCTGGATAGGAGAAAAAGTCTGTAATAATGGCAATTTTGGTCACATTGAGGCTTTAAAAAGTAGTTATTCAACATGAGGCACATTCCAAATGACATTTTGAATAAATTTTTCTACAGTCCAAAAAATCAATTTTCTGATGAAAAACGATGACCGGTGACCTGTCGAAATTTCTCCAGATGGTCAGAAATGGAAATTTTTCAATGTTTAACTTTTTTGACTGCAAATGACTATTCCATGTAAATTATCACTTTTGGAACAAAAATAAGTGTGTTTAGAGTCACATTAATGCCTGAAATTGGTCAAAATAGAAACTTCTGAATAGGAGAAAAAGTCTGTAATAATGGCAATTTTGGTCACATTGAGGCTGTAAAAAGTAGTTATTCAACATGAAGCACATTCCAAATGACATTTTGAATCAATTTTTCTACAGTCCAAAAAATTAATTTTCTGATGAAAAACGATGACCCGTGACCTGTCGAAATTTCTCCAGATGGTCAGAAATGGAAATTTTGTCATGTTTAATTTTTTGACTGCTAATGACTATTCCACGTAAATTATCACTTTTGAAACAAAAATAAGTGTGTTTAGAGTTTCTTTAATGCCTGAAATTGGTCGAAATAGAAGCTTCTGAATAGGAGAAAAAGTCTGTAATAATGGCAATTTTGGTCACATTGAGGCTTTAAAAAGTAGTTATTCAACATGAGGCACATTCCAAATGACATTCTGAATCAATTTTTCTACAGTCCAAAAAATCAATTTTCTGATGAAAAACGATGACCCGTGACCTGTCGAAATTTCTCCAGATGGTCACAAATGGAAATTTTTCAATGTTTAATTTTTTGACTGCTTATGACTATTCCATGTAAATTATCACTTTTGGAACAAAAATAAGTGTGTTTAGAGTCACTTTAGTGCCTGAAATTGGTCGAAATAGAAGCTTCTGAATAGGAGAAAAAGTTTGTAATAATGGCAATTTTATTCACATTGAGGCTTCCAAAAGTAGTTATTCAACATGAGGCACATTCCAAATGACATTTTAAATTAATTTTTCTACAGTCCAAAAAATCAATTTTCTGATGAAAAACGATGACCCGTGACCTGTCGAAATTTCTCCAGATGGTCAGAAATGGAAATTTTTTAATGTTTAATTTTAGACTGCAAATGACTATTCCATGTAAATTATCACTTTTGGAACAAAAATAAGTGTGTTTAGAGTCACATTAATGCCTGAAATTGGTCAAAATAGAAGCTTCTGGATAGGAGAAAAAGTCTGTAATAATGGCAATTTTGGTCACATTGAGGCTTTTAAAAGTAGTTATTCAACATGAGGCACATTCCAAATGACATTTTGAATCAATTTTTCTACAGTCCAAAAAATCAATTTTCTGATGAAAAACGATGACCGGTGACCTGTCGAAATTTCTCCAGATGGTCAGAAATGGAAATTTTTCAATGTTTAACTTTTTTGACTGCAAATGACTATTCCATGTAAATTATCACTTTTGGAACAAATATAAGTGTGTTTGAGTCACTTTAATGCCTGAAATTGGTTGAAATAGAAGCTTCTGAATAGGAGAAAAACTCTGTAATAATGGCAATTTTGGTCACATTGAGGCTTGAAAAAGTAGTTATTCAACATGAGGCACATTCCAAATGACATTTTAAATCAATTTTTCTACAGTCCAAAAAATCAATTTTCTGATGAAAAACGATGACCCGTGACCTGTCGAAATTTCTCCAGATGGTCAGAAATGGAAATTTTTCAATGTTAAATTTTTTGACTGCTAATGACTATTCCATGTAAATTATCACTTTTGGAACAAAAATAAGTGTGTTTAGAGTCACATTAATGCCTGAAATTGGTCAAAATAGAAGCTTCTGGATAGGAGAAAAAGTCTGTAATAATGGCAATTTTGGTCACATTGAGGCTTTAAAAAGTAGTTATTCAACATGAGGCACATTCCAAATGACATTTTGAATACATTTTTCTACAGTCCAAAAAATCAATTTTCTGATGAAAAACGATGACCGGTGACCTGTCGAAATTTCTCCAGATGGTCAGAAATGGAAATTTTTCAATGTTTAACTTTTTTGACTGCAAAAGACTATTCCATGTAAATTATCACTTTTGGAACAAATATAAGTGTGTTTGAGTCACTTTAATGCCTGAAATTGGTTGAAATAGAAGCTTCTGAATAGGAGAAAAAGTCTGTAATAATGGCAATTTTGGTCACATTGAGGCTTGAAAAAGTAGTTATTCAACATGAGGCACATTCCAAATGACATTTTGAATCAATTTTTCTACAGTCCAAAAAATCAATTTTCTGATGAAAAACGATGACCCGTGA
Source organism: Triturus cristatus (assembly GCF_964204655.1). Lineage (NCBI taxonomy): Eukaryota > Metazoa > Chordata > Amphibia > Caudata > Salamandridae > Triturus > Triturus cristatus. Next base: position 388,460,224 of record NC_140592.1, on the reverse strand, counting down.
CCTGTCGAAATTTCTCCAGATGGTCACAAATGGAAATTTGTCAATGTTTAATTTTTTGACTGCTAATGACTATTCCATGTAAATTATCACTTTTGGACCAAAAATAAGTGTGTTTAGAGTCACATTAATGCCTGAAATTGATCAAAATAGAAGCTTCTGAATAGGAGAAAAAGTCTGTAATAATGGCAATTTTGGTCACATTGAGGCTTGAAAAAGTAGGTATTCAACATGAGGCACATTCCAAATGACATTTTAAATGAATTTTTCTACAGTCCAAAAAATCAATTTTCTGATGAAAAACGATGACCCGTGACCTGTCGAAATTTCTCCAGACGGTCAGAAATGGAAATGTTTTAATGTTTAATTTTTTGACTGCAAATGACTATTCCATGTAAATTATAATTTTTTGAACAAAAATAAGTGTGTTTAGAGTCACTTTAGAGCCTGAAATTGGTCGAAATAGAAGCTTCTGAATAGGAGAAAAAGTCTGTAATAATGGCAATTTTATTCACATTGAGGCTTCTAAAAGTACTTATTCAACATGAGGCACATTCCAAATGACATTTTGAATCAATTTTTCTACAGTCCAAAAAATCAATTTTCTGATGAAAAACGATGACCCGTGACCTGTCGAAATTTCTCCAGATGGTCAGAAATGGAAATATTTCAATGTTTAATTTTTTGACTGCTAATGACTATTCCATGTAAATTATCACTTTTGGAACAAAAATAATTGTGTTTAGAGTCACATTAATGCCTGAAATTGGTCAAAATAGAAACTTCTGAATAGGAGAAAAAGTCTGTAATAATGGCAATTTTGGTCACATTGAGGCTGTAAAAAGTAGTTATTCAACATGAAGCACATTCCAAATGACATTTTGAATCAATTTTTCTACAGTCCAAAAAATTAATTTTCTGATGAAAAACGATGACCCGTGACCTGTCGAAATTTCTCCAGATGGTCAGAAATGGAAATTTTGTCATGTTTAATTTTTTGACTGCTAATGACTATTCCACGTAAATTATCACTTTTGAAACAAAAATAAGTGTGTTTAGAGTTTCTTTAATGCCTGAAATTGGTCGAAATAGAAGCTTCTGAATAGGATAAAAAGTCTGTAATAATGGCAATTTTGGTCACATTGAGGCTTTAAAAAGTAGTTATTCAACATGAGGCACATTCCAAATGACATTCTGAATCAATTTTTCTACAGTCCAAAAAATCAATTTTCTGATGAAAAACGATGACCCGTGACCTGTCGAAATTTCTCCAGATGGTCACAAATGGAAATTTTTCAATGTTTAATTTTTTGACTGCTTATGACTATTCCATGTAAATTATCACTTTTGGAACAAAAATAAGTGTGTTTAGAGTCACTTTAGTGCCTGAAATTGGTCGAAATAGAAGCTTCTGAATAGGAGAAAAAGTTTGTAATAATGGCAATTTTATTCACATTGAGGCTTCTAAAAGTAGTTATTCAACATGAGGCACATTCCAAATGACATTTTAAATTAATTTTTCTACAGTCCAAAAAATCAATTTTCTGATGAAAAACGATGACCCGTGACCTGTCGAAATTTCTCCAGATGGTCAGAAATGGAAATTTTTTAATGTTTAATTTTAGACTGCAAATGACTATTCCATGTAAATTATCACTTTTGGAACAAAAATAAGTGTGTTTAGAGTCACATTAATGCCTGAAATTGGTCAAAATAGAAGCTTCTGGATAGGAGAAAAAGTCTGTAATAATGGCAATTTTGGTCACATTGAGGCTTCAAAAAGTAGTTATTCAACATGAGGCACATTCCAAATGACATTTTGAATCAATTTTTCTACAGTCCAAAAAATCAATTTTCTGATGAAAAACGATGACCGGTGACCTGTCGAAATTTCTCCAGATGGTCAGAAATGGAAATTTTTCAATGTTTAACTTTTTTGACTGCAAATGACTATTCCATGTAAATTATCACTTTTGGAACAAATATAAGTGTGTTTGAGTCACTTTAATGCCTGAAATTGGTTGAAATAGAAGCTTCTGAATAGGAGAAAAACTCTGTAATAATGGCAATTTTGGTCACATTGAGGCTTGAAAAAGTAGTTATTCAACATGAGGCACATTCCAAATGACATTTTAAATCAATTTTTCTACAGTCCAAAAAATCAATTTTCTGATGAAAAACGATGACCCGTGACCTGTCGAAATTTCTCCAGATGGTCAGAAATGGAAATTTTTCAATGTTAAATTTTTTGACTGCTAATGACTATTCCATGTAAATTATCACTTTTGGAACAAAAATAAGTGTGTTTAGAGTCACATTAATGCCTGAAATTGGTCAAAATAGAAGCTTCTGGATAGGAGTAAAAGTCTGTAATAATGGCAATTTTGGTCACATTGAGGCTTTAAAAAGTAGTTATTCAACATGAGGCACATTCCAAATGACATTTTGAATACATTTTTCTACAGTCCAAAAAATCAATTTTCTGATGAAAAACGATGACCGGTGACCTGTCGAAATTTCTCCAGATGGTCAGAAATGGAAATTTTTCAATGTTTAACTTTTTTGACTGCAAAAGACTATTCCATGTAAATTATCACTTTTGGAACAAATATAAGTGTGTTTGAGTCACTTTAATGCCTGAAATTGGTTGAAATAGAAGCTTCTGAATAGGAGAAAAAGTCTGTAATAATGGCAATTTTGGTCACATTGAGGCTTGAAAAAGTAGTTGCTCAACATGAGGCACATTCCAAATGACATTTTGAATCAATTTTTCTACAGTCCAAAAAATTAATTTTCTGATGAAAAACGATGACCCGTGACCTGTCGAAATTTCTCCAGATGGTCAGAAATGGAAATTTTGTCATGTTTAATTTTTTGACTGCTAATGACTATTCCACGTAAATTATCACTTTTGAAACAAAAATAAGTGTGTTTAGAGTTTCTTTAATGCCTGAAATTGGTCGAAATAGAAGCTTCTGAATAGGAGAAAAAGTCTGTAATAATGGCAATTTTGGTCACATTGAGGCTTTAAAAAGTAGTTATTCAACGTGAGGCACATTCCAAATGACATTCTGAATCAATTTTTCTACAGTTCAAAAAATCAATTTTCTGATGAAAAACGATGACCCGTGACCTGTCGAAATTTCTCCAGATGGTCAGAAATGGAAATTTTTTAATGTTTAATTTTTTGACTGCAAATGACTATTCCATGTAAATTATAATTTTTGGAACAAAAATGAGTGTGTTTAGAGTCACTTTAGTGCCAGAAATTGGTCGAAACAGAAGCTTCTGAATAGGAGAAAAAGTCTGTAATAATGGCAATTTTATTCACATTGAGGCTTTTAAAAGTAGTTATTCAACATGAGGCACATTCCAAATGACATTTTAAATCAATTTTTCTACAGTCAAAAAAATCAATTTTCTGATGAAAAATGATGACCCGTGACCTGTCGAAATTTCTCCAGATGGTCACAAATGGAAATTTGTCAATGTTTAATTTTTGTGACTGCTAATGACTATTCCATGTAAATTATCAATTTTGGACCAAAAATAAGTGTGTTTAGAGTCACATTAATGCCTGAAATTGGTCAAAATAGAAGCTTCTGAATAGGAGAAAAAGTCTGTAATAATGGCAATTTTGGTCACATTGAGGCTTGAAAAAGTAGTTATTCAACATGAGGCACATTCCAAATGACATTTTGAATCAATTTTTCTAAAGTCCAAAAAATCAATTTTCTGATGAAAAACGATGACCCGTGACCTGTCGAAATTTCTCCAGATGGTCAGAAATGGACATTTTTCAATGTTTAATTTTTTGACTGCTAATGACTATTCCATGTAAATTATCACTTTTGGAACAAAAATAAGTGTGTTTAGAGTTTCTTTAATGCCTGAAATTGGTCGAAATAGAAGCTTCTGAATAGGAGAAAAAGTCTGTAATAATGGCAATTTTGGTCACATTGAGGCTTTAAAAAGTAGTTATTCAACGTGAGGCACATTCCAAATGACATTCTGAATCAATTTTTCTACAGTTCAAAAAATCAATTTTCTGATGAAAAACGATGACCCGTGACCTGTCGAAATTTCTCCAGATGGTCAGAAATGGACATTTTTCAATGTTTAATTTTTTGACTGCTAATGACTATTCCATGTAAATTATCACTTTTGGACCAAAAAAAAGTGTGTTTAGAATCACATTAATGCCTGAAATTGGTCAAAATAGAAGCTTCTGAATAGGAGAAAAAGTCTGTAATAATGGCAATTTTGGTCACATTGAGGCTTGAAAAAGTAGGTATTCAACATGAGGCACATTCCAAATGACATTTTAAATGAATTTTTCTACAGTCCAAAAAATCAATTTTCTGATGAAAAACGATGACCCGTGACCTGTCAAAATTTCTCCAGATGGTCAGAAATGGAAATTTTTTAATGTTTAATTTTTTGACTGCAAATGACTATTCCATGTAAATTATAATTTTTTGAACAAAAATAAGTGTGTTTAGAGTCACTTTAGTGCCTGAAATTGGTAGAAATAGAAGCTTCTGAATAAGAGAAAAAGTCTGTAATAATGCCAATTTTATTCACATTGAGGCTGTAAAAAGTAGTTATTCAACATGAGGCACATTCCAAATGACATTTTGAATCAATTTTTCTACAGTCCAAAAAATTAATTTTCTGATGAAAAACGATGACCCGTGACCTGTCGAAATTTCTCCAGATGGTCAGAAATGGAAATTTTGTCATGTTTAATTTTTTGACTGCTAATGACTATTCCACGTAAATTATCACTTTTGAAACAAAAATAAGTGTGTTTAGAGTTTCTTTAATGCCTGAAATTGGTCGAAATAGAAGCTTCTGAATAGGAGAAAAAGTCTGTAATAATGGCAATTTTGGTCACATTGAGGCTTTAAAAAGTAGTTATTCAACATAAGGCACATTCCAAATGACATTCTGAATCAATTTTTCTAAAGTCCAAAAAATCAATTTTCTGATGAAAAACGATGACCCGTGACCTGTCGAAATTTCTCCAGATGGTCAGAAATTGACATTTTTCAATGTTTAATTTTTTGACTGCTAATGACTATTCCATGTAAATTATCACTTATGGAACAAAAATAAGTGTGTTTAGAGTCACTTTAATGCCTGAAATTGGTCGAAATAGAAGATTCTGAATAGGAGAAAAAGTCTGTAATAATGGCAATTTTGGTCACATTGAGGCTTGAAAAAGTAGTTATTCAACATGAGGCACATTCCAAATGACATTTTGAATCAATTTTTCTAAAGTCCAAAAAATCAATTTTCTGATGAAAAACGATGACCCGTGACCTGTCGAAATTTCTCCAGATGGTCAGAAATGGACATTTTTCAATGTTTAATTTTTTGACTGCTAATGACTATTCCATGTAAATTATCACTTTTGGAACAAAAATAAGTGTGTTTAGAGTCACTTTAATGCCTGAAATTGGTCGAAATAGAAGATTCTGAATAGGAGAAAAAGTCTGTAATAATGGCAATTTTGGTCACATTGAGGCTTTAAAAAGTAGTTATTCAACATGAGGCACATTCCAAATGACATTTTGAATCAATTTTTCTACAGTCCAAAAAATCAATTTTCTGATGAAAAACGATGACCGGTGACCTGTTGAAATTTCTCCAGATGATCAGAAATGGAAATTTTTCAATGTTTAACTTTTTTGACTGCAAATGACTATTCCATGTAAATTATCACTTTTGGAACAAATATAAGTGTGTTTGAGTCACTTTAATGCCTGAAATTGGTTGAAATAGAAACTTCTGAATAGGAGAAAAAGTCTGTAATAATGGCAATTTTGGTCACATTGAGGCTGTAAAAAGTAGTTATTCAACATGAAGCACATTCCAAATGACATTTTGAATCAATTTTTCTACAGTCCAAAAAATTAATTTTCTGATGAAAAACGATGACCCGTGACCTGTCGAAATTTCTCCAGATGGTCAGAAATGGAAATTTTGTCATGTTTAATTTTTTGACTGCTAATGACTATTCCACGTAAATTATCACTTTTGAAACAAAAATAAGTGTGTTTAGAGTTTCTTTAATGCCTGAAATTGGTCGAAATAGAAGCTTCTGAATAGGAGAAAAAGTCTGTAATAATGGCAATTTTGGTCACATTGAGGCTTTAAAAAGTAGGTATTCAACATGAGGCACATTCCAAATGACATTCTGAATCAATTTTTCTACAGTCCAAAAAATCAATTTTCTGATGAAAAACGATGACCCGTGACCTGTCGAATTTTCTCCAGATGATCAGAAATGGAAATTTTTTAATGATTAATGTTTTGACTGCAAATGACTATTCCATGTAAATTATAATTTTTGGAACAAAAATAAGTGTGTTTAGAGTCACTTTAGTGCCAGAAATTGGTCGAAATAGAAGCTTCTGAATAGGAGAAAAAGTCTGTAATAATGGCAATTTTATTCACATTGAGGCTTTTAAAAGTAGTTATTCAACATGAGGAACATTCCAAATGACATTTTGAATCAATTTTTCTACAGTCCAAAAAATCAATTTTCTGATGAAAAACGATGACCCGTGACCTGTCGAAATTTCTCCAGATGGTCACAAATGGAAATTTTTCAATGTTTAATTTTTTTACTGCTAATGAAAATTCCATGTAAATTATCACTTTTGGACCAAAAATAAGTGTGTTTAGAGTCACATTAATGCCTGAAATTGGTTGAAATGGAAGCTTCTGGATAGGAGAAAAAGTCTGTAATAATGGCAATTTTGGTCACATTGAGGCTTGAAAAAGTGGTTATTCAACATGAGGCACATTCCAAATGACATTTTGAATCAATTTTTCTACAGTCCAAAAAATCAATTTTCTGATGAAAAACGATGACCCGTGACCTGTCGAAATTTCTCCAGATGGTCAGAAATGGACATTTTTCAATGTTTAAATTTTTGACTGCTAATGACTATTCCATGTAAATTATCACTTTTGGAACAAAAATAAGTGTGTTTAGAGTCACATTAATGCCTGAAATTGGTCAAAATAGAAGCTTCTGAATAGGAGAAAAAGTCTGTAATAATGGCAATTTTGGTCACATTGAGGCTTGAAAAAGTGGTTATTCAACATGAGGCACATTCCAAATGACATTTTGAATCAATTTTTCTACAGTCCAAAAAATCAATTTTCTGATGAAAAACAATGACCTGTGTGTGACCTGTCGAAATTTCTCCAGATGGTCAGAAATGGAAATTTTTCAATGTTTATTTTTTTGACTGCTAATGACTATTCCATGTAAATTATCACTTTTGGAACAAATATAAGTGTGTTTAGAGTCACATTAATGCCTGAAATTGGTCAAAATAGAAGCTTCTGAATAGGAAAAAAAGTCTGTAATAATGGCAATTTTGGTCACATTGAGGCTTGAAAAAGTAGTTATTCAACATGAGGCACATTCCAAATGACATTTTGAATCAATTTTTCTACAGTCCAAAAAATCAATTTTCTGATGAAAAACAATGACCTGTGTGTGACCTGTCGAAATTTCTCCAGATGGTCAGAAATGGAAATTTTTCAATGTTTATTTTTTTGACTGCTAATGACTATTCCATGTAAATTATCACTTTTGGAACAAAAATAAGTGTGTTTAGAGTCACATTAATGCCTGAAATTGGTCAAAATAGAAGCTTCTGAATAGGAAAAAAAGTCTGTAATAATGGCAATTTTGGTCACATTGAGGCTTGAAAAAGTAGTTATTCAACATGAGGCACATTCCAAATGACATTTTGAATCAATTTTTCTACAGTCCAAAAAATCAATTTTCTGACGAAAAATGATGACCCGTGACCTGTCGAAATTTCTCCAGATGGTCACAAATGGAAATTTGTCAATGTTTAATTTTTTGACTGCTAATGACTATTCCATGTAAATTATCAATTTTGGACCAAAAATAAGTGTGTTTAGAGTCACATTAATGCCTGAAATTGGTCAAAATAGAAGCTTCTGAATAGGAGAAAAAGTCTGTAATAATGGCAATTTTGGTCACATTGAGGCTTGAAAAAGTAGTTATTCAACATGAGGCACATTCCAAATGACATTTTGAATCAATTTTTCTAAAGTCCAAAAAATCAATTTTCTGATGAAAAACGATGACCGGTGACCTGTTGAAATTTCTCCAGATGGTCAGAAATGGAAATTTTTCAATGTTTAACTTTTTTGACTGCAAATGACTATTCCATGTAAATTATCACTTTTGGAACAAATATAAGTGTGTTTGAGTCACTTTAATGCCTGAAATTGGTTGAAATAGAAACTTCTGAATAGGAGAAAAAGTCTGTAATAATGGCAATTTTGGTCACATTGAGGCTGTAAAAAGTAGTTATTCAACATGAAGCACATTCCAAATGACATTTTGAATCAATTTTTCTACAGTCCAAAAAATTAATTTTCTGATGAAAAACGATGACCCGTGACCTGTCGAAATTTCTCCAGATGGTCAGAAATGGAAATTTTGTCATGTTTAATTTTTTGACTGCTAATGACTATTCCACGTAAATTATCACTTTTGAAACAAAAATAAGTGTGTTTAGAGTTTCTTTAATGCCTGAAATTGGTCGAAATAGAAGCTTCTGAATAGGAGAAAAAGTCTGTAATAATGGCAATTTTGGTCACATTGAGGCTTTAAAAAGTAGTTATTCAACATGAGGCACATTCCAAATGACATTCTGAATCAATTTTTCTACAGTCCAAAAAATCAATTTTCTGATGAAAAACGATGACCCGTGACCTGTCGAAATTTCTCCAGATGGTCAGAAATGGAAATTTTTCATTGTTCAATTTTTTGACTGCTAATGACTATTCCATGTACATTATCACTTTTGGAACAAAAATAAGTGTGTTTAGAGTCACATTAATGCCTGAAATTGGTCAAAATAGAAGCTTCTGAATAGGAGAAAAAGTCTGTAATAATGGCAATTTTGGTCACATTGAGGCTTTAAAAAGTAGTTATTCAACATGAGGCACATTCCAAATGACATTTTGAATCAATTTTTCTACAGTCCAAAAAATCAATTTTCTGATGAAAAACGATGACCCGTGACCTGTCGAAATTTCTCCAGATGGTCACAAATGGAAATTTTTCAATGTTTAATTTTTTGACTGCTTATGACTATTCCATGTAAATTATCAATTTTGGAACAAAAATAAGTGTGTTTAGAGTCACTTTAGTGCCTGAAATTGGTCGAAATAGAAGCTTCTGAATAGGAGAAAAAGTTTGTAATAATGGCAATTTTATTCACATTGAGGCTTCTAAAAGTAGTTATTCAACATGAGGCACATTCCAAATGACATTTTAAATTAATTTTTCTACAGTCCAAAAAATCAATTTTCTGATGAAAAACGATGACCCGTGACCTGTCGAAATTTCTCCAGATGGTCAGAAATGGAAATTTTTTAATGTTTAATTTTAGACTGCAAATGACTATTCCATGTAAATTATCACTTTTGGAACAAAAAAAAGTGTGTTTAGAGTCACATTAATGCCTGAAATTGGTCAAAATAGAAGCTTCTGGATAGGAGAAAAAGTCTGTAATAATGGCAATTTTGGTCACATTGAGGCTTTAAAAAGTAGTTATTCAACATGAGGCACATTCCAAATGACATTTTGAATCAATTTTTCTACAGTCCAAAAAATCAATTTTCTGATGAAAAACGTTGACCGGTGACCTGTCGAAATTTCTCCAGATGGTCAGAAATGGACATTTTTCAATGTTTAACTTTTTTGACTGCAAATGACTATTCCATGTAAATTATCACTTTTGGAACAAAAATAAGTGTGTTTAGAGTCACATTAATGCCTGAAATTGGTCAAAATAGAAGCTTCTGGATAGGAGAAAAAGTCTGTAATAATGGCAATTTTGGTCACATTGAGGCTTTAAAAAGTAGTTATTCAACATGAGGCACATTCCAAATGACATTTTGAATAAATTTTTCTACAGTCCAAAAAATCAATTTTCTGATGAAAAACGATGACCGGTGACCTGTCGAAATTTCTCCAGATGGTCAGAAATGGAAATTTTTCAATGTTTAACTTTTTTGACTGCAAATGACTATTCCATGTAAATTATCACTTTTGGAACAAAAATAAGTGTGTTTAGAGTCACATTAATGCCTGAAATTGGTCAAAATAGAAACTTCTGAATAGGAGAAAAAGTCTGTAATAATGGCAATTTTGGTCACATTGAGGCTGTAAAAAGTAGTTATTCAACATGAAGCACATTCCAAATGACATTTTGAATCAATTTTTCTACAGTCCAAAAAATTAATTTTCTGATGAAAAACGATGACCCGTGACCTGTCGAAATTTCTCCAGATGGTCAGAAATGGAAATTTTGTCATGTTTAATTTTTTGACTGCTAATGACTATTCCACGTAAATTATCACTTTTGAAACAAAAATAAGTGTGTTTAGAGTTTCTTTAATGCCTGAAATTGGTCGAAATAGAAGCTTCTGAATAGGAGAAAAAGTCTGTAATAATGGCAATTTTGGTCACATTGAGGCTTTAAAAAGTAGTTATTCAACATGAGGCACATTCCAAATGACATTCTGAATCAATTTTTCTACAGTCCAAAAAATCAATTTTCTGATGAAAAACGATGACCCGTGACCTGTCGAAATTTCTCCAGATGGTCACAAATGGAAATTTTTCAATGTTTAATTTTTTGACTGCTTATGACTATTCCATGTAAATTATCACTTTTGGAACAAAAATAAGTGTGTTTAGAGTCACTTTAGTGCCTGAAATTGGTCGAAATAGAAGCTTCTGAATAGGAGAAAAAGTTTGTAATAATGGCAATTTTATTCACATTGAGGCTTCCAAAAGTAGTTATTCACCATGAGGCACATTCCAAATGACATTTTAAATTAATTTTTCTACAGTCCAAAAAATCAATTTTCTGATGAAAAACGATGACCCGTGACCTGTCGAAATTTCTCCAGATGGTCAGAAATGGAAATTTTTCATTGTTCAATTTTTTGACTGCTAATGACTATTCCATGTACATTATCACTTTTGGAACAAAAATAAGTGTGTTTAGAGTCACATTAATGCCTGAAATTGGTCAAAATAGAAGCTTCTGAATAGGAGAAAAAGTCTGTAATAATGGCAATTTTGGTCACATTGAGGCTTTAAAAAGTAGTTATTCAACATGAGGCACATTCCAAATGACATTTTGAATCAATTTTTCTACAGTCCAAAAAATCAATTTTCTGATGAAAAACGATGACCCGTGACCTGTCGAAATTTCTCCAGATGGTCACAAATGGAAATTTTTCAATGTTTAATTTTTTGACTGCTTATGACTATTCCATGTAAATTATCACTTTTGGAACAAAAATAAGTGTGTTTAGAGTCACTTTAGTGCCTGAAATTGGTCGAAATAGAAGCTTCTGAATAGGAGAAAAAGTTTGTAATAATGGCAATTTTATTCACATTGAGGCTTCCAAAAGTAGTTATTCACCATGAGGCACATTCCAAATGACATTTTAAATTAATTTTTCTACAGTCCAAAAAATCAATTTTCTGATGAAAAACGATGACCCGTGACCTGTCGAAATTTCTCCAGATGGTCAGAAATGGAAATTTTTCATTGTTCAATTTTTTGACTGCTAATGACTATTCCATGTACATTATCACTTTTGGAACAAAAATAAGTGTGTTTAGAGTCACATTAATGCCTGAAATTGGTCAAAATAGAAGCTTCTGAATAGGAGAAAAAGTCTGTAATAATGGCAATTTTGGTCACATTGAGGCTTTAAAAAGTAGTTATTCAACATGAGGCACATTCCAAATGACATTTTGAATCAATTTTTCTACAGTCCAAAAAATCAATTTTCTGATGAAAAACGATGACCCGTGACCTGTCGAAATTTCTCCAGATGGTCACAAATGGAAATTTTTCAATGTTTAATTTTTTGACTGCTTATGACTATTCCATGTAAATTATCAATTTTGGAACAAAAATAAGTGTGTTTAGAGTCACTTTAGTGCCTGAAATTGGTCGAAATAGAAGCTTCTGAATAGGAGAAAAAGTTTGTAATAATGGCAATTTTATTCACATTGAGGCTTCTAAAAGTAGTTATTCAACATGAGGCACATTCCAAATGACATTTTAAATTAATTTTTCTACAGTCCAAAAAATCAATTTTCTGATGAAAAACGATGACCCGTGACCTGTCGAAATTTCTCCAGATGGTCAGAAATGGAAATTTTTTAATGTTTAATTTTAGACTGCAAATGACTATTCCATGTAAATTATCACTTTTGGAACAAAAAAAAGTGTGTTTAGAGTCACATTAATGCCTGAAATTGGTCAAAATAGAAGCTTCTGGATAGGAGAAAAAGTCTGTAATAATGGCAATTTTGGTCACATTGAGGCTTTAAAAAGTAGTTATTCAACATGAGGCACATTCCAAATGACATTTTGAATCAATTTTTCTACAGTCCAAAAAATCAATTTTCTGATGAAAAACGTTGACCGGTGACCTGTCGAAATTTCTCCAGATGGTCAGAAATGGACATTTTTCAATGTTTAACTTTTTTGACTGCAAATGACTATTCCATGTAAATTATCACTTTTGGAACAAAAATAAGTGTGTTTAGAGTCACATTAATGCCTGAAATTGGTCAAAATAGAAGCTTCTGGATAGGAGAAAAAGTCTGTAATAATGGCAATTTTGGTCACATTGAGGCTTTAAAAAGTAGTTATTCAACATGAGGCACATTCCAAATGACATTTTGAATAAATTTTTCTACAGTCCAAAAAATCAATTTTCTGATGAAAAACGATGACCGGTGACCTGTCGAAATTTCTCCAGATGGTCAGAAATGGAAATTTTTCAATGTTTAACTTTTTTGACTGCAAATGACTATTCCATGTAAATTATCACTTTTGGAACAAAAATAAGTGTGTTTAGAGTCACATTAATGCCTGAAATTGGTCAAAATAGAAACTTCTGAATAGGAGAAAAAGTCTGTAATAATGGCAATTTTGGTCACATTGAGGCTGTAAAAAGTAGTTATTCAACATGAAGCACATTCCAAATGACATTTTGAATCAATTTTTCTACAGTCCAAAAAATTAATTTTCTGATGAAAAACGATGACCCGTGACCTGTCGAAATTTCTCCAGATGGTCAGAAATGGAAATTTTGTCATGTTTAATTTTTTGACTGCTAATGACTATTCCACGTAAATTATCACTTTTGAAACAAAAATAAGTGTGTTTAGAGTTTCTTTAATGCCTGAAATTGGTCGAAATAGAAGCTTCTGAATAGGAGAAAAAGTCTGTAATAATGGCAATTTTGGTCACATTGAGGCTTTAAAAAGTAGTTATTCAACATGAGGCACATTCCAAATGACATTCTGAATCAATTTTTCTACAGTCCAAAAAATCAATTTTCTGATGAAAAACGATGACCCGTGACCTGTCGAAATTTCTCCAGATGGTCACAAATGGAAATTTTTCAATGTTTAATTTTTTGACTGCTTATGACTATTCCATGTAAATTATCACTTTTGGAACAAAAATAAGTGTGTTTAGAGTCACTTTAGTGCCTGAAATTGGTCGAAATAGAAGCTTCTGAATAGGAGAAAAAGTTTGTAATAATGGCAATTTTATTCACATTGAGGCTTCCAAAAGTAGTTATTCACCATGAGGCACATTCCAAATGACATTTTAAATTAATTTTTCTACAGTCCAAAAAATCAATTTTCTGATGAAAAACGATGACCCGTGACCTGTCGAAATTTCTCCAGATGGTCAGAAATGGAAATTTTTTAATGTTTAATTTTAGACTGCAAATGACTATTCCATGTAAATTATCACTTTTGGAACAAAAATAAGTGTGTTTAGAGTCACATTAATGCCTGAAATTGGTCAAAATAGAAGCTTCTGGATAGGAGAAAAAGTCTGTAATAATGGCAATTTTGGTCACATTGAGGCTTTTAAAAGTAGTTATTCAACATGAGGCACATTCCAAATGACATTTTGAATCAATTTTTCTACAGTCCAAAAAAATCAATTTTCTGATGAAAAACGATGACCGGTGACCTGTCGAAATTTCTCCAGATGGTCAGAAATGGAAATTTTTCAATGTTTAACTTTTTTGACTGCAAATGACTATTCCATGTAAATTATCACTTTTGGAACAAATATAAGTGTGTTTGAGTCACTTTAATGCCTGAAATTGGTTGAAATAGAAGCTTCTGAATAGGAGAAAAACTCTGTAATAATGGCAATTTTGGTCACATTGAGGCTTGAAAAAGTAGTTATTCAACATGAGGCACATTCCAAATGACATTTTAAATCAATTTTTCTACAGTCCAAAAAATCAATTTTCTGATGAAAAACGATGACCCGTGACCTGTCGAAATTTCTCCAGATGGTCAGAAATGGAAATTTTTCAATGTTAAATTTTTTGACTGCTAATGACTATTCCATGTAAATTATCACTTTTGGAACAAAAATAAGTGTGTTTAGAGTCACATTAATGCCTGAAATTGGTCAAAATAGAAGCTTCTGGATAGGAGAAAAAGTCTGTAATAATGGCAATTTTGGTCACATTGAGGCTTTAAAAAGTAGTTATTCAACATGAGGCACATTCCAAATGACATTTTGAATACATTTTTCTACAGTCCAAAAAATCAATTTTCTGATGAAAAACGATGACCGGTGACCTGTCGAAATTTCTCCAGATGGTCAGAAATGGAAATTTTTCAATGTTTAACTTTTTTGACTGCAAAAGACTATTCCATGTAAATTATCACTTTTGGAACAAATATAAGTGTGTTTGAGTCACTTTAATGCCTGAAATTGGTTGAAATAGAAGCTTCTGAATAGGAGAAAAAGTCTGTAATAATGGCAATTTTGGTCACATTGAGGCTTGAAAAAGTAGTTATTCAACATGAGGCACATTCCAAATGACATTTTGAATCAATTTTTCTACAGTCCAAAAAATCAATTTTCTGATGAAAAACGATGACCCGTGACCTGTCGAAATTTCTCCAGATGGTCACAAATGGAAATTTGTCAATGTTTAATTTTTTGACTGCTAATGACTATTCCATGTAAATTATCACTTTTGGACCAAAAATAAGTGTGTTTAGAGTCACATTAATGCCTGAAATTGATCAAAATAGAAGCTTCTGAATAGGAGAAAAAGTCTGTAATAATGGCAATTTTGGTCACATTGAGGCTTGAAAAAGTAGGTATTCAACATGAGGCACATTCCAAATGACATTTTAAATGAATTTTTCTACAGTCCAAAAAATCAATTTTCTGATGAAAAACGATGACCCGTGACCTGTCGAAATTTCTCCAGACGGTCAGAAATGGAAATGTTTTAATGTTAAATTTTTTGACTGCAAATGACTATTCCATGTAAATTATAATTTTTTGAACAAAAATAAGTGTGTTTAGAGTCACTTTAGAGCCTGAAATTGGTCGAAATAGAAGCTTCTGAATAGGAGAAAAAGTCTGTAATAATGGCAATTTTATTCACATTGAGGCTTCTAAAAGTACTTATTCAACATGAGGCACATTCCAAATGACATTTTGAATCAATTTTTCTACAGTCCAAAAAATCAATTTTCTGATGAAAAACGATGACCCGTGACCTGTCGAAATTTCTCCAGATGGTCAGAAATGGAAATATTTCAATGTTTAATTTTTTGACTGCTAATGACTATTCCATGTAAATTATCACTTTTGGAACAAAAATAATTGTGTTTAGAGTCACATTAATGCCTGAAATTGGTCAAAATAGAATCTTCTGAATAGGAGAAAAAGTCTGTAATAATGGCAATTTTGGTCACATTGAGGCTGTAAAAAGTAGTTATTCAACATGAAGCACATTCCAAATGACATTTTGAATCAATTTTTCTACAGTCCAAAAAATTAATTTTCTGATGAAAAACGATGACCCGTGACCTGTCGAAATTTCTCCAGATGGTCAGAAATGGAAATTTTGTCATGTTTAATTTTTTGACTGCTAATGACTATTCCACGTAAATTATCACTTTTGAAACAAAAATAAGTGTGTTTAGAGTTTCTTTATTGCCTGAAATTGGTCGAAATAGAAGCTTCTGAATAGGATAAAAAGTCTGTAATAATGGCAATTTTGGTCACATTGAGGCTTTAAAAAGTAGTTATTCAACATGAGGCACATTCCAAATGACATTCTGAATCAATTTTTCTACAGTCCAAAAAATCAATTTTCTGATGAAAAACGATGACCCGTGACCTGTCGAAATTTCTCCAGATGGTCACAAATGGAAATTTTTCAATGTTTAATTTTTTGACTGCTTATGACTATTCCATGTAAATTATCACTTTTGGAACAAAAATAAGTGTGTTTAGAGTCACTTTAGTGCCTGAAATTGGTCGAAATAGAAGCTTCTGAATAGGAGAAAAAGTTTGTAATAATGGCAATTTTATTCACATTGAGGCTTCTAAAAGTAGTTATTCAACATGAGGCACATTCCAAATGACATTTTAAATTAATTTTTCTACAGTCCAAAAAATCAATTTTCTGATGAAAAACGATGACCCGTGACCTGTCGAAATTTCTCCAGATGGTCAGAAATGGAAATTTTTCAATGTTAAATTTTTTGACTGCTAATGACTATTCCATGTAAATTATCACTTTTGGAACAAATATAAGTGTGTTTGAGTCACTTTAATGCCTGAAATTGGTTGAAATAGAAGCTTCTGAATAGGAGAAAAACTCTGTAATAATGGCAATTTTGGTCACATTGAGGCTTGAAAAAGTAGTTATTCAACATGAGGCACATTCCAAATGACATTTTAAATCAATTTTTCTACAGTCCAAAAAATCAATTTTCTGATGAAAAACGATGACCCGTGACCTGTCGAAATTTCTCCAGATGGTCAGAAATGGAAATTTTTCAATGTTAAATTTTTTGACTGCTAATGACTATTCCATGTAAATTATCACTTTTGGAACAAAAATAAGTGTGTTTAGAGTCACATTAATGCCTGAAATTGGTCAAAATAGAAGCTTCTGGATAGGAGAAAAAGTCTGTAATAATGGCAATTTTGGTCACATTGAGGCTTTAAAAAGTAGTTATTCAACATGAGGCACATTCCAAATGACATTTTGAATACATTTTTCTACAGTCCAAAAAATCAATTTTCTGATGAAAAACGATGACCGGTGACCTGTCGAAATTTCTCCAGATGGTCAGAAATGGAAATTTTTCAATGTTTAACTTTTTTGACTGCAAAAGACTATTCCATGTAAATTATCCCTTTTGGAACAAATATAAGTGTGTTTGAGTCACTTTAATGCCTGAAATTGGTTGAAATAGAAGCTTCTGAATAGGAGAAAAAGTCTGTAATAATGGCAATTTTGGTCACATTGAGGCTTGAAAAAGTAGTTGCTCAACATGAGGCACATTCCAAATGACATTTTGAATCAATTTTTCTACAGTCCAAAAAATTAATTTTCTGATGAAAAACGATGACCCGTGACCTGTCGAAATTTCTCCAGATGGTCAGAAATGGAAATTTTGTCATGTTTAATTTTTTGACTGCTAATGACTATTCCACGTAAATTATCACTTTTGAAACAAAAATAAGTGTGTTTAGAGTTTCTTTAATGCCTGAAATTGGTCGAAATAGAAGCTTCTGAATAGGAGAAAAAGTCTGTAATAATGGCAATTTTGGTCACATTGAGGCTTTAAAAAGTAGTTATTCAACGTGAGGCACATTCCAAATGACATTCTGAATCAATTTTTCTACAGTTCAAAAAATCAATTTTCTGATGAAAAACGATGACCCGTGACCTGTCGAAATTTCTCCAGATGGTCAGAAATGGAAATTTTTTAATGTTTAATTTTTTGACTGCAAATGACTATTCCATGTAAATTATAATTTTTGGAACAAAAATGAGTGTGTTTAGAGTCACTTTAGTGCCAGAAATTGGTCGAAACAGAAGCTTCTGAATAGGAGAAAAAGTCTGTAATAATGGCAATTTTATTCACATTGAGGCTTTTAAAAGTAGTTATTCAACATGAGGCACATTCCAAATGACATTTTAAATCAATTTTTCTACAGTCAAAAAAATCAATTTTCTGATGAAAAACGATGACCCGTGACCTGTCGAAATTTCTCCAGATGGTCACAAATGGAAATTTGTCAATGTTTAATTTTTTGACTGCTAATGACTATTCCATGTAAATTATCAATTTTGGACCAAAAATAAGTGTGTTTAGAGTCACATTAATGCCTGAAATTGGTCAAAATAGAAGCTTCTGAATAGGAGAAAAAGTCTGTAATAATGGCAATTTTGGTCACATTGAGGCTTGAAAAAGTAGTTATTCAACATGAGGCACATTCCAAATGACATTTTGAATCAATTTTTCTAAAGTCCAAAAAATCAATTTTCTGATGAAAAACGATGACCCGTGACCTGTCGAAATTTCTCCAGATGGTCAGAAATGGACATTTTTCAATGTTTAATTTTTTGACTGCTAATGACTATTCCATGTAAATTATCACTTTTGGAACAAAAATAAGTGTGTTTAGAGTTTCTTTAATGCCTGAAATTGGTCGAAATAGAAGCTTCTGAATAGGAGAAAAAGTCTGTAATAATGGCAATTTTGGTCACATTGAGGCTTTAAAAAGTAGTTATTCAACGTGAGGCACATTCCAAATGACATTCTGAATCAATTTTTCTACAGTTCAAAAAATCAATTTTCTGATGAAAAACGATGACCCGTGACCTGTCGAAATTTCTCCAGATGGTCAGAAATGGAAATTTTTTAATGTTTAATTTTTTGACTGCAAATGACTATTCCATGTAAATTATAATTTTTGGAACAAAAATGAGTGTGTTTAGAGTCACTTTAGTGCCAGAAATTGGTCGAAACAGAAGCTTCTGAATAGGAGAAAAAGTCTGTAATAATGGCAATTTTATTCACATTGAGGCTTTTAAAAGTAGTTATTCAACATGAGGCACATTCCAAATGACATTTTAAATAAATTTTTCTAAAGTCCAAAAAATCAATTTTCTGATGAAAAACGATGACCCGTGACCTGTCGAAATTTCTCCAGATGGTCAGAAATGGACATTTTTCAATGTTTAATTTTGTGACTGCTAATGACTATTCCATGTAAATTATCACTTTTGGAACAAATATAAGTGTGTTTAGAGTCACATTAATGCCTGAAATTGGTCAAAATAGAAGCTTCTGGATAGGAGAAAAAGTCTGTAATAATGGCAATTTTGGTCACATTGAGGCTTTAAAAAGTAGTTATTCAACATGAGGCACATTCCAAATGACATTTTGAATAAATTTTTCTACAGTCCAAAAAATCAATTTTCTGATGAAAAACGATGACCGGTGACCTGTCGAAATTTCTCCAGATGGTCAGAAATGGAAATTTTTCAATGTTTAACTTTTTTGACTGCAAATGACTATTCCATGTAAATTATCACTTTTGGAACAAAAATAAGTGTGTTTAGAGTCACATTAATGCCTGAAATTGGTCAAAATAGAAACTTCTGAATAGGAGAAAAAGTCTGTAATAATGGCAATTTTGGTCACATTGAGGCTGTAAAAAGTAGTTATTCAACATGAAGCACATTCCAAATGACATTTTGAATCAATTTTTCTACAGTCCAAAAAATTAATTTTCTGATGAAAAACGATGACCCGTGACCTGTCGAAATTTCTCCAGATGGTCAGAAATGGAAATTTTGTCATGTTTAATTTTTTGACTGCTAATGACTATTCCACGTAAATTATCACTTTTGAAACAAAAATAAGTGTGTTTAGAGTTTCTTTAATGCCTGAAATTGGTCGAAATAGAAGCTTCTGAATAGGAGAAAAAGTTTGTAATAATGGCAATTTTATTCACATTGAGGCTTCCAAAAGTAGTTATTCAACATGAGGCACATTCCAAATGACATTTTAAATTAATTTTTCTACAGTCCAAAAAATCAATTTTCTGATGAAAAACGATGACCCGTGACCTGTCGAAATTTCTCCAGATGGTCAGAAATGGAAATTTTTTAATGTTTAATTTTAGACTGCAAATGACTATTCCATGTAAATTATCACTTTTGGAACAAAAATAAGTGTGTTTAGAGTCACATTAATGCCTGAAATTGGTCAAAATAGAAGCTTCTGGATAGGAGAAAAAGTCTGTAATAATGGCAATTTTGGTCACATTGAGGCTTTTAAAAGTAGTTATTCAACATGAGGCACATTCCAAATGACATTTTGAATCAATTTTTCTACAGTCCAAAAAAATCAATTTTCTGATGAAAAACGATGACCGGTGACCTGTCGAAATTTCTCCAGATGGTCAGAAATGGAAATTTTTCAATGTTTAACTTTTTTGACTGCAAATGACTATTCCATGTAAATTATCACTTTTGGAACAAATATAAGTGTGTTTGAGTCACTTTAATGCCTGAAATTGGTTGAAATAGAAGCTTCTGAATAGGAGAAAAACTCTGTAATAATGGCAATTTTGGTCACATTGAGGCTTGAAAAAGTAGTTATTCAACATGAGGCACATTCCAAATGACATTTTAAATCAATTTTTCTACAGTCCAAAAAATCAATTTTCTGATGAAAAACGATGACCCGTGACCTGTCGAAATTTCTCCAGATGGTCAGAAATGGAAATTTTTCAATGTTAAATTTTTTGACTGCTAATGACTATTCCATGTAAATTATCACTTTTGGAACAAAAATAAGTGTGTTTAGAGTCACATTAATGCCTGAAATTGGTCAAAATAGAAGCTTCTGGATAGGAGAAAAAGTCTGTAATAATGGCAATTTTGGTCACATTGAGGCTTTAAAAAGTAGTTATTCAACATGAGGCACATTCCAAATGACATTTTGAATACATTTTTCTACAGTCCAAAAAATCAATTTTCTGATGAAAAACGATGACCGGTGACCTGTCGAAATTTCTCCAGATGGTCAGAAATGGAAATTTTTCAATGTTTAACTTTTTTGACTGCAAAAGACTATTCCATGTAAATTATCACTTTTGGAACAAATATAAGTGTGTTTGAGTCACTTTAATGCCTGAAATTGGTTGAAATAGAAGCTTCTGAATAGGAGAAAAAGTCTGTAATAATGGCAATTTTGGTCACATTGAGGCTTGAAAAAGTAGTTATTCAACATGAGGCACATTCCAAATGACATTTTGAATCAATTTTTCTACAGTCCAAAAAATCAATTTTCTGATGAAAAACGATGACCCGTGACCTGTCGAAATTTCTCCAGATGGTCACAAATGGAAATTTGTCAATGTTTAATTTTTTGACTGCTAATGACTATTCCATGTAAATTATCACTTTTGGACCAAAAATAAGTGTGTTTAGAGTCACATTAATGCCTGAAATTGATCAAAATAGAAGCTTCTGAATAGGAGAAAAAGTCTGTAATAATGGCAATTTTGGTCACATTGAGGCTTGAAAAAGTAGGTATTCAACATGAGGCACATTCCAAATGACATTTTAAATGAATTTTTCTACAGTCCAAAAAATCAATTTTCTGATGAAAAACGATGACCCGTGACCTGTCGAAATTTCTCCAGACGGTCAGAAATGGAAATGTTTTAATGTTAAATTTTTTGACTGCAAATGACTATTCCATGTAAATTATAATTTTTTGAACAAAAATAAGTGTGTTTAGAGTCACTTTAGAGCCTGAAATTGGTCGAAATAGAAGCTTCTGAATAGGAGAAAAAGTCTGTAATAATGGCAATTTTATTCACATTGAGGCTTCTAAAAGTACTTATTCAACATGAGGCACATTCCAAATGACACTTTGAATCAATTTTTCTACAGTCCAAAAAATCAATTTTCTGATGAAAAACGATGACCCGTGACCTGTCGAAATTTCTCCAGATGGTCAGAAATGGAAATATTTCAATGTTTAATTTTTTGACTGCTAATGACTATTCCATGTAAATTATCACTTTTGGAACAAAAATAATTGTGTTTAGAGTCACATTAATGCCTGAAATTGGTCAAAATAGAAACTTCTGAATAGGAGAAAAAGTCTGTAATAATGGCAATTTTGGTCACATTGAGGCTGTAAAAAGTAGTTATTCAACATGAAGCACATTCCAAATGACATTTTGAATCAATTTTTCTACAGTCCAAAAAATTAATTTTCTGATGAAAAACGATGACCCGTGACCTGTCGAAATTTCTCCAGATGGTCAGAAATGGAAATTTTGTCATGTTTAATTTTTTGACTGCTAATGACTATTCCACGTAAATTATCACTTTTGAAACAAAAATAAGTGTGTTTAGAGTTTCTTTATTGCCTGAAATTGGTCGAAATAGAAGCTTCTGAATAGGATAAAAAGTCTGTAATAATGGCAATTTTGGTCACATTGAGGCTTTAAAAAGTAGTTATTCAACATGAGGCACATTCCAAATGACATTCTGAATCAATTTTTCTACAGTCCAAAAAATCAATTTTCTGATGAAAAACGATGACCCGTGACCTGTCGAAATTTCTCCAGATGGTCACAAATGGAAATTTTTCAATGTTTAATTTTTTGACTGCTTATGACTATTCCATGTAAATTATCACTTTTGGAACAAAAATAAGTGTGTTTAGAGTCACTTTAGTGCCTGAAATTGGTCGAAATAGAAGCTTCTGAATAGGAGAAAAAGTTTGTAATAATGGCAATTTTATTCACATTGAGGCTTCTAAAAGTAGTTATTCAACATGAGGCACATTCCAAATGACATTTTAAATTAATTTTTCTACAGTCCAAAAAATCAATTTTCTGATGAAAAACGATGACCCGTGACCTGTCGAAATTTCTCCAGATGGTCAGAAATGGAAATTTTTCAATGTTAAATTTTTTGACTGCTAATGACTATTCCATGTAAATTATCACTTTTGGAACAAATATAAGTGTGTTTGAGTCACTTTAATGCCTGAAATTGGTTGAAATAGAAGCTTCTGAATAGGAGAAAAACTCTGTAATAATGGCAATTTTGGTCACATTGAGGCTTGAAAAAGTAGTTATTCAACATGAGGCACATTCCAAATGACATTTTAAATCAATTTTTCTACAGTCCAAAAAATCAATTTTCTGATGAAAAACGATGACCCGTGACCTGTCGAAATTTCTCCAGATGGTCAGAATTGGAAATTTTTCAATGTTAAATTTTTTGACTGCTAATGACTATTCCATGTAAATTATCACTTTTGGAACAAAAATAAGTGTGTTTAGAGTCACATTAATGCCTGAAATTGGTCAAAATAGAAGCTTCTGGATAGGAGAAAAAGTCTGTAATAATGGCAATTTTGGTCACATTGAGGCTTTAAAAAGTAGTTATTCAACATGAGGCACATTCCAAATGACATTTTGAATACATTTTTCTACAGTCCAAAAAATCAATTTTCTGATGAAAAACGATGACCGGTGACCTGTCGAAATTTCTCCAGATGGTCAGAAATGGAAATTTTTCAATGTTTAACTTTTTTGACTGCAAAAGACTATTCCATGTAAATTATCCCTTTTGGAACAAATATAAGTGTGTTTGAGTCACTTTAATGCCTGAAATTGGTTGAAATAGAAGCTTCTGAATAGGAGAAAAAGTCTGTAATAATGGCAATTTTGGTCACATTGAGGCTTGAAAAAGTAGTTGCTCAACATGAGGCACATTCCAAATGACATTTTGAATCAATTTTTCTACAGTCCAAAAAATTAATTTTCTGATGAAAAACGATGACCCGTGACCTGTCGAAATTTCTCCAGATGGTCAGAAATGGAAATTTTGTCATGTTTAATTTTTTGACTGCTAATGACTATTCCACGTAAATTATCACTTTTGAAACAAAAATAAGTGTGTTTAGAGTTTCTTTAATGCCTGAAATTGGTCGAAATAGAAGCTTCTGAATAGGAGAAAAAGTCTGTAATAATGGCAATTTTGGTCACATTGAGGCTTTAAAAAGTAGTTATTCAACGTG
Organism: Triturus cristatus; assembly: GCF_964204655.1. Lineage (NCBI taxonomy): Eukaryota > Metazoa > Chordata > Amphibia > Caudata > Salamandridae > Triturus > Triturus cristatus. The sequence continues at coordinate 388,436,196 of NC_140592.1, read as the reverse complement.
AGGCACATTCCAAATGACATTCTGAATCAATTTTTCTACAGTTCAAAAAATCAATTTTCTGATGAAAAACGATGACCCGTGACCTGTCGAAATTTCTCCAGATGGTCAGAAATGGAAATTTTTTAATGTTTAATTTTTTGACTGCAAATGACTATTCCATGTAAATTATAATTTTTGGAACAAAAATGAGTGTGTTTAGAGTCACTTTAGTGCCAGAAATTGGTCGAAACAGAAGCTTCTGAATAGGAGAAAAAGTCTGTAATAATGGCAATTTTATTCACATTGAGGCTTTTAAAAGTAGTTATTCAACATGAGGCACATTCCAAATGACATTTTAAATCAATTTTTCTACAGTCAAAAAAATCAATTTTCTGATGAAAAACGATGACCCGTGACCTGTCGAAATTTCTCCAGATGGTCACAAATGGAAATTTGTCAATGTTTAATTTTTTGACTGCTAATGACTATTCCATGTAAATTATCAATTTTGGACCAAAAATAAGTGTGTTTAGAGTCACATTAATGCCTGAAATTGGTCAAAATAGAAGCTTCTGAATAGGAGAAAAAGTCTGTAATATTGGCAATTTTGGTCACATTGAGGCTTGAAAAAGTAGTTATTCAACATGAGGCACATTCCAAATGACATTTTGAATCAATTTTTCTAAAGTCCAAAAAATCAATTTTCTGATGAAAAACGATGACCCGTGACCTGTCGAAATTTCTCCAGATGGTCAGAAATGGACATTTTTCAATGTTTAATTTTTTGACTGCTAATGACTATTCCATGTAAATTATCACTTTTGGAACAAAAATAAGTGTGTTTAGAGTTTCTTTAATGCCTGAAATTGGTCGAAATAGAAGCTTCTGAATAGGAGAAAAAGTCTGTAATAATGGCAATTTTGGTCACATTGAGGCTTTAAAAAGTAGTTATTCAACGTGAGGCACATTCCAAATGACATTCTGAATCAATTTTTCTACAGTTCAAAAAATCAATTTTCTGATGAAAAACGATGACCCGTGACCTGTCGAAATTTCTCCAGATGGTCAGAAATGGAAATTTTTTAATGTTTAATTTTTTGACTGCAAATGACTATTCCATGTAAATTATAATTTTTGGAACAAAAATGAGTGTGTTTAGAGTCACTTTAGTGCCAGAAATTGGTCGAAACAGAAGCTTCTGAATAGGAGAAAAAGTCTGTAATAATGGCAATTTTATTCACATTGAGGCTTTTAAAAGTAGTTATTCAACATGAGGCACATTCCAAATGACATTTTAAATAAATTTTTCTAAAGTCCAAAAAATCAATTTTCTGATGAAAAACGATGACCCGTGACCTGTCGAAATTTCTCCAGATGGTCAGAAATGGACATTTTTCAATGTTTAATTTTTTGACTGCTAATGACTATTCCATGTAAATTATCACTTTTGGAACAAAAATAAGTGTGTTTAGTGTCTTATTAATGCCTGAAATTGGTCAAAATAGAAGCTTCTGGATAGGTGAAAAAGTCTGTAATAATGGTAATTTTGGTCACATTGAGGCTTTAAAAAGTAGTTATTCAACATGAGGCACATTCCAAATGCCATTTTGAATCAATTTTCCTACAGTCCAAAAAATCAATTTTCTGATGAAAAACGATGACCCGTGACCTGTCGAAATTTCTCCAGATGGTCAGAAATGGAAATTTTTCAATGTTTAATTTTTTGACTGCTAATGACTATTCCATGTAAATTATCACTTTTGGACCAAAAATAAGTGTGTTTAGAATCACATTAATGCCTGAAATTGGTCAAAATAGAAGCTTCTGAATAGGAGAAAAAGTCTGTAATAATGGCAATTTTGGTCACATTGAGGCTTGAAAAAGTAGGTATTCAACATGAGGCACATTCCAAATGACATTTTAAATGAATTTTTCTACAGTCCAAAAAATCAATTTTCTGATGAAAAACGATGACCCGTGACCTGTCGAAATTTCTCCAGATGGTCAGAAATGGAAATTTTTTAATGTTTAATTTTTTGACTGCAAATGACTATTCCATGTAAATTATAATTTTTTGAACAAAAATAAGTGTGTTTAGAGTCACTTTAGTGCCTGAAATTGGTAGAAATAGAAGCTTCTGAATAAGAGAAAAAGTCTGTAATAATGCCAATTTTATTCACATTGAGGCTGTAAAAAGTAGTTATTCAACATGAGGCACATTCCAAATGACATTTTGAATCAATTTTTCTACAGTCCAAAAAATTAATTTTCTGATGAAAAACGATGACCCGTGACCTGTCGAAATTTCTCCAGATGGTCAGAAATGGAAATTTTTTAATGTTTAATTTTTTGACTGCAAATGACTATTCCATGTAAATTATAATTTTTGGAACAAAAATAAGTGTGTTTAGAGTCACTTTAGTGCCAGAAATTGGTCGAAACAGAAGCTTCTGAATAGGAGAAAAAGTCTGTAATAATGGCAATTTTATTCACATTGAGGCTTTTAAAAGTAGTTATTCAACATGAGGCACATTCCAAATGACATTTTGAATCAATTTTTCTAAAGTCCAAAAAATCAATTTTCTGATGAAAAACGATGACCCGTGACCTGTCGAAATTTCTCCAGATGGTCAGAAATGGACATTTTTCAATGTTTAATTTTTTGACTGCTAATGACTATTCCATGTAAATTATCACTTTTGGAACAAAAATAAGTGTGTTTAGAGTCTTATTAATGCCTGAAATTGGTCAAAATAGAAGCTTCTGGATAGGTGAAAAAGTCTGTAATAATGGTAATTTTGGTCACATTGAGGCTTTAAAAAGTAGTTATTCAACATGAGGCACATTCCAAATGCCATTTTGAATCAATTTTCCTACAGTCCAAAAAATCTATTTTCTGATGAAAAACGATGACCCGTGACCTGTCGAAATTTCTCCAGATGGTCAGAAATGGAAATTTTTCAATGTTTAATTTTTTGACTGCTAATGACTATTCCATGTAAATTATCACTTTTGGACCAAAAATAAGTGTGTTTAGAATCACATTAATGCCTGAAATTGGTCAAAATAGAAGCTTCTGAATAGGAGAAAAAGTCTGTAATAATGGCAATTTTGGTCACATTGAGGCTTGAAAAAGTAGGTATTCAACATGAGGCACATTCCAAATGACATTTTAAATGAATTTTTCTACAGTCCAAAAAATCAATTTTCTGATGAAAAACGATGACCCGTGACCTGTCGAAATTTCTCCAGATGGTCAGAAATGGAAATTTTTTAATGTTTAATTTTTTGACTGCAAATGACTATTCCATGTAAATTATAATTTTTTGAACAAAAATAAGTGTGTTTAGAGTCACTTTAGTGCCTGAAATTGGTAGAAATAGAAGCTTCTGAATAGGAGAAAAAGTCTGTAATAATGCCAATTTTATTCACATTGAGGCTGTAAAAAGTAGTTATTCAACATGAGGCACATTCCAAATGACATTTTGAATCAATTTTTCTACAGTCCAAAAAATTAATTTTCTGATGAAAAACGATGACCCGTGATCTGTCGAAATTTCTCCAGATGGTCAGAAATGGAAATGTTGTCGTGTTTAATTTTTTGACTGCTAATGACTATTCCATGTAAATTATCACTTTTGAAACAAAAATAAGTGTGTTTAGAGTTTCTTTAATGCCTGAAATTGGTCGAAATAGAAGCTTCTAAATAGGAGAAAAAGTCTGTAATAATGGCAATTTTGGTCACATTGAGGCTTTAAAAATAGTTATTCAACATGAGGCACATTCCAAATGACATTCTGAATCAATTTTTCTACAGTCCAAAAAATCAATTTCTGATGAAAAACGATGACCCGTGACCTGTCGAAATTTCTCCAGATGGTCAGAAATGGAATTTTTTTAATGTTTAAGTTTTTTGACTGCAAACAACTATTCCATGTAAATTATAATTTTTGGAACAAAACTAAGTGTGTTTAGAGTCACTTTAATGCCTGAAATTGGTCAAAATAGAAGCTTCTGGATAGGAGAAAAAGTCTGTAATAATGGCAATTTTGGTCACATTGAGGCTTTAAAAAGTAGTTATTCAACATGAGGCACATTCCAAATGACATTTTGAATAAATTTTTCTACAGTCCAAAAAATCAATTTTCTGATGAAAAACGATGACCGGTGACCTGTCGAAATTTCTCCAGATGGTCAGAAATGGAAATTTTTCAATGTTTAACTTTTTTGACTGCAAAAGACTATTCCATGTAAATGATCACTTTTGGAACAAATATAAGTGTGTTTGAGTCACTTTAATGCCTGAAATTGGTTGAAATAGAAGCTTCTGAATAGGAGAAAAAGTCTGTAATAATGGCAATTTTGGTCACATTGAGGCTTTAAAAAGTAGTTATTCAACATGAGGCACATTCCAAATGACATTCTGAATCAATTTTTCTACAGTCCAAAAAATCAATTTTCTGATGAAAAACGATGACCCGTGACCTGTCGAAATTTCTCCAGATGGTCACAAATGGAAATTTTTCAATGTTTAATTTTTTGACTGCTTATGACTATTCCATGTAAATTATCACTTTTGGAACAAAAATAAGTGTGTTTAGAGTCACTTTAGTGCCTGAAATTGGTCGAAATAGAAGCTTCTGAATAGGAGAAAAAGTTTGTAATAATGGCAATTTTATTCACATTGAGGCTTCCAAAAGTAGTTATTCAACATGAGGCACATTCCAAATGACATTTTAAATTAATTTTTCTACAGTCCAAAAAATCAATTTTCTGATGAAAAACGATGACCCGTGACCTGTCGAAATTTCTCCAGATGGTCAGAAATGGAAATGTTGTCGTGTTTAATTTTTTGACTGCTAATGACTATTCCATGTAAATTATCACTTTTGAAACAAAAATAAGTGTGTTTAGAGTTTCTTTAATGCCTGAAATTGGTCGAAATAGAAGCTTCTAAATAGGAGAAAAAGTCTGTAATAATGGCAATTTTGGTCACATTGAGGCTTTAAAAATAGTTATTCAACATGAGGCACATTCCAAATGACATTCTGAATCAATTTTTCTACAGTCCAAAAAATCAATTTCTGATGAAAAACGATGACCCGTGACCTGTCGAAATTTCTCCAGATGGTCAGAAATGGAATTTTTTTAATGTTTAAGTTTTTTGACTGCAAACAACTATTCCATGTAAATTATAATTTTTGGAACAAAACTAAGTGTGTTTAGAGTCACTTTAATGCCTGAAATTGGTCAAAATAGAAGCTTCTGGATAGGAGAAAAAGTCTGTAATAATGGCAATTTTGGTCACATTGAGGCTTTAAAAAGTAGTTATTCAACATGAGGCACATTCCAAATGACATTTTGAATAAATTTTTCTACAGTCCAAAAAATCAATTTTCTGATGAAAAACGATGACCGGTGACCTGTCGAAATTTCTCCAGATGGTCAGAAATGGAAATTTTTCAATGTTTAACTTTTTTGACTGCAAAAGACTATTCCATGTAAATGATCACTTTTGGAACAAATATAAGTGTGTTTGAGTCACTTTAATGCCTGAAATTGGTTGAAATAGAAGCTTCTGAATAGGAGAAAAAGTCTGTAATAATGGCAATTTTGGTCACATTGAGGCTTTAAAAAGTAGTTATTCAACATGAGGCACATTCCAAATGACATTCTGAATCAATTTTTCTACAGTCCAAAAAATCAATTTTCTGATGAAAAACGATGACCCGTGACCTGTCGAAATTTCTCCAGATGGTCACAAATGGAAATTTTTCAATGTTTAATTTTTTGACTGCTTATGACTATTCCATGTAAATTATCACTTTTGGAACAAAAATAAGTGTGTTTAGAGTCACTTTAGTGCCTGAAATTGGTCGAAATAGAAGCTTCTGAATAGGAGAAAAAGTTTGTAATAATGGCAATTGTATTCACATTGAGGCTTCCAAAAGTAGTTATTCAACATGAGGCACATTCCAAATGACATTTTAAATTAATTTTTCTACAGTCCAAAAAATCAATTTTCTGATGAAAAACGATGACCCGTGACCTGTCGAAATTTCTCCAGATGGTCAGAAATGGAAATTTTTTAATGTTTAATTTTAGACTGCAAATGACTATTCCATGTAAATTATCACTTTTGGAACAAAAATAAGTGTGTTTAGAGTCACATTAATGCCTGAAATTGGTCAAAATAGAAGCTTCTGGATAGGAGAAAAAGTCTGTAATAATGGCAATTTTGGTCACATTGAGGCTTTTAAAAGTAGTTATTCAACATGAGGCACATTCCAAATGACATTTTGAATCAATTTTTCTACAGTCCAAAAAAATCAATTTTCTGATGAAAAACGATGACCGGTGACCTGTCGAAATTTCTCCAGATGGTCAGAAATGGAAATTTTTCAATGTTTAACTTTTTTGACTGCAAATGACTATTCCATGTAAATTATCACTTTTGGAACAAATATAAGTGTGTTTGAGTCACTTTAATGCCTGAAATTGGTTGAAATAGAAGCTTCTGAATAGGAGAAAAACTCTGTAATAATGGCAATTTTGGTCACATTGAGGCTTGAAAAAGTAGTTATTCAACATGAGGCACATTCCAAATGACATTTTAAATCAATTTTTCTACAGTCCAAAAAATCAATTTTCTGATGAAAAACGATGACCCGTGACCTGTCGAAATTTCTCCAGATGGTCAGAAATGGAAATTTTTCAATGTTAAATTTTTTGACTGCTAATGACTATTCCATGTAAATTATCACTTTTGGAACAAAAATAAGTGTGTTTAGAGTCACATTAATGCCTGAAATTGGTCAAAATAGAAGCTTCTGGATAGGAGAAAAAGTCTGTAATAATGGCAATTTTGGTCACATTGAGGCTTTAAAAAGTAGTTATTCAACATGAGGCACATTCCAAATGACATTTTGAATACATTTTTCTACAGTCCAAAAAATCAATTTTCTGATGAAAAACGATGACCGGTGACCTGTCGAAATTTCTCCAGATGGTCAGAAATGGAAATTTTTCAATGTTTAACTTTTTTGACTGCAAAAGACTATTCCATGTAAATTATCACTTTTGGAACAAATATAAGTGTGTTTGAGTCACTTTAATGCCTGAAATTGGTTGAAATAGAAGCTTCTGAATAGGAGAAAAAGTCTGTAATAATGGCAATTTTGGTCACATTGAGGCTTGAAAAAGTAGTTATTCAACATGAGGCACATTCCAAATGACATTTTGAATCAATTTTTCTACAGTCCAAAAAATCAATTTTCTGATGAAAAACGATGACCCGTGACCTGTCGAAATTTCTCCAGATGGTCACAAATGGAAATTTGTCAATGTTTAATTTTTTGACTGCTAATGACTATTCCATGTAAATTATCACTTTTGGACCAAAAATAAGTGTGTTTAGAGTCACATTAATGCCTGAAATTGATCAAAATAGAAGCTTCTGAATAGGAGAAAAAGTCTGTAATAATGGCAATTTTGGTCACATTGAGGCTTGAAAAAGTAGGTATTCAACATGAGGCACATTCCAAATGACATTTTAAATGAATTTTTCTACAGTCCAAAAAATCAATTTTCTGATGAAAAACGATGACCCGTGACCTGTCGAAATTTCTCCAGACGGTCAGAAATGGAAATGTTTTAATGTTAAATTTTTTGACTGCAAATGACTATTCCATGTAAATTATAATTTTTTGAACAAAAATAAGTGTGTTTAGAGTCACTTTAGAGCCTGAAATTGGTCGAAATAGAAGCTTCTGAATAGGAGAAAAAGTCTGTAATAATGGCAATTTTATTCACATTGAGGCTTCTAAAAGTACTTATTCAACATGAGGCACATTCCAAATGACATTTTGAATCAATTTTTCTACAGTCCAAAAAATCAATTTTCTGATGAAAAACGATGACCCGTGACCTGTCGAAATTTCTCCAGATGGTCAGAAATGGAAATATTTCAATGTTTAATTTTTTGACTGCTAATGACTATTCCATGTAAATTATCACTTTTGGAACAAAAATAATTGTGTTTAGAGTCACATTAATGCCTGAAATTGGTCAAAATAGAAACTTCTGAATAGGAGAAAAAGTCTGTAATAATGGCAATTTTGGTCACATTGAGGCTGTAAAAAGTAGTTATTCAACATGAAGCACATTCCAAATGACATTTTGAATCAATTTTTCTACAGTCCAAAAAATTAATTTTCTGATGAAAAACGATGACCCGTGACCTGTCGAAATTTCTCCAGATGGTCAGAAATGGAAATTTTGTCATGTTTAATTTTTTGACTGCTAATGACTATTCCACGTAAATTATCACTTTTGAAACAAAAATAAGTGTGTTTAGAGTTTCTTTATTGCCTGAAATTGGTCGAAATAGAAGCTTCTGAATAGGATAAAAAGTCTGTAATAATGGCAATTTTGGTCACATTGAGGCTTTAAAAAGTAGTTATTCAACATGAGGCACATTCCAAATGACATTCTGAATCAATTTTTCTACAGTCCAAAAAATCAATTTTCTGATGAAAAACGATGACCCGTGACCTGTCGAAATTTCTCCAGATGGTCACAAATGGAAATTTTTCAATGTTTAATTTTTTGACTGCTTATGACTATTCCATGTAAATTATCACTTTTGGAACAAAAATAAGTGTGTTTAGAGTCACTTTAGTGCCTGAAATTGGTCGAAATAGAAGCTTCTGAATAGGAGAAAAAGTTTGTAATAATGGCAATTTTATTCACATTGAGGCTTCTAAAAGTAGTTATTCAACATGAGGCACATTCCAAATGACATTTTAAATTAATTTTTCTACAGTCCAAAAAATCAATTTTCTGATGAAAAACGATGACCCGTGACCTGTCGAAATTTCTCCAGATGGTCAGAAATGGAAATTTTTCAATGTTAAATTTTTTGACTGCTAATGACTATTCCATGTAAATTATCACTTTTGGAACAAATATAAGTGTGTTTGAGTCACTTTAATGCCTGAAATTGGTTGAAATAGAAGCTTCTGAATAGGAGAAAAACTCTGTAATAATGGCAATTTTGGTCACATTGAGGCTTGAAAAAGTAGTTATTCAACATGAGGCACATTCCAAATGACATTTTAAATCAATTTTTCTACAGTCCAAAAAATCAATTTTCTGATGAAAAACGATGACCCGTGACCTGTCGAAATTTCTCCAGATGGTCAGAAATGGAAATTTTTCAATGTTAAATTTTTTGACTGCTAATGACTATTCCATGTAAATTATCACTTTTGGAACAAAAATAAGTGTGTTTAGAGTCACATTAATGCCTGAAATTGGTCAAAATAGAAGCTTCTGGATAGGAGAAAAAGTCTGTAATAATGGCAATTTTGGTCACATTGAGGCTTTAAAAAGTAGTTATTCAACATGAGGCACATTCCAAATGACATTTTGAATACATTTTTCTACAGTCCAAAAAATCAATTTTCTGATGAAAAACGATGACCGGTGACCTGTCGAAATTTCTCCAGATGGTCAGAAATGGAAATTTTTCAATGTTTAACTTTTTTGACTGCAAAAGACTATTCCATGTAAATTATCCCTTTTGGAACAAATATAAGTGTGTTTGAGTCACTTTAATGCCTGAAATTGGTTGAAATAGAAGCTTCTGAATAGGAGAAAAAGTCTGTAATAATGGCAATTTTGGTCACATTGAGGCTTGAAAAAGTAGTTGCTCAACATGAGGCACATTCCAAATGACATTTTGAATCAATTTTTCTACAGTCCAAAAAATTAATTTTCTGATGAAAAACGATGACCCGTGACCTGTCGAAATTTCTCCAGATGGTCAGAAATGGAAATTTTGTCATGTTTAATTTTTTGACTGCTAATGACTATTCCACGTAAATTATCACTTTTGAAACAAAAATAAGTGTGTTTAGAGTTTCTTTAATGCCTGAAATTGGTCGAAATAGAAGCTTCTGAATAGGAGAAAAAGTCTGTAATAATGGCAATTTTGGTCACATTGAGGCTTTAAAAAGTAGTTATTCAACGTGAGGCACATTCCAAATGACATTCTGAATCAATTTTTCTACAGTTCAAAAAATCAATTTTCTGATGAAAAACGATGACCCGTGACCTGTCGAAATTTCTCCAGATGGTCAGAAATGGAAATTTTTTAATGTTTAATTTTTTGACTGCAAATGACTATTCCATGTAAATTATAATTTTTGGAACAAAAATGAGTGTGTTTAGAGTCACTTTAGTGCCAGAAATTGGTCGAAACAGAAGCTTCTGAATAGGAGAAAAAGTCTGTAATAATGGCAATTTTATTCACATTGAGGCTTTTAAAAGTAGTTATTCAACATGAGGCACATTCCAAATGACATTTTAAATCAATTTTTCTACAGTCAAAAAAATCAATTTTCTGATGAAAAACGATGACCCGTGACCTGTCGAAATTTCTCCAGATGGTCACAAATGGAAATTTGTCAATGTTTAATTTTTTGACTGCTAATGACTATTCCATGTAAATTATCAATTTTGGACCAAAAATAAGTGTGTTTAGAGTCACATTAATGCCTGAAATTGGTCAAAATAGAAGCTTCTGAATAGGAGAAAAAGTCTGTAATAATGGCAATTTTGGTCACATTGAGGCTTGAAAAAGTAGTTATTCAACATGAGGCACATTCCAAATGACATTTTGAATCAATTTTTCTAAAGTCCAAAAAATCAATTTTCTGATGAAAAACGATGACCCGTGACCTGTCGAAATTTCTCCAGATGGTCAGAAATGGACATTTTTCAATGTTTAATTTTTTGACTGCTAATGACTATTCCATGTAAATTATCACTTTTGGAACAAAAATAAGTGTGTTTAGAGTTTCTTTAATGCCTGAAATTGGTCGAAATAGAAGCTTCTGAATAGGAGAAAAAGTCTGTAATAATGGCAATTTTGGTCACATTGAGGCTTTAAAAAGTAGTTATTCAACGTGAGGCACATTCCAAATGACATTCTGAATCAATTTTTCTACAGTTCAAAAAATCAATTTTCTGATGAAAAACGATGACCCGTGACCTGTCGAAATTTCTCCAGATGGTCAGAAATGGAAATTTTTTAATGTTTAATTTTTTGACTGCAAATGACTATTCCATGTAAATTATAATTTTTGGAACAAAAATGAGTGTGTTTAGAGTCACTTTAGTGCCAGAAATTGGTCGAAACAGAAGCTTCTGAATAGGAGAAAAAGTCTGTAATAATGGCAATTTTATTCACATTGAGGCTTTTAAAAGTAGTTATTCAACATGAGGCACATTACAATTGACATTTTGAATCAATTTTTCTACAGTCCAAAAAATGAATTTTCTGATGAAAAACGATGACCCGTGACCTGCCGAAATTTCTCCAGATGGTCAGAAATGGAAATTTTTTAATGTTTAACTTTTTTGACTGCAAATGACTATTCCATGTAAATTATCACTTTTGGAACAAAAATGAATGTGTTTAGAGTCACTTTAATGCCTGAAATTGGTTGAAATAGAAGCTTCTGAGTAGGAGAAAATGTCTGTAATAATGGCAATTTTGGTCACATTGAGGCTTTAAAATGTAGTTATTCAACATGAGGAACAATCCAAATGACATTTTGAATCACTTTTTCTACAGTCCAAAAAATCAATTTTCTGATGAAAAACGATGATCCGTGTCCTGTCGAAATTTCTACAGATGGTCAGAAATGGAAATTTTTTAATGTATAATTTTTTGACTGCAAATGACTATTCCATGTAAATTATCACTTTTGGAACAAAAATAAGTGTGTTTAGAGTCACTTTATTGCCTGAAATTGGTCGAAATAGAAGCTTCTGAATAGGAGAAAAAGTCTGTAATAATGGCAATGTTGGTCACATTGAGGCTTTAAAAAGTAGCTATTCAACATGAGGCACATTCCAAATGACATTTTGAATCAATTTTTCTACAGTCCAAAAAATCAATTTTCTGATGAAAAACGATGACCCGTGACCTGTCGAAATTTCTCCAGATGGTCAGAAATGGAAATTTTTTAATGTTTAATTTTTTGACTGCAAATGACTATTCCATGTAAATTATAATTTTTTGAACAAAAATAAGTGTGTTTAGAGTCACTTTAGTGCCTGAAATTGGTAGAAATAGAAGCTTCTGAATAAGAGAAAAAGTCTGTAATAATGCCAATTTTATTCACATTGAGGCTGTAAAAAGTAGTTATTCAACATGAGGCACATTCCAAATGACATTTTGAATCAATTTTTCTACAGTCCAAAAAATTAATTTTCTGATGAAAAACGATGACCCGTGACCTGTCGAAATTTCTCCAGATGGTCAGAAATGGAAATTTTGTCATGTTTAATTTTTTGACTGCTAATGACTATTCCACGTAAATTATCACTTTTGAAACAAAAATAAGTGTGTTTAGAGTTTCTTTAATGCCTGAAATTGGTCGAAATAGAAGCTTCTGAATAGGAGAAAAAGTCTGTAATAATGGCAATTTTGGTCACATTGAGGCTTTAAAAAGTAGTTATTCAACATAAGGCACATTCCAAATGACATTCTGAATCAATTTTTCTACTGTTCAAAAAATCAATTTTCTGATGAAAAACGATGACCCGTGACCTGTCGAAATTTCTCCAGATGGTCAGAAATGGAAATTTTTTAATGTTTAATTTTTTGACTGCAAATGACTATTCCATGTAAATTATAATTTTTGGAACAAAAATAAGTGTGTTTAGAGTCACTTTAGTGCCAGAAATTGGTCGAAACAGAAGCTTCTGAATAGGAGAAAAAGTCTGTAATAATGGCAATTTTATTCACATTGAGGCTTTTAAAAGTAGTTATTCAACATGAGGCACATTCCAAATGACATTTTGAATCAATTTTTCTAAAGTCCAAAAAATCAATTTTCTGATGAAAAACGATGACCCGTGACCTGTCGAAATTTCTCCAGATGGTCAGAAATGGACATTTTTCAATGTTTAATTTTTTGACTGCTAATGACTATTCCATGTAAATTATCACTTTTGGAACAAAAATAAGTGTGTTTAGAGTCTTATTAATGCCTGAAATTGGTCAAAATAGAAGCTTCTGGATAGGTGAAAAAGTCTGTAATAATGGTAATTTTGGTCACATTGAGGCTTTAAAAAGTAGTTATTCAACATGAGGCACATTCCAAATGCCATTTTGAATCAATTTTCCTACAGTCCAAAAAATCTATTTTCTGATGAAAAACGATGACCCGTGACCTGTCGAAATTTCTCCAGATGGTCAGAAATGGAAATTTTTCAATGTTTAATTTTTTGACTGCTAATGACTATTCCATGTAAATTATCACTTTTGGACCAAAAATAAGTGTGTTTAGAATCACATTAATGCCTGAAATTGGTCAAAATAGAAGCTTCTGAATAGGAGAAAAAGTCTGTAATAATGGCAATTTTGGTCACATTGAGGCTTGAAAAAGTAGGTATTCAACATGAGGCACATTCCAAATGACATTTTAAATGAATTTTTCTACAGTCCAAAAAATCAATTTTCTGATGAAAAACGATGACCCGTGACCTGTCGAAATTTCTCCAGATGGTCAGAAATGGAAATTTTTTAATGTTTAATTTTTTGACTGCAAATGACTATTCCATGTAAATTATAATTTTTTGAACAAAAATAAGTGTGTTTAGAGTCACTTTAGTGCCTGAAATTGGTAGAAATAGAAGCTTCTGAATAGGAGAAAAAGTCTGTAATAATGCCAATTTTATTCACATTGAGGCTGTAAAAAGTAGTTATTCAACATGAGGCACATTCCAAATGACATTTTGAATCAATTTTTCTACAGTCCAAAAAATTAATTTTCTGATGAAAAACGATGACCCGTGATCTGTCGAAATTTCTCCAGATGGTCAGAAATGGAAATGTTGTCGTGTTTAATTTTTTGACTGCTAATGACTATTCCATGTAAATTATCACTTTTGAAACAAAAATAAGTGTGTTTAGAGTTTCTTTAATGCCTGAAATTGGTCGAAATAGAAGCTTCTAAATAGGAGAAAAAGTCTGTAATAATGGCAATTTTGGTCACATTGAGGCTTTAAAAATAGTTATTCAACATGAGGCACATTCCAAATGACATTCTGAATCAATTTTTCTACAGTCCAAAAAATCAATTTCTGATGAAAAACGATGACCCGTGACCTGTCGAAATTTCTCCAGATGGTCAGAAATGGAATTTTTTTAATGTTTAAGTTTTTTGACTGCAAACAACTATTCCATGTAAATTATAATTTTTGGAACAAAACTAAGTGTGTTTAGAGTCACTTTAATGCCTGAAATTGGTCAAAATAGAAGCTTCTGGATAGGAGAAAAAGTCTGTAATAATGGCAATTTTGGTCACATTGAGGCTTTAAAAAGTAGTTATTCAACATGAGGCACATTCCAAATGACATTTTGAATAAATTTTTCTACAGTCCAAAAAATCAATTTTCTGATGAAAAACGATGACCGGTGACCTGTCGAAATTTCTCCAGATGGTCAGAAATGGAAATTTTTCAATGTTTAACTTTTTTGACTGCAAAAGACTATTCCATGTAAATGATCACTTTTGGAACAAATATAAGTGTGTTTGAGTCACTTTAATGCCTGAAATTGGTTGAAATAGAAGCTTCTGAATAGGAGAAAAAGTCTGTAATAATGGCAATTTTGGTCACATTGAGGCTTGAAAAAGTAGTTATTCAACATGAGGCACATTCCAAATGACATTCTGAATCAATTTTTCTACAGTCCAAAAAATCAATTTTCTGACGAAAAACGATGACCCGTGACCTGTCGAAATTTCTCCAGATGGTCACAAATGGAAATTTGTCAATGTTTAATTTTTTGACTGCTAATGACTATTCCATGTAAATTATCACTTTTGGACCAAAAATAAGTGTGTTTAGAGTCACATTAATGCCTGAAATTGATCAAAATAGAAGCTTCTGAATAGGAGAAAAAGTCTGTAATAATGGCAATTTTGGTCACATTGAGGCTTGAAAAAGTAGGTATTCAACATGAGGCACATTCCAAATGACATTTTAAATGAATTTTTCTACAGTCCAAAAAATCAATTTTCTGATGAAAAACGATGACCCGTGACCTGTCGAAATTTCTCCAGGCGGTCAGAAATGGAAATGTTTTAATGTTTAATTTTTTGACTGCAAATGACTATTCCATGTAAATTATAATTTTTTGAACAAAAATAAGTGTGTTTAGAGTCACTTTAGAGCCTGAAATTGGTCGAAATAGAAGCTTCTGAATAGGAGAAAAAGTCTGTAATAATGGCAATTTTATTCACATTGAGGCTTCTAAAAGTAGTTATTCAACATGAGGCACATTCCAAATGACATTTTGAATCAATTTTTCTAAAGTCCAAAAAATCAATTTTCTGATGAAAAACGATGACCCGTGACCTGTCGAAATTTCTCCAGATGGTCAGAAATGGACATTTTTCAATGTTTAATTTTTTGACTGCTAATGACTATTCCATGTAAATTATCACTTTTGGAACAAAAATAAGTGTGTTTAGAGTCTTATTAATGCCTGAAATTGGTCAAAATAGAAGCTTCTGGATAGGTGAAAAAGTCTGTAATAATGGTAATTTTGGTCACATTGAGGCTTTAAAAAGTAGTTATTCAACATGAGGCACATTCCAAATGCCATTTTGAATCAATTTTCCTACAGTCCAAAAAATCTATTTTCTGATGAAAAACGATGACCCGTGACCTGTCGAAATTTCTCCAGATGGTCAGAAATGGAAATTTTTCAATGTTTAATTTTTTGACTGCTAATGACTATTCCATGTAAATTATCACTTTTGGACCAAAAATAAGTGTGTTTAGAATCACATTAATGCCTGAAATTGGTCAAAATAGAAGCTTCTGAATAGGAGAAAAAGTCTGTAATAATGGCAATTTTGGTCACATTGAGGCTTGAAAAAGTAGGTATTCAACATGAGGCACATTCCAAATGACATTTTAAATGAATTTTTCTACAGTCCAAAAAATCAATTTTCTGATGAAAAACGATGACCCGTGACCTGTCGAAATTTCTCCAGATGGTCAGAAATGGAAATTTTTGAATGTTTAATTTTTTGACTGCAAATGACTATTCCATGTAAATTATAATTTTTTGAACAAAAATAAGTGTGTTTAGAGTCACTTTAGTGCCTGAAATTGGTAGAAATAGAAGCTTCTGAATAGGAGAAAAAGTCTGTAATAATGCCAATTTTATTCACATTGAGGCTGTAAAAAGTAGTTATTCAACATGAGGCACATTCCAAATGACATTTTGAATCAATTTTTCTACAGTCCAAAAAATTAATTTTCTGATGAAAAACGATGACCCGTGATCTGTCGAAATTTCTCCAGATGGTCAGAAATGGAAATGTTGTCGTGTTTAATTTTTTGACTGCTAATGACTATTCCATGTAAATTATCACTTTTGAAACAAAAATAAGTGTGTTTAGAGTTTCTTTAATGCCTGAAATTGGTCGAAATAGAAGCTTCTAAATAGGAGAAAAAGTCTGTAATAATGGCAATTTTGGTCACATTGAGGCTTTAAAAATAGTTATTCAACATGAGGCACATTCCAAATGACATTCTGAATCAATTTTTCTACAGTCCAAAAAATCAATTTCTGATGAAAAACGATGACCCGTGACCTGTCGAAATTTCTCCAGATGGTCAGAAATGGAATTTTTTTAATGTTTAAGTTTTTTGACTGCAAACAACTATTCCATGTAAATTATAATTTTTGGAACAAAACTAAGTGTGTTTAGAGTCACTTTAATGCCTGAAATTGGTCAAAATAGAAGCTTCTGGATAGGAGAAAAAGTCTGTAATAATGGCAATTTTGGTCACATTGAGGCTTTAAAAAGTAGTTATTCAACATGAGGCACATTCCAAATGACATTTTGAATAAATTTTTCTACAGTCCAAAAAATCAATTTTCTGATGAAAAACGATGACCGGTGACCTGTCGAAATTTCTCCAGATGGTCAGAAATGGAAATTTTTCAATGTTTAACTTTTTTGACTGCAAAAGACTATTCCATGTAAATGATCACTTTTGGAACAAATATAAGTGTGTTTGAGTCACTTTAATGCCTGAAATTGGTTGAAATAGAAGCTTCTGAATAGGAGAAATAGTCTGTAATAATGGCAATTTTGGTCACATTGAGGCTTGAAAAAGTAGTTATTCAACATGAGGCACATTCCAAATGACATTCTGAATCAATTTTTCTACAGTCCAAAAAATCAATTTTCTGACGAAAAACGATGACCCGTGACCTGTCGAAATTTCTCCAGATGGTCACAAATGGAAATTTGTCAATGTTTAATTTTTTGACTGCTAATGACTATTCCATGTAAATTATCACTTTTGGACCAAAAATAAGTGTGTTTAGAGTCACATTAATGCCTGAAATTGATCAAAATAGAAGCTTCTGAATAGGAGAAAAAGTCTGTAATAATGGCAATTTTGGTCACATTGAGGCTTGAAAAAGTAGGTATTCAACATGAGGCACATTCCAAATGACATTTTGAATCAATTTTTCTACAGTCCAAAAAATCAATTTTCTGATGAAAAACGATGACCGGTGACCTGTCGAAATTTCTCCAGATGGTCAGAAATGGAAATTTTTCAATGTTTAACTTTTTTGACTGCAAATGACTATTCCATGTAAATTATCACTTTTGGAACAAATATAAGTGTGTTTGAGTCACTTTAATGCCTGAAATTGGTTGAAATAGAAGCTTCTGAATAGGAGAAAAAGTCTGTAATAATGGCAATTTTGGTCACATTGAGGCTTTAAAAAGTAGTTATTCAACATGAGGCACATTCCAAATGACATTTTGAATCAATTTTTCTACAGTCAAAAAAATCAATTTTCTGATGAAAAACGATGACCCGTGACCTGTCGAAATTTCTCCAGATGGTCACAAATGGAAATTTGTCAATGTTTAATTTTTGACTGCTAATGACTATTCCATGTAAATTATCAATTTTGGACCAAAAATAAGTGTGTTTAGAGTCACTTTAGTGCCTGAAATTGGTAGAAATAGAAGCTTCTGAATAGGAGAAAAAGTCTGTAATAATGCCAATTTTATTCACATTGAGGCTGTAAAAAGTAGTTATTCAACATGAGGCACATTCCAAATGACATTTTGAATCAATTTTTCTACAGTCCAAAAAATTAATTTTCTGATGAAAAACGATGACCCGTGACCTGTCGAAATTTCTCCAGATGGTCAGAAATGAAAATTTTTTAATGTTTAATTTTTTGACTGCTAATGACTATTCCATGTAAATTATCACTTTTGAAACAAAAATAAGTGTGTTTAGAGTTTCTTTAATGCCTGAAATTGGTCGAAATAGAAGCTTCTAAATAGGAGAAAAAGTCTGTAATAATGGCAATTTTGGTCACATTGAGGCTTTAAAAATAGTTATTCAACATGAGGCACATTCCAAATGACATTCTGAATCAATTTTTCTACAGTCCAAAAAATCAATTTTCTGATGAAAACCGATGACCCGTGACCTGTCGAAATTTCTCCAGATGGTCAGAAATGGAATTTTTTTAATGTTTAAGTTTTTTGACTGCAAACAACTATTCCATGTAAATTATAATTTTTGGAACAAAACTAAGTGTGTTTAGAGTCACTTTAATGCAAGTCTGTAATAATGGCAATTTTGGTCACATTGAGGCTTTAAAAATAGTTATTCAACATGAGGCACATTCCAAATGACATTTTGAATCAATTTTTCTACAGTCCAAAAAATCAATTTTCTGATGAAAAACGATGACCGGTGACCTGTTGAAATTTCTCCAGATGGTCAGAAATGGAAATTTTTCAATGTTTACCTTTTTTGACTGCAAATGACTATTCCATGTAAATTATCACTTTTGGAACAAATATAAGTGTGTTTGAGTCACTTTAATGCCTGAAATTGGTTGAAATAGAAGCTTCTGAATAGGAGAAAAAGTCTGTAATAATGGCAATTTTGGTCACATTGAGGCTTGAAAAAGTAGTTATTCAACATGAGGCACATTCCAAATGACATTTTGAATCAATTTTTCTACAGTCCAAAAAATCAATATTCTGATGAAAAACGATGACCCGTGACCTGTTGAAATTTCTCCAGATGGTCACAAATGGAAATTTTTCAATGTTTAATTTTTTTACTGCTAATGACTATTCCATGTAAATTATCACTTTTGGACCAAAAATACGTGTGTTTAGAGTCACATTAATGCCTGAAATTGGTTGAAATAGAAGCTTCTGAATAGGAGAAAAAGTCTGTAATAATGGCAATTTTGGTAACATTGAGGCTTGAAAAAGTGGTTATTCAACATGAGGCACATTCCAAATGACATTTTGAATCAATTTTTCTACAGTCCAAAAAATCATTTTTCTGATGAAAAACGATGACCCGTGCCTGTCGAAATTTCTCCAGATGGTCAGAAATGGACATTTTTCAATGTTTAAATTTTTGACTGCTAATGACTATTCCATGTAAATTATCACTTTTGGAACAAAAATAAGTGTGTTTAGAGTCACATTAATGCCTGAAATTGGTCAAAATAGAAGCTTCTGAATAGGAGAAAAAGTCTGTAATAATGGCAATTTTGGTCACATTGAGGCTTGAAAAAGTGGTTATTCAACATGAGGCACATTCCAAATGACATTTTGAATCAATTTTTCTACAGTCCAAAAAATCAATTTTCTGACGAAAAATGATGACCCGTGACCTGTCGAAATTTCTCCAGATGGTCACAAATGGAAATTTGTCAATGTTTAATTTTTTGACTGCTAATGACTATTCCATGTAAATTATCAATTTTGGACCAAAAATAAGTGTGTTTAGAGTCACATTAATGCCTGAAATTGGTCAAAATAGAAGCTTCTGAATAGGAGAAAAAGTCTGTAATAATGGCAATTTTGGTCACATTGAGGCTTGAAAAAGTAGTTATTCAACATGAGGCACATTCCAAATGACATTTTGAATCAATTTTTCTAAAGTCCAAAAAATCAATTTTCTGATGAAAAACGATGACCGGTGACCTGTCGAAATTTCTCCAGATGGTCAGAAATGGAAATTTTTCAATGTTTAACTTTTTTGACTGCAAATGACTATTCCATGTAAATTATCACTTTTGGAACAAATATAAGTGTGTTTGTGTCACTTTAATGCCTGAAATTGGTTGAAATAGAAGCTTCTGAATAGGAGAAAAAGTCTGTAATAATGGCAATTTTGGTCACATTGAGGCTTGAAAAAGTAGTTATTCAACATGAGGCACATTCCAAATGACATTTTGAATCAATTTTTCTACAGTCCAAAAAATCAATATTCTGATGAAAAACGATGACCCGTGACCTGTCGAAATTTCTCCAGATGGTCACAAATGGAAATTTGTCAATGTTTAATTTTTTGACTGCTAATGACTAGTCCATGTAAATTATCACTTTTGGAACAAAAATAAGTGTGTTTAGAGTCACATTAATGCCTGAAATTGGTCAAAATAGAAGCTTCTGGATAGGAGAAAAAGTCTGTAATAATGGCAATTTTGGTCACATTGAGGCTTTAAAAAGTAGTTATTCAACATGAGGCACATTCCAAATGACATTTTGAATCAATTTTTCTACAGTCCAAAAAATCAATTTTCTGATGAAAAACGATGACCGGTGACCTGTCGAAATTTCTCCAGATGGTCAGAAATGGAAATTTTTCAATGTTTAACTTTTTTGACTGCAAATGACTATTCCATGTAAATTATCACTTTTGGAACAAATATAAGTGTGTTTGAGTCACTTTAATGCCTGAAATTGGTTGAAATAGAAGCTTCTGAATAGGAGAAAAAGTCTGTAATAATGGCAATTTTGGTCACATTGAGGCTTTAAAAAGTAGTTATTCAACATGAGGCACATTCCAAATGACATTTTGAATCAATTTTTCTACAGTCAAAAAAATCAATTTTCTGATGAAAAACGATGACCCGTGACCTGTCGAAATTTCTCCAGATGGTCACAAATGGAAATTTGTCAATGTTTCATTTTTTGACTGCTAATGACTATTCCATGTAAATTATCAATTTTGGACCAAAAATAAGTGTGTTTAGAGTCACATTAATGCCTGAAATTGGTCAAAATAGAAGCTTCTGAATAGGAGAAAAAGTCTGTAATAATGGCAATTTTGGTCACATTGAGGCTTGAAAAAGTAGTTATTCAACATGAGGCACATTCCAAATGACATTTTGAATACATTTTTCTACAGTCCAAAAAATCAATTTTCTGATGAAAAACGATGACCGGTGACCTGTCGAAATTTCTCCAGATGGTCAGAAATGGAAATTTTTCAATGTTTAACTTTTTTGAC
Source organism: Triturus cristatus (assembly GCF_964204655.1). NCBI lineage: Eukaryota > Metazoa > Chordata > Amphibia > Caudata > Salamandridae > Triturus > Triturus cristatus. The sequence goes on along the minus strand of NC_140592.1, from coordinate 388,414,815 downwards.
TGCAAAAGACTATTCCATGTAAATTATCACTTTTGGAACAAATATAAGTGTGTTTGAGTCACTTTAATGCCTGAAATTGGTTGAAATAGAAGCTTCTGAATAGGAGAAAAAGTCTGTAATAATGGCAATTTTGGTCACATTGAGGCTTGAAAAAGTAGTTATTCAACATGAGGCACATTCCAAATGACATTTTGAATCAATTTTTCTACAGTCCAAAAAATCAATTTTCTGATGAAAAACGATGACCCGTGACCTGTCGAAATTTCTCCAGATGGTCACAAATGGAAATTTGTCAATGTTTAATTTTTTGACTGCTAATGACTATTCCATGTAAATTATCACTTTTGGACCAAAAATAAGTGTGTTTAGAGTCACATTAATGCCTGAAATTGATCAAAATAGAAGCTTCTGAATAGGAGAAAAAGTCTGTAATAATGGCAATTTTGGTCACATTGAGGCTTGAAAAAGTAGGTATTCAACATGAGGCACATTCCAAATGACATTTTAAATGAATTTTTCTACAGTCCAAAAAATCAATTTTCTGATGAAAAACGATGACCCGTGACCTGTCGAAATTTCTCCAGACGGTCAGAAATGGAAATGTTTTAATGTTAAATTTTTTGACTGCAAATGACTATTCCATGTAAATTATAATTTTTTGAACAAAAATAAGTGTGTTTAGAGTCACTTTAGAGCCTGAAATTGGTCGAAATAGAAGCTTCTGAATAGGAGAAAAAGTCTGTAATAATGGCAATTTTATTCACATTGAGGCTTCTAAAAGTACTTATTCAACATGAGGCACATTCCAAATGACATTTTGAATCAATTTTTCTACAGTCCAAAAAATCAATTTTCTGATGAAAAACGATGACCCGTGACCTGTCGAAATTTCTCCAGATGGTCAGAAATGGAAATATTTCAATGTTTAATTTTTTGACTGCTAATGACTATTCCATGTAAATTATCACTTTTGGAACAAAAATAAGTGTGTTTAGAGTCACATTAATGCCTGAAATTGGTCAAAATAGAAGCTTCTGGATAGGAGAAAAAGTCTGTAATAATGGCAATTTTGGTCACATTGAGGCTTTAAAAAGTAGTTATTCAACATGAGGCACATTCCAAATGACATTTTGAATACATTTTTCTACAGTCCAAAAAATCAATTTTCTGATGAAAAACGATGACCGGTGACCTGTCGAAATTTCTCCAGATGGTCAGAAATGGAAATTTTTCAATGTTTAACTTTTTTGACTGCAAAAGACTATTCCATGTAAATTATCCCTTTTGGAACAAATATAAGTGTGTTTGAGTCACTTTAATGCCTGAAATTGGTTGAAATAGAAGCTTCTGAATAGGAGAAAAAGTCTGTAATAATGGCAATTTTGGTCACATTGAGGCTTGAAAAAGTAGTTGCTCAACATGAGGCACATTCCAAATGACATTTTGAATCAATTTTTCTACAGTCCAAAAAATTAATTTTCTGATGAAAAACGATGACCCGTGACCTGTCGAAATTTCTCCAGATGGTCAGAAATGGAAATTTTGTCATGTTTAATTTTTTGACTGCTAATGACTATTCCACGTAAATTATCACTTTTGAAACAAAAATAAGTGTGTTTAGAGTTTCTTTAATGCCTGAAATTGGTCGAAATAGAAGCTTCTGAATAGGAGAAAAAGTCTGTAATAATGGCAATTTTGGTCACATTGAGGCTTTAAAAAGTAGTTATTCAACGTGAGGCACATTCCAAATGACATTCTGAATCAATTTTTCTACAGTTCAAAAAATCAATTTTCTGATGAAAAACGATGACCCGTGACCTGTCGAAATTTCTCCAGATGGTCACAAATGGAAATTTGTCAATGTTTAATTTTTTGACTGCTAATGACTATTCCATGTAAATTATCAATTTTGGACCAAAAATAAGTGTGTTTAGAGTCACATTAATGCCTGAAATTGGTCAAAATAGAAGCTTCTGAATAGGAGAAAAAGTCTGTAATAATGGCAATTTTGGTCACATTGAGGCTTGAAAAAGTAGTTATTCAACATGAGGCACATTCCAAATGACATTTTGAATCAATTTTTCTAAAGTCCAAAAAATCAATTTTCTGATGAAAAACGATGACCCGTGACCTGTCGAAATTTCTCCAGATGGTCAGAAATGGACATTTTTCAATGTTTAATTTTTTGACTGCTAATGACTATTCCATGTAAATTATCACTTTTGGAACAAAAATAAGTGTGTTTAGAGTTTCTTTAATGCCTGAAATTGGTCGAAATAGAAGCTTCTGAATAGGAGAAAAAGTCTGTAATAATGGCAATTTTGGTCACATTGAGGCTTTAAAAAGTAGTTATTCAACGTGAGGCACATTCCAAATGACATTCTGAATCAATTTTTCTACAGTTCAAAAAATCAATTTTCTGATGAAAAACGATGACCCGTGACCTGTCGAAATTTCTCCAGATGGTCAGAAATGGAAATTTTTTAATGTTTAATTTTTTGACTGCAAATGACTATTCCATGTAAATTATAATTTTTGGAACAAAAATGAGTGTGTTTAGAGTCACTTTAGTGCCAGAAATTGGTCGAAACAGAAGCTTCTGAATAGGAGAAAAAGTCTGTAATAATGGCAATTTTATTCACATTGAGGCTTTTAAAAGTAGTTATTCAACATGAGGCACATTCCAAATGACATTTTAAATAAATTTTTCTAAAGTCCAAAAAATCAATTTTCTGATGAAAAACGATGACCCGTGACCTGTCGAAATTTCTCCAGATGGTCAGAAATGGACATTTTTCAATGTTTAATTTTTTGACTGCTAATGACTATTCCATGTAAATTATCACTTTTGGAACAAAAATAAGTGTGTTTAGTGTCTTATTAATGCCTGAAATTGGTCAAAATAGAAGCTTCTGGATAGGTGAAAAAGTCTGTAATAATGGTAATTTTGGTCACATTGAGGCTTTAAAAAGTAGTTATTCAACATGAGGCACATTCCAAATGCCATTTTGAATCAATTTTCCTACAGTCCAAAAAATCAATTTTCTGATGAAAAACGATGACCCGTGACCTGTCGAAATTTCTCCAGATGGTCAGAAATGGAAATTTTTCAATGTTTAATTTTTTGACTGCTAATGACTATTCCATGTAAATTATCACTTTTGGACCAAAAATAAGTGTGTTTAGAATCACATTAATGCCTGAAATTGGTCAAAATAGAAGCTTCTGAATAGGAGAAAAAGTCTGTAATAATGGCAATTTTGGTCACATTGAGGCTTGAAAAAGTAGGTATTCAACATGAGGCACATTCCAAATGACATTTTAAATGAATTTTTCTACAGTCCAAAAAATCAATTTTCTGATGAAAAACGATGACCCGTGACCTGTCGAAATTTCTCCAGATGGTCAGAAATGGAAATTTTTTAATGTTTAATTTTTTGACTGCAAATGACTATTCCATGTAAATTATAATTTTTTGAACAAAAATAAGTGTGTTTAGAGTCACTTTAGTGCCTGAAATTGGTAGAAATAGAAGCTTCTGAATAAGAGAAAAAGTCTGTAATAATGCCAATTTTATTCACATTGAGGCTGTAAAAAGTAGTTATTCAACATGAGGCACATTCCAAATGACATTTTGAATCAATTTTTCTACAGTCCAAAAAATTAATTTTCTGATGAAAAACGATGACCCGTGACCTGTCGAAATTTCTCCAGATGGTCAGAAATGGAAATTTTGTCATGTTTAATTTTTTGACTGCTAATGACTATTCCACGTAAATTATCACTTTTGAAACAAAAATAAGTGTGTTTAGAGTTTCTTTAATGCCTGAAATTGGTCGAAATAGAAGCTTCTGAATAGGAGAAAAAGTCTGTAATAATGGCAATTTTGGTCACATTGAGGCTTTAAAAAGTAGTTATTCAACATAAGGCACATTCCAAATGACATTCTGAATCAATTTTTCTACTGTTCAAAAAATCAATTTTCTGATGAAAAACGATGACCCGTGACCTGTCGAAATTTCTCCAGATGGTCAGAAATGGAAATTTTTTAATGTTTAATTTTTTGACTGCAAATGACTATTCCATGTAAATTATAATTTTTGGAACAAAAATAAGTGTGTTTAGAGTCTTATTAATGCCTGAAATTGGTCAAAATAGAAGCTTCTGAATAGGAGAAAAAGTCTGTAATAATGGCAATTTTATTCACATTGAGGCTTTTAAAAGTAGTTATTCAACATGAGGCACATTCCAAATGACATTTTGAATCAATTTTTCTAAAGTCCAAAAAATCAATTTTCTGATGAAAAACGATGACCCGTGACCTGTCGAAATTTCTCCAGATGGTCAGAAATGGACATTTTTCAATGTTTAATTTTTTGACTGCTAATGACTATTCCATGTAAATTATCACTTTTGGAACAAAAATAAGTGTGTTTAGAGTCTTATTAATGCCTGAAATTGGTCAAAATAGAAGCTTCTGGATAGGTGAAAAAGTCTGTAATAATGGTAATTTTGGTCACATTGAGGCTTTAAAAAGTAGTTATTCAACATGAGGCACATTCCAAATGCCATTTTGAATCAATTTTCCTACAGTCCAAAAAATCTATTTTCTGATGAAAAACGATGACCCGTGACCTGTCGAAATTTCTCCAGATGGTCAGAAATGGAAATTTTTCAATGTTTAATTTTTTGACTGCTAATGACTATTCCATGTAAATTATCACTTTTGGACCAAAAATAAGTGTGTTTAGAATCACATTAATGCCTGAAATTGGTCAAAATAGAAGCTTCTGAATAGGAGAAAAAGTCTGTAATAATGGCAATTTTGGTCACATTGAGGCTTGAAAAAGTAGGTATTCAACATGAGGCACATTCCAAATGACATTTTAAATGAATTTTTCTACAGTCCAAAAAATCAATTTTCTGATGAAAAACGATGACCCGTGACCTGTCGAAATTTCTCCAGATGGTCAGAAATGGAAATTTTTTAATGTTTAATTTTTTGACTGCAAATGACTATTCCATGTAAATTATAATTTTTTGAACAAAAATAAGTGTGTTTAGAGTCACTTTAGTGCCTGAAATTGGTAGAAATAGAAGCTTCTGAATAGGAGAAAAAGTCTGTAATAATGCCAATTTTATTCACATTGAGGCTGTAAAAAGTAGTTATTCAACATGAGGCACATTCCAAATGACATTTTGAATCAATTTTTCTACAGTCCAAAAAATTAATTTTCTGATGAAAAACGATGACCCGTGATCTGTCGAAATTTCTCCAGATGGTCAGAAATGGAAATGTTGTCGTGTTTAATTTTTTGACTGCTAATGACTATTCCATGTAAATTATCACTTTTGAAACAAAAATAAGTGTGTTTAGAGTTTCTTTAATGCCTGAAATTGGTCGAAATAGAAGCTTCTAAATAGGAGAAAAAGTCTGTAATAATGGCAATTTTGGTCACATTGAGGCTTTAAAAATAGTTATTCAACATGAGGCACATTCCAAATGACATTCTGAATCAATTTTTCTACAGTCCAAAAAATCAATTTCTGATGAAAAACGATGACCCGTGACCTGTCGAAATTTCTCCAGATGGTCAGAAATGGAATTTTTTTAATGTTTAAGTTTTTTGACTGCAAACAACTATTCCATGTAAATTATAATTTTTGGAACAAAACTAAGTGTGTTTAGAGTCACTTTAATGCCTGAAATTGGTCAAAATAGAAGCTTCTGGATAGGAGAAAAAGTCTGTAATAATGGCAATTTTGGTCACATTGAGGCTTTAAAAAGTAGTTATTCAACATGAGGCACATTCCAAATGACATTTTGAATAAATTTTTCTACAGTCCAAAAAATCAATTTTCTGATGAAAAACGATGACCGGTGACCTGTCGAAATTTCTCCAGATGGTCAGAAATGGAAATTTTTCAATGTTTAACTTTTTTGACTGCAAAAGACTATTCCATGTAAATGATCACTTTTGGAACAAATATAAGTGTGTTTGAGTCACTTTAATGCCTGAAATTGGTTGAAATAGAAGCTTCTGAATAGGAGAAAAAGTCTGTAATAATGGCAATTTTGGTCACATTGAGGCTTTAAAAAGTAGTTATTCAACATGAGGCACATTCCAAATGACATTCTGAATCAATTTTTCTACAGTCCAAAAAATCAATTTTCTGATGAAAAACGATGACCCGTGACCTGTCGAAATTTCTCCAGATGGTCACAAATGGAAATTTTTCAATGTTTAATTTTTTGACTGCTTATGACTATTCCATGTAAATTATCACTTTTGGAACAAAAATAAGTGTGTTTAGAGTCACTTTAGTGCCTGAAATTGGTCGAAATAGAAGCTTCTGAATAGGAGAAAAAGTTTGTAATAATGGCAATTTTATTCACATTGAGGCTTCCAAAAGTAGTTATTCAACATGAGGCACATTCCAAATGACATTTTAAATTAATTTTTCTACAGTCCAAAAAATCAATTTTCTGATGAAAAACGATGACCCGTGACCTGTCGAAATTTCTCCAGATGGTCAGAAATGGAAATTTTTTAATGTTTAATTTTAGACTGCAAATGACTATTCCATGTAAATTATCACTTTTGGAACAAAAATAAGTGTGTTTAGAGTCACATTAATGCCTGAAATTGGTCAAAATAGAAGCTTCTGGATAGGAGAAAAAGTCTGTAATAATGGCAATTTTGGTCACATTGAGGCTTTTAAAAGTAGTTATTCAACATGAGGCACATTCCAAATGACATTTTGAATCAATTTTTCTACAGTCCAAAAAAATCAATTTTCTGATGAAAAACGATGACCGGTGACCTGTCGAAATTTCTCCAGATGGTCAGAAATGGAAATTTTTCAATGTTTAACTTTTTTGACTGCAAATGACTATTCCATGTAAATTATCACTTTTGGAACAAATATAAGTGTGTTTGAGTCACTTTAATGCCTGAAATTGGTTGAAATAGAAGCTTCTGAATAGGAGAAAAACTCTGTAATAATGGCAATTTTGGTCACATTGAGGCTTGAAAAAGTAGTTATTCAACATGAGGCACATTCCAAATGACATTTTAAATCAATTTTTCTACAGTCCAAAAAATCAATTTTCTGATGAAAAACGATGACCCGTGACCTGTCGAAATTTCTCCAGATGGTCAGAAATGGAAATTTTTCAATGTTAAATTTTTTGACTGCTAATGACTATTCCATGTAAATTATCACTTTTGGAACAAAAATAAGTGTGTTTAGAGTCACATTAATGCCTGAAATTGGTCAAAATAGAAGCTTCTGGATAGGAGAAAAAGTCTGTAATAATGGCAATTTTGGTCACATTGAGGCTTTAAAAAGTAGTTATTCAACATGAGGCACATTCCAAATGACATTTTGATTACATTTTTCTACAGTCCAAAAAATCAATTTTCTGATGAAAAACGATGACCGGTGACCTGTCGAAATTTCTCCAGATGGTCAGAAATGGAAATTTTTCAATGTTTAACTTTTTTGACTGCAAAAGACTATTCCATGTAAATTATCACTTTTGGAACAAATATAAGTGTGTTTGAGTCACTTTAATGCCTGAAATTGGTTGAAATAGAAGCTTCTGAATAGGAGAAAAAGTCTGTAATAATGGCAATTTTGGTCACATTGAGGCTTGAAAAAGTAGTTATTCAACATGAGGCACATTCCAAATGACATTTTGAATCAATTTTTCTACAGTCCAAAAAATCAATTTTCTGATGAAAAACGATGACCCGTGACCTGTCGAAATTTCTCCAGATGGTCACAAATGGAAATTTGTCAATGTTTAATTTTTTGACTGCTAATGACTATTCCATGTAAATTATCACTTTTGGACCAAAAATAAGTGTGTTTAGAGTCACATTAATGCCTGAAATTGATCAAAATAGAAGCTTCTGAATAGGAGAAAAAGTCTGTAATAATGGCAATTTTGGTCACATTGAGGCTTGAAAAAGTAGGTATTCAACATGAGGCACATTCCAAATGACATTTTAAATGAATTTTTCTACAGTCCAAAAAATCAATTTTCTGATGAAAAACGATGACCCGTGACCTGTCGAAATTTCTCCAGACGGTCAGAAATGGAAATGTTTTAATGTTAAATTTTTTGACTGCAAATGACTATTCCATGTAAATTATAATTTTTTGAACAAAAATAAGTGTGTTTAGAGTCACTTTAGAGCCTGAAATTGGTCGAAATAGAAGCTTCTGAATAGGAGAAAAAGTCTGTAATAATGGCAATTTTATTCACATTGAGGCTTCTAAAAGTACTTATTCAACATGAGGCACATTCCAAATGACATTTTGAATCAATTTTTCTACAGTCCAAAAAATCAATTTTCTGATGAAAAACGATGACCCGTGACCTGTCGAAATTTCTCCAGATGGTCAGAAATGGAAATATTTCAATGTTTAATTTTTTGACTGCTAATGACTATTCCATGTAAATTATCACTTTTGGAACAAAAATAATTGTGTTTAGAGTCACATTAATGCCTGAAATTGGTCAAAATAGAAACTTCTGAATAGGAGAAAAAGTCTGTAATAATGGCAATTTTGGTCACATTGAGGCTGTAAAAAGTAGTTATTCAACATGAAGCACATTCCAAATGACATTTTGAATCAATTTTTCTACAGTCCAAAAAATTAATTTTCTGATGAAAAACGATGACCCGTGACCTGTCGAAATTTCTCCAGATGGTCAGAAATGGAAATTTTGTCATGTTTAATTTTTTGACTGCTAATGACTATTCCACGTAAATTATCACTTTTGAAACAAAAATAAGTGTGTTTAGAGTTTCTTTATTGCCTGAAATTGGTCGAAATAGAAGCTTCTGAATAGGATAAAAAGTCTGTAATAATGGCAATTTTGGTCACATTGAGGCTTTAAAAAGTAGTTATTCAACATGAGGCACATTCCAAATGACATTCTGAATCAATTTTTCTACAGTCCAAAAAATCAATTTTCTGATGAAAAACGATGACCCGTGACCTGTCGAAATTTCTCCAGATGGTCACAAATGGAAATTTTTCAATGTTTAATTTTTTGACTGCTTATGACTATTCCATGTAAATTATCACTTTTGGAACAAAAATAAGTGTGTTTAGAGTCACTTTAGTGCCTGAAATTGGTCGAAATAGAAGCTTCTGAATAGGAGAAAAAGTTTGTAATAATGGCAATTTTATTCACATTGAGGCTTCTAAAAGTAGTTATTCAACATGAGGCACATTCCAAATGACATTTTAAATTAATTTTTCTACAGTCCAAAAAATCAATTTTCTGATGAAAAACGATGACCCGTGACCTGTCGAAATTTCTCCAGATGGTCAGAAATGGACATTTTTCAATGTTAAATTTTTTGACTGCTAATGACTATTCCATGTAAATTATCACTTTTGGAACAAATATAAGTGTGTTTGAGTCACTTTAATGCCTGAAATTGGTTGAAATAGAAGCTTCTGAATAGGAGAAAAACTCTGTAATAATGGCAATTTTGGTCACATTGAGGCTTGAAAAAGTAGTTATTCAACATGAGGCACATTCCAAATGACATTTTAAATCAATTTTTCTACAGTCCAAAAAATCAATTTTCTGATGAAAAACGATGACCCGTGACCTGTCGAAATTTCTCCAGATGGTCAGAAATGGAAATTTTTCAATGTTAAATTTTTTGACTGCTAATGACTATTCCATGTAAATTATCACTTTTGGAACAAAAATAAGTGTGTTTAGAGTCACATTAATGCCTGAAATTGGTCAAAATAGAAGCTTCTGGATAGGAGAAAAAGTCTGTAATAATGGCAATTTTGGTCACATTGAGGCTTTAAAAAGTAGTTATTCAACATGAGGCACATTCCAAATGACATTTTGAATACATTTTTCTACAGTCCAAAAAATCAATTTTCTGATGAAAAACGATGACCGGTGACCTGTCGAAATTTCTCCAGATGGTCAGAAATGGAAATTTTTCAATGTTTAACTTTTTTGACTGCAAAAGACTATTCCATGTAAATTATCCCTTTTGGAACAAATATAAGTGTGTTTGAGTCACTTTAATGCCTGAAATTGGTTGAAATAGAAGCTTCTGAATAGGAGAAAAAGTCTGTAATAATGGCAATTTTGGTCACATTGAGGCTTGAAAAAGTAGTTGCTCAACATGAGGCACATTCCAAATGACATTTTGAATCAATTTTTCTACAGTCCAAAAAATTAATTTTCTGATGAAAAACGATGACCCGTGACCTGTCGAAATTTCTCCAGATGGTCAGAAATGGAAATTTTGTCATGTTTAATTTTTTGACTGCTAATGACTATTCCACGTAAATTATCACTTTTGAAACAAAAATAAGTGTGTTTAGAGTTTCTTTAATGCCTGAAATTGGTCGAAATAGAAGCTTCTGAATAGGAGAAAAAGTCTGTAATAATGGCAATTTTGGTCACATTGAGGCTTTAAAAAGTAGTTATTCAACGTGAGGCACATTCCAAATGACATTCTGAATCAATTTTTCTACAGTTCAAAAAATCAATTTTCTGATGAAAAACGATGACCCGTGACCTGTCGAAATTTCTCCAGATGGTCAGAAATGGAAATTTTTTAATGTTTAATTTTTTGACTGCAAATGACTATTCCATGTAAATTATAATTTTTGGAACAAAAATGAGTGTGTTTAGAGTCACTTTAGTGCCAGAAATTGGTCGAAACAGAAGCTTCTGAATAGGAGAAAAAGTCTGTAATAATGGCAATTTTATTCACATTGAGGCTTTTAAAAGTAGTTATTCAACATGAGGCACATTCCAAATGACATTTTAAATCAATTTTTCTACAGTCAAAAAAATCAATTTTCTGATGAAAAACGATGACCCGTGACCTGTCGAAATTTCTCCAGATGGTCACAAATGGAAATTTGTCAATGTTTAATTTTTTGACTGCTAATGACTATTCCATGTAAATTATCAATTTTGGACCAAAAATAAGTGTGTTTAGAGTCACATTAATGCCTGAAATTGGTCAAAATAGAAGCTTCTGAATAGGAGAAAAAGTCTGTAATAATGGCAATTTTGGTCACATTGAGGCTTGAAAAAGTAGTTATTCAACATGAGGCACATTCCAAATGACATTTTGAATCAATTTTTCTAAAGTCCAAAAAATCAATTTTCTGATGAAAAACGATGACCCGTGACCTGTCGAAATTTCTCCAGATGGTCAGAAATGGACATTTTTCAATGTTTAATTTTTTGACTGCTAATGACTATTCCATGTAAATTATCACTTTTGGAACAAAAATAAGTGTGTTTAGAGTTTCTTTAATGCCTGAAATTGGTCGAAATAGAAGCTTCTGAATAGGAGAAAAAGTCTGTAATAATGGCAATTTTGGTCACATTGAGGCTTTAAAAAGTAGTTATTCAACGTGAGGCACATTCCAAATGACATTCTGAATCAATTTTTCTACAGTTCAAAAAATCAATTTTCTGATGAAAAACGATGACCCGTGACCTGTCGAAATTTCTCCAGATGGTCAGAAATGGAAATTTTTTAATGTTTAATTTTTTGACTGCAAATGACTATTCCATGTAAATTATAATTTTTGGAACAAAAATGAGTGTGTTTAGAGTCACTTTAGTGCCAGAAATTGGTCGAAACAGAAGCTTCTGAATAGGAGAAAAAGTCTGTAATAATGGCAATTTTATTCACATTGAGGCTTTTAAAAGTAGTTATTCAACATGAGGCACATTACAATTGACATTTTGAATCAATTTTTCTACAGTCCAAAAAATGAGTTTTCTGATGAAAAACGATGACCCGTGACCTGCCGAAATTTCTCCAGATGGTCAGAAATGGAAATTTTTTAATGTTTAACTTTTTTGACTGCAAATGACTATTCATGTAAATTATCACTTTTGGAACAAAAATGAATGTGTTTAGAGTCACTTTAATGCCTGAAATTGGTTGAAATAGAAGCTTCTGAGTAGGAGAAAATGTCTGTAATAATGGCAATTTTGGTCACATTGAGGCTTTAAAATGTAGTTATTCAACATGAGGAACAATCCAAATGACATTTTGAATCACTTTTTCTACAGTCAAAAAATCAATTTTCTGATGAAAAACGATGATCCGTGTCCTGTCGAAATTTCTACAGATGGTCAGAAATGGAAATTTTTTAATGTATAATTTTTTGACTGCAAATGACTATTCCATGTAAATTATCACTTTTGGAACAAAAATAAGTGTGTTTAGAGTCACTTTATTGCCTGAAATTGGTCGAAATAGAAGCTTCTGAATAGGAGAAAAAGTCTGTAATAATGGCAATGTTGGTCACATTGAGGCTTTAAAAAGTAGCTATTCAACATGAGGCACATTCCAAATGACATTTTGAATCAATTTTTCTACAGTCCAAAAAATCAATTTTCTGATGAAAAACGATGACCCGTGACCTGTCGAAATTTCTCCAGATGGTCAGAAATGGAAATTTTTTAATGTTTAATTTTTTGACTGCAAATGACTATTCCATGTAAATTATAATTTTTTGAACAAAAATAAGTGTGTTTAGAGTCACTTTAGTGCCTGAAATTGGTAGAAATAGAAGCTTCTGAATAAGAGAAAAAGTCTGTAATAATGCCAATTTTATTCACATTGAGGCTGTAAAAAGTAGTTATTCAACATGAGGCACATTCCAAATGACATTTTGAATCAATTTTTCTACAGTCCAAAAAATTAATTTTCTGATGAAAAACGATGACCCGTGACCTGTCGAAATTTCTCCAGATGGTCAGAAATGGAAATTTTGTCATGTTTAATTTTTTGACTGCTAATGACTATTCCACGTAAATTATCACTTTTGAAACAAAAATAAGTGTGTTTAGAGTTTCTTTAATGCCTGAAATTGGTCGAAATAGAAGCTTCTGAATAGGAGAAAAAGTCTGTAATAATGGCAATTTTGGTCACATTGAGGCTTTAAAAAGTAGTTATTCAACATAAGGCACATTCCAAATGACATTCTGAATCAATTTTTCTACTGTTCAAAAAATCAATTTTCTGATGAAAAACGATGACCCGTGACCTGTCGAAATTTCTCCAGATGGTCAGAAATGGAAATTTTTTAATGTTTAATTTTTTGACTGCAAATGACTATTCCATGTAAATTATAATTTTTGGAACAAAAATAAGTGTGTTTAGAGTCACTTTAGTGCCAGAAATTGGTCGAAACAGAAGCTTCTGAATAGGAGAAAAAGTCTGTAATAATGGCAATTTTATTCACATTGAGGCTTTTAAAAGTAGTTATTCAACATGAGGCACATTCCAAATGACATTTTGAATCAATTTTTCTAAAGTCCAAAAAATCAATTTTCTGATGAAAAACGATGACCCGTGACCTGTCGAAATTTCTCCAGATGGTCAGAAATGGACATTTTTCAATGTTTAATTTTTTGACTGCTAATGACTATTCCATGTAAATTATCACTTTTGGAACAAAAATAAGTGTGTTTAGAGTCTTATTAATGCCTGAAATTGGTCAAAATAGAAGCTTCTGGATAGGTGAAAAAGTCTGTAATAATGGTAATTTTGGTCACATTGAGGCTTTAAAAAGTAGTTATTCAACATGAGGCACATTCCAAATGCCATTTTGAATCAATTTTCCTACAGTCCAAAAAATCTATTTTCTGATGAAAAACGATGACCCGTGACCTGTCGAAATTTCTCCAGATGGTCAGAAATGGAAATTTTTCAATGTTTAATTTTTTGACTGCTAATGACTATTCCATGTAAATTATCACTTTTGGACCAAAAATAAGTGTGTTTAGAATCACATTAATGCCTGAAATTGGTCAAAATAGAAGCTTCTGAATAGGAGAAAAAGTCTGTAATAATGGCAATTTTGGTCACATTGAGGCTTGAAAAAGTAGGTATTCAACATGAGGCACATTCCAAATGACATTTTAAATGAATTTTTCTACAGTCCAAAAAATCAATTTTCTGATGAAAAACGATGACCCGTGACCTGTCGAAATTTCTCCAGATGGTCAGAAATGGAAATTTTTTAATGTTTAATTTTTTGACTGCAAATGACTATTCCATGTAAATTATAATTTTTTGAACAAAAATAAGTGTGTTTAGAGTCACTTTAGTGCCTGAAATTGGTAGAAATAGAAGCTTCTGAATAGGAGAAAAAGTCTGTAATAATGCCAATTTTATTCACATTGAGGCTGTAAAAAGTAGTTATTCAACATGAGGCACATTCCAAATGACATTTTGAATCAATTTTTCTACAGTCCAAAAAATTAATTTTCTGATGAAAAACGATGACCCGTGATCTGTCGAAATTTCTCCAGATGGTCAGAAATGGAAATGTTGTCGTGTTTAATTTTTTGACTGCTAATGACTATTCCATGTAAATTATCACTTTTGAAACAAAAATAAGTGTGTTTAGAGTTTCTTTAATGCCTGAAATTGGTCGAAATAGAAGCTTCTAAATAGGAGAAAAAGTCTGTAATAATGGCAATTTTGGTCACATTGAGGCTTTAAAAATAGTTATTCAACATGAGGCACATTCCAAATGACATTCTGAATCAATTTTTCTACAGTCCAAAAAATCAATTTCTGATGAAAAACGATGACCCGTGACCTGTCGAAATTTCTCCAGATGGTCAGAAATGGAATTTTTTTAATGTTTAAGTTTTTTGACTGCAAACAACTATTCCATGTAAATTATAATTTTTGGAACAAAACTAAGTGTGTTTAGAGTCACTTTAATGCCTGAAATTGGTCAAAATAGAAGCTTCTGGATAGGAGAAAAAGTCTGTAATAATGGCAATTTTGGTCACATTGAGGCTTTAAAAAGTAGTTATTCAACATGAGGCACATTCCAAATGACATTTTGAATAAATTTTTCTACAGTCCAAAAAATCAATTTTCTGATGAAAAACGATGACCGGTGACCTGTCGAAATTTCTCCAGATGGTCAGAAATGGAAATTTTTCAATGTTTAACTTTTTTGACTGCAAAAGACTATTCCATGTAAATGATCACTTTTGGAACAAATATAAGTGTGTTTGAGTCACTTTAATGCCTGAAATTGGTTGAAATAGAAGCTTCTGAATAGGAGAAAAAGTCTGTAATAATGGCAATTTTGGTCACATTGAGGCTTGAAAAAGTAGTTATTCAACATGAGGCACATTCCAAATGACATTCTGAATCAATTTTTCTACAGTCCAAAAAATCAATTTTCTGACGAAAAACGATGACCCGTGACCTGTCGAAATTTCTCCAGATGGTCACAAATGGAAATTTGTCAATGTTTAATTTTTTGACTGCTAATGACTATTCCATGTAAATTATCACTTTTGGACCAAAAATAAGTGTGTTTAGAGTCACATTAATGCCTGAAATTGATCAAAATAGAAGCTTCTGAATAGGAGAAAAAGTCTGTAATAATGGCAATTTTGGTCACATTGAGGCTTGAAAAAGTAGGTATTCAACATGAGGCACATTCCAAATGACATTTTAAATGAATTTTTCTACAGTCCAAAAAATCAATTTTCTGATGAAAAACGATGACCCGTGACCTGTCGAAATTTCTCCAGGCGGTCAGAAATGGAAATGTTTTAATGTTTAATTTTTTGACTGCAAATGACTATTCCATGTAAATTATAATTTTTTGAACAAAAATAAGTGTGTTTAGAGTCACTTTAGAGCCTGAAATTGGTCGAAATAGAAGCTTCTGAATAGGAGAAAAAGTCTGTAATAATGGCAATTTTATTCACATTGAGGCTTCTAAAAGTAGTTATTCAACATGAGGCACATTCCAAATGACATTTTGAATCAATTTTTCTACAGTCCAAAAAATCAATTTTCTGATGAAAAACGATGACCCGTGACCTGTCGAAATTTCTCCAGATGGTCAGAAATGGACATTTTTCAATGTTTAATTTTTTGACTGCTAATGACTATTCCATGTAAATTATCACTTTTGGAACAAAAATAAGTGTGTTTAGAGTCTTATTAATGCCTGAAATTGGTCAAAATAGAAGCTTCTGGATAGGTGAAAAAGTCTGTAATAATGGTAATTTTGGTCACATTGAGGCTTTAAAAAGTAGTTATTCAACATGAGGCACATTCCAAATGCCATTTTGAATCAATTTTCCTACAGTCCAAAAAATCTATTTTCTGATGAAAAACGATGACCCGTGACCTGTCGAAATTTCTCCAGATGGTCAGAAATGGAAATTTTTCAATGTTTAATTTTTTGACTGCTAATGACTATTCCATGTAAATTATCACTTTTGGACCAAAAATAAGTGTGTTTAGAATCACATTAATGCCTGAAATTGGTCAAAATAGAAGCTTCTGAATAGGAGAAAAAGTCTGTAATAATGGCAATTTTGGTCACATTGAGGCTTGAAAAAGTAGGTATTCAACATGAGGCACATTCCAAATGACATTTTAAATGAATTTTTCTACAGTCCAAAAAATCAATTTTCTGATGAAAAACGATGACCCTTGACCTGTCGAAATTTCTCCAGATGGTCAGAAATGGAAATTTTTTAATGTTTAATTTTTTGACTGCAAATGACTATTCCATGTAAATTATAATTTTTTGAACAAAAATAAGTGTGTTTAGAGTCACTTTAGTGCCTGAAATTGGTAGAAATAGAAGCTTCTGAATAGGAGAAAAAGTCTGTAATAATGCCAATTTTATTCACATTGAGGCTGTAAAAAGTAGTTATTCAACATGAGGCACATTCCAAATGACATTTTGAATCAATTTTTCTACAGTCCAAAAAATTAATTTTCTGATGAAAAACGATGACCCGTGATCTGTCGAAATTTCTCCAGATGGTCAGAAATGGAAATGTTGTCGTGTTTAATTTTTTGACTGCTAATGACTATTCCATGTAAATTATCACTTTTGAAACAAAAATAAGTGTGTTTAGAGTTTCTTTAATGCCTGAAATTGGTCGAAATAGAAGCTTCTAAATAGGAGAAAAAGTCTGTAATAATGGCAATTTTGGTCACATTGAGGCTTTAAAAATAGTTATTCAACATGAGGCACATTCCAAATGACATTCTGAATCAATTTTTCTACAGTCCAAAAAATCAATTTCTGATGAAAAACGATGACCCGTGACCTGTCGAAATTTCTCCAGATGGTCAGAAATGGAATTTTTTTAATGTTTAAGTTTTTTGACTGCAAACAACTATTCCATGTAAATTATAATTTTTGGAACAAAACTAAGTGTGTTTAGAGTCACTTTAATGCCTGAAATTGGTCAAAATAGAAGCTTCTGGATAGGAGAAAAAGTCTGTAATAATGGCAATTTTGGTCACATTGAGGCTTTAAAAAGTAGTTATTCAACATGAGGCACATTCCAAATGACATTTTGAATAAATTTTTCTACAGTCCAAAAAATCAATTTTCTGATGAAAAACGATGACCGGTGACCTGTCGAAATTTCTCCAGATGGTCAGAAATGGAAATTTTTCAATGTTTAACTTTTTTGACTGCAAAAGACTATTCCATGTAAATGATCACTTTTGGAACAAATATAAGTGTGTTTGAGTCACTTTAATGCCTGAAATTGGTTGAAATAGAAGCTTCTGAATAGGAGAAATAGTCTGTAATAATGGCAATTTTGGTCACATTGAGGCTTGAAAAAGTAGTTATTCAACATGAGGCACATTCCAAATGACATTCTGAATCAATTTTTCTACAGTCCAAAAAATCAATTTTCTGACGAAAAACGATGACCCGTGACCTGTCGAAATTTCTCCAGATGGTCACAAATGGAAATTTGTCAATGTTTAATTTTTTGACTGCTAATGACTATTCCATGTAAATTATCACTTTTGGACCAAAAATAAGTGTGTTTAGAGTCACATTAATGCCTGAAATTGATCAAAATAGAAGCTTCTGAATAGGAGAAAAAGTCTGTAATAATGGCAATTTTGGTCACATTGAGGCTTGAAAAAGTAGGTATTCAACATGAGGCACATTCCAAATGACATTTTGAATCAATTTTTCTACAGTCCAAAAAATCAATTTTCTGATGAAAAACGATGACCGGTGACCTGTCGAAATTTCTCCAGATGGTCAGAAATGGAAATTTTTCAATGTTTAACTTTTTTGACTGCAAATGACTATTCCATGTAAATTATCACTTTTGGAACAAATATAAGTGTGTTTGAGTCACTTTAATGCCTGAAATTGGTTGAAATAGAAGCTTCTGAATAGGAGAAAAAGTCTGTAATAATGGCAATTTTGGTCACATTGAGGCTTTAAAAAGTAGTTATTCAACATGAGGCACATTCCAAATGACATTTTGAATCAATTTTTCTACAGTCAAAAAAATCAATTTTCTGATGAAAAACGATGACCCGTGACCTGTCGAAATTTCTCCAGATGGTCACAAATGGAAATTTGTCAATGTTTAATTTCTGACTGCTAATGACTATTCCATGTAAATTATCAATTTTGGACCAAAAATAAGTGTGTTTAGAGTCACTTTAGTGCCTGAAATTGGTAGAAATAGAAGCTTCTGAATAGGAGAAAAAGTCTGTAATAATGCCAATTTTATTCACATTGAGGCTGTAAAAAGTAGTTATTCAACATGAGGCACATTCCAAATGACATTTTGAATCAATTTTTCTACAGTCCAAAAAATTAATTTTCTGATGAAAAACGATGACCCGTGACCTGTCGAAATTTCTCCAGATGGTCAGAAATGAAAATTTTTTAATGTTTAATTTTTTGACTGCTAATGACTATTCCATGTAAATTATCACTTTTGAAACAAAAATAAGTGTGTTTAGAGTTTCTTTAATGCCTGAAATTGGTCGAAATAGAAGCTTCTAAATAGGAGAAAAAGTCTGTAATAATGGCAATTTTGGTCACATTGAGGCTTTAAAAATAGTTATTCAACATGAGGCACATTCCAAATGACATTCTGAATCAATTTTTCTACAGTCCAAAAAATCAATTTTCTGATGAAAACCGATGACCCGTGACCTGTCGAAATTTCTCCAGATGGTCAGAAATGGAATTTTTTTAATGTTTAAGTTTTTTGACTGCAAACAACTATTCCATGTAAATTATAATTTTTGGAACAAAACTAAGTGTGTTTAGAGTCACTTTAATGCAAGTCTGTAATAATGGCAATTTTGGTCACATTGAGGCTTTAAAAAGTAGTTATTCAACATGAGGCACATTCCAAATGACATTTTGAATCAATTTTTCTACAGTCCAAAAAATCAATTTTCTGATGAAAAACGATGACCGGTGACCTGTTGAAATTTCTCCAGATGGTCAGAAATGGAAATTTTTCAATGTTTAACTTTTTTGACTGCAAATGACTATTCCATGTAAATTATCACTTTTGGAACAAATATAAGTGTGTTTGAGTCACTTTAATGCCTGAAATTGGTTGAAATAGAAGCTTCTGAATAGGAGAAAAAGTCTGTAATAATGGCAATTTTGGTCACATTGAGGCTTGAAAAAGTAGTTATTCAACATGAGGCACATTCCAAATGACATTTTGAATCAATTTTTCTACAGTCCAAAAAATCAATATTCTGATGAAAAACGATGACCCGTGACCTGTTGAAATTTCTCCAGATGGTCACAAATGGAAATTTTTCAATGTTTAATTTTTTTACTGCTAATGACTATTCCATGTAAATTATCACTTTTGGACCAAAAATACGTGTGTTTAGAGTCACATTAATGCCTGAAATTGGTTGAAATAGAAGCTTCTGAATAGGAGAAAAAGTCTGTAATAATGGCAATTTTGGTCACATTGAGGCTTGAAAAAGTGGTTATTCAACATGAGGCACATTCCAAATGACATTTTGAATCAATTTTTCTACAGTCCAAAAAATCATTTTTCTGATGAAAAACGATGACCCGTGCCTGTCGAAATTTCTCCAGATGGTCAGAAATGGACATTTTTCAATGTTTAAATTTTTGACTGCTAATGACTATTCCATGTAAATTATCACTTTTGGAACAAAAATAAGTGTGTTTAGAGTCACATTAATGCCTGAAATTGGTCAAAATAGAAGCTTCTGAATAGGAGAAAAAGTCTGTAATAATGGCAATTTTGGTCACATTGAGGCTTGAAAAAGTGGTTATTCAACATGAGGCACATTCCAAATGACATTTTGAATCAATTTTTCTACAGTCCAAAAAATCAATTTTCTGACGAAAAATGATGACCCGTGACCTGTCGAAATTTCTCCAGATGGTCACAAATGGAAATTTGTCAATGTTTAATTTTTTGACTGCTAATGACTATTCCATGTAAATTATCAATTTTGGACCAAAAATAAGTGTGTTTAGAGTCACATTAATGCCTGAAATTGGTCAAAATAGAAGCTTCTGAATAGGAGAAAAAGTCTGTAATAATGGCAATTTTGGTCACATTGAGGCTTGAAAAAGTAGTTATTCAACATGAGGCACATTCCAAATGACATTTTGAATCAATTTTTCTAAAGTCCAAAAAATCAATTTTCTGATGAAAAACGATGACCGGTGACCTGTCGAAATTTCTCCAGATGGTCAGAAATGGAAATTTTTCAATGTTTAACTTTTTTGACTGCAAATGACTATTCCATGTAAATTATCACTTTTGGAACAAATATAAGTGTGTTTGTGTCACTTTAATGCCTGAAATTGGTTGAAATAGAAGCTTCTGAATAGGAGAAAAAGTCTGTAATAATGGCAATTTTGGTCACATTGAGGCTTGAAAAAGTAGTTATTCAACATGAGGCACATTCCAAATGACATTTTGAATCAATTTTTCTACAGTCCAAAAAATCAATATTCTGATGAAAAACGATGACCCGTGACCTGTCGAAATTTCTCCAGATGGTCACAAATGGAAATTTGTCAATGTTTAATTTTTTGACTGCTAATGACTAGTCCATGTAAATTATCACTTTTGGAACAAAAATAAGTGTGTTTAGAGTCACATTAATGCCTGAAATTGGTCAAAATAGAAGCTTCTGGATAGGAGAAAAAGTCTGTAATAATGGCAATTTTGGTCACATTGAGGCTTTAAAAAGTAGTTATTCAACATGAGGCACATTCCAAATGACATTTTGAATCAATTTTTCTACAGTCCAAAAAATCAATTTTCTGATGAAAAACGATGACCGGTGACCTGTCGAAATTTCTCCAGATGGTCAGAAATGGAAATTTTTCAATGTTTAACTTTTTTGACTGCAAATGACTATTCCATGTAAATTATCACTTTTGGAACAAATATAAGTGTGTTTGAGTCACTTTAATGCCTGAAATTGGTTGAAATAGAAGCTTCTGAATAGGAGAAAAAGTCTGTAATAATGGCAATTTTGGTCACATTGAGGCTTTAAAAAGTAGTTATTCAACATGAGGCACATTCCAAATGACATTTTGAATCAATTTTTCTACAGTCAAAAAAATCAATTTTCTGATGAAAAACGATGACCCGTGACCTGTCGAAATTTCTCCAGATGGTCACAAATGGAAATTTGTCAATGTTTAATTTTTTGACTGCTAATGACTATTCCATGTAAATTATCAATTTTGGACCAAAAATAAGTGTGTTTAGAGTCACATTAATGCCTGAAATTGGTCAAAATAGAAGCTTCTGAATAGGAGAAAAAGTCTGTAATAATGGCAATTTTGGTCACATTGAGGCTTGAAAAAGTAGTTATTCAACATGAGGCACATTCCAAATGACATTTTGAATCAATTTTTCTAAAGTCCAAAAAATCAATTTTCTGATGAAAAACGATGACCCGTGACCTGTCGAAATTTCTCCAGATGGTCAGAAATGGACATTTTTCAATGTTTAATTTTTTGACTGCTAATGACTATTCCATGTAAATTATCACTTTTGGAACAAAAATAAGTGTGTTTAGAGTCTTATTAATGCCTGAAATTGGTCAAAATAGAAGCTTCTGGATAGGTGAAAAAGTCTGTAATAATGGTAATTTTGGTCACATTGAGGCTTTAAAAAGTAGTTATTCAACATGAGGCACATTCCAAATGCCATTTTGAATCAATTTTCCTACAGTCCAAAAAATCAATTTTCTGATGAAAAAAGATGACCCGTGACCTGTCGTAATTTCTCCAGATGGTCAGAAATGGAAATTTTGTCATGTTTAATTTTTTGACTGCTAATGACTATTCCACGTAAATTATCACTTTTGAAACAAAAATACGTGTGTTTAGAGTTTCTTTAATGCCTGAAATTGGTCGAAATAGAAGCTTCTGAATAGGAGAAAAAGTCTGTAATAATGGCAATTTTGGTCACATTGAGGCTTTAAAAAGTAGTTATTCAACATGAGGCACATTCCAAATGACATTCTGAATCAATTTTTCTACAGGTCAAAAAATCAATTTTCTGATGAAAAACGATGACCCGTGACCTGTCGAAATTTCTCCAGATGGTCAGAAATGGAAATTTTTTAATGTTTATTTTTTGACTGCAAATGACTATTCCATGTAAATTATAATTTTTGGAACAAAAATAAGTGTGTTTAGAGTCACTTTAGTGCCAGAAATTGGTCGAAACAGAAGCTTCTGAATAGGAGAAAAAGTCTGTAATAATGGCAATTTTATTCACATTGAGGCTTTTAAAAGTAGTTATTCAACATGAGGCACATTCCAAATGACATTTTAAATCAATTTTTCTACAGTCAAAAAAATCAATTTTCTGATGAAAAATGATGACCCGTGACCTGTCGAAATTTCTCCAGATGGTCACAAATGGAAATTTGTCAATGTTTAATTTTTTGACTGCTAATGACTATTCCATGTAAATTATCAATTTTGGACCAAAAATAAGTGTGTTTAGAGTCACATTAATGCCTGAAATTGGTCAAAATAGAAGCTTCTGAATAGGAGAAAAAGTCTGTAATAATGGCAATTTTGGTCACATTGAGGCTTGAAAAAGTAGTTATTCAACATGAGGCACATTCCAAATGACATTTTGAATCAATTTTTCTAAAGTCCAAAAAATCAATTTTCTGATGAAAAACGATGACCCGTGACCTGTCGAAATTTCTCCAGATGGTCAGAAATGGACATTTTTCAATGTTTAATTTTTTGACTGCTAATGACTATTCCATGTAAATTATCACTTTTGGAACAAAAATAAGTGTGTTTAGAGTCTTATTAATGCCTGAAATTGGTCAAAATAGAAGCTTCTGGATAGGTGAAAAAGTCTGTAATAATGGCAATTTTGGTCACATTGAGGCTTTAAAAAGTAGTTATTCAACATGAGGCACATTCCAAATGCCATTTTGAATCAATTTTCCTACAGTCCAAAAAATCAATTTTCTGATGAAAAACGATGACCCGTGACCTGTCGAAATTTCTCCAGATGGTCAGAAATGGAAATTTGTCAATGTTTAATTTTTTGACTGCTAATGACTATTCCATGTAAATTATAATTTTTGGAACAAAACTAAGTGTGTTTAGAGTCACTTTAATGCCTGAAATTGGTCAAAATAGAAGCTTCTGGATAGGAGAAAAAGTCTGTAATAATGGCAATTTTGGTCACATTGAGGCTTTAAAAAGTAGTTATTCAACATGAGGCACATTCCAAATGACATTTTGAATAAATTTTTCTACAGTCCAAAAAATCAATTTTCTGATGAAAAACGATGACCGGTGACCTGTCGAAATTTCTCCAGATGGTCAGAAATGGAAATTTTGTCATGTTTAATTTTTTGACTGCAAAAGACTATTCCACGTAAATTATCACTTTTGGAACAAATATAAGTGTGTTTGAGTCACTTTAATGCCTGAAATTGGTCGAAATAGAAGCTTCTGAATAGGAGAAAAAGTCTGTAATAATGGCAATTTTGGTCACATTGAGGCTTTAAAAAGTAGTTATTCAACATGAGGCACATTCCAAATGACATTCTGAATCAATTTTTCTACAGTTCAAAAAATCAATTTTCTGATGAAAAACGATGACCCGTGACCTGTCGAAATTTCTCCAGATGGTCAGAAATGGAAATTTTGTCGTGACTATTCCATGTAAATTATCACTTTTGAAACAAAAATAAGTGTGTTTAGAGTTTCTTTAATGCCTGAAATTGGTCGAAATAGAAGCTTCTAAATAGGAGAAAAAGTCTGTAATAATGGCAATTTTGGTCACATTGAGGCTTTAAAAATAGTTATTCAACATGAGGCACATTCCAAATGACATTCTGAATCAATTTTTCTACAGTCCAAAAAATCAATTTTCTGATGAAAAACGATGACCCGTGACCTGTCGAAATTTCTCCAGATGGTCAGAAATGGAATTTTTTTAATGTTTAAGTTTTTTGACTGCAAACAACTATTCCATGTAAATTATAATTTTTGGAACAAAACTAAGTGTGTTTAGAGTCACTTTAATGCAAGTCTGTAATAATGGCAATTTTGGTCACATTGAGGCTTTAAAAAGTAGTTATTCAACATGAGGCACATTCCAAATGACATTTTGAATCAATTTTTCTACAGTCCAAAAAATCAATTTTCTGATGAAAAACGATGACCCGTGACCTGTTGAAATTTCTCCAGATGGTCACAAATGGAAATTTTTCAATGTTTAATTTTTTTACTGCTAATGACTATTCCATGTAAATTATCACTTTTGGACCAAAAATAAGTGTGTTTAGAGTCACATTAATGCCTGAAATTGGTTGAAATAGAAGCTTCTGAATAGGAGAAAAAGTCTGTAATAATGGCAATTTTGGTCACATTGAGGCTTGAAAAAGTGGTTATTCAACATGAGGCACATTCCAAATGACATTTTGAATCAATTTTTCTACAGTCCAAAAAATCATTTTTCTGATGAAAAACGATGACCCGTGCCTGTCGAAATTTCTCCAGATGGTCAGAAATGGACATTTTTCAATGTTTAAATTTTTGAATGCTAATGACTATTCCATGTAAATTATCACTTTTGGAACAAAAATAAGTGTGTTTAGAGTCACATTAATGCCTGAAATTGGTCAAAATAGAAGCTTCTGAATAGGAGAAAAAGTCTGTAATAATGGCAATTTTGGTCACATTGAGGCTTGAAAAAGTGGTTATTCAACATGAGGCACATTCCAAATGACATTTTGAATCAATTTTTCTACAGTCCAAAAAATCAATTTTCTGATGAAAAACAATGACCTGTGTGTGACCTGTCTAAATTTCTCCAGATGGTCAGAAATGGAAATTTTTCAATGTTTATTTTTTTGACTGCTAATGACTATTCCATGTAAATTATCACTTTTGGAACAAAAATAAGTGTGTTTAGAGTCACATTAATGCCTGAAATTGGTCAAAATAGAAGCTTCTGAATAGGAAAAAAAGTCTGTAATAATGGCAATTTTGGTCACATTGAGGCTTGAAAAAGTAGTTATTCAACATGAGGCACATTCCAAATGACATTTTGAATCAATTTTTCTACAGTCCAAAAAATCAATTTTCTGACGAAAAATGATGACCCGTGACCTGTCGAAATTTCTCCAGATGGTCACAAATGGAAATTTGTCAATGTTTAATTTTTTGACTGCTAATGACTATTCCATGTAAATTATCAATTTTGGACCAAAAATAAGTGTGTTTAAGTCACATTAATGCCTGAAATTGGTCAAAATAGAAGCTTCTGAATAGGAGAAAAAGTCTGTAATAATGGCAATTTTGGTCACATTGAGGCTTGAAAAAGTAGTTATTCAACATGAGGCACATTCCAAATGACATTTTGAATCAATTTTTCTAAAGTCCAAAAAATCAATTTTCTGATGAAAAACGATGACCCGTGACCTGTCGAAATTTCTCCAGATGGTCAGAAATGGACATTTTTCAATGTTTAATTTTTTGACTGCTAATGACTATTCCATGTAAATTATCACTTTTGGAACAAAAATAAGTGTGTTTAGAGTCACTTTAATGCCTGAAATTGGTCGAAATAGAAGATTCTGAATAGGAGAAAAAGTCTGTAATAATGGCAATTTTGGTCACATTGAGGCTTTAAAAAGTAGTTATTCAACATGAGGCACATTCCAAATGACATTTTGAATCAATTTTTCTACAGTCCAAAAAATCAATTTTCTGATGAAAAACGATGACCGGTGACCTGTTGAAATTTCTCCAGATGGTCAGAAATGGAAATTTTTCAATGTTTAACTTTTTTGACTGCAAATGACTATTCCATGTAAATTATCACTTTTGGAACAAATATAAGTGTGTTTGTGTCACTTTAATGCCTGAAATTGGTTGAAATAGAAGCTTCTGAATAGGAGAAAAAGTCTGTAATAATGGCAATTTTGGTCACATTGAGGCTTGAAAAAGTAGTTATTCAACATGAGGCACATTCCAAATGACATTTTGAATCAATTTTTCTACAGTCCAAAAAATCAATATTCTGATGAAAAACGATGACCCGTGACCTGTCGAAATTTCTCCAGATGGTCACAAATGGAAATTTGTCAATGTTTAATTTTTTGACTGCTAATGACTAGTCCATGTAAATTATCACTTTTGGAACAAAAATAAGTGTGTTTAGAGTCACATTAATGCCTGAAATTGGTCAAAATAGAAGCTTCTGAATAGGAAAAAAAGTCTGTAATAATGGCAATTTTGGTCACATTGAGGCTTGAAAAAGTAGTTATTCAACATGAGGCACATTCCAAATGACATTTTGAATCAATTTTTCTACAGTCCAAAAAATCAATTTTCTGACGAAAAATGATGACCCGTGACCTGTCGAAATTTCTCCAGATGGTCACAAATGGAAATTTGTCAATGTTTAATTTTTTGACTGCTAATGACTATTCCATGTAAATTATCAATTTTGGACCAAAAATAAGTGTGTTTAAGTCACATTAATGCCTGAAATTGGTCAAAATAGAAGCTTCTGAATAGGAGAAAAAGTCTGTAATAATGGCAATTTTGGTCACATTGAGGCTTGAAAAAGTAGTTATTCAACATGAGGCACATTCCAAATGACATTTTGAATCAATTTTTCTAAAGTCCAAAA
Organism: Triturus cristatus; assembly: GCF_964204655.1. NCBI lineage: Eukaryota > Metazoa > Chordata > Amphibia > Caudata > Salamandridae > Triturus > Triturus cristatus. The sequence continues at coordinate 388,387,787 of NC_140592.1, read as the reverse complement.
AATCAATTTTCTGATGAAAAACGATGACCCGTGACCTGTCGAAATTTCTCCAGATGGTCAGAAATGGACATTTTTCAATGTTTAATTTTTTGACTGCTAATGACTATTCCATGTAAATTATCACTTTTGGAACAAAAATAAGTGTGTTTAGAGTCACTTTAATGCCTGAAATTGGTCGAAATAGAAGATTCTGAATAGGAGAAAAAGTCTGTAATAATGGCAATTTTGGTCACATTGAGGCTTTAAAAAGTAGTTATTCAACATGAGGCACATTCCAAATGACATTTTGAATCAATTTTTCTACAGTCCAAAAAATCAATTTTCTGATGAAAAACGATGACCGGTGACCTGTTGAAATTTCTCCAGATGGTCAGAAATGGAAATTTTTCAATGTTTAACTTTTTTGACTGCAAATGACTATTCCATGTAAATTATCACTTTTGGAACAAATATAAGTGTGTTTGTGTCACTTTAATGCCTGAAATTGGTTGAAATAGAAGCTTCTGAATAGGAGAAAAAGTCTGTAATAATGGCAATTTTGGTCACATTGAGGCTTGAAAAAGTAGTTATTCAACATGAGGCACATTCCAAATGACATTTTGAATCAATTTTTCTACAGTCCAAAAAATCAATATTCTGATGAAAAACGATGACCCGTGACCTGTCGAAATTTCTCCAGATGGTCACAAATGGAAATTTGTCAATGTTTAATTTTTTGACTGCTAATGACTAGTCCATGTAAATTATCACTTTTGGAACAAAAATAAGTGTGTTTAGAGTCACATTAATGCCTGAAATTGGTCAAAATAGAAGCTTCTGGATAGGAGAAAAAGTCTGTAATAATGGCAATTTTGGTCACATTGAGGCTTTAAAAAGTAGTTATTCAACATGAGGCACATTCCAAATGACATTTTGAATCAATTTTTCTACAGTCCAAAAAATCAATTTTCTGATGAAAAACGATGACCGGTGACCTGTCGAAATTTCTCCAGATGGTCAGAAATGGAAATTTTTCAATGTTTAACTTTTTTGACTGCAAATGACTATTCCATGTAAATTATCACTTTTGGAACAAATATAAGTGTGTTTGAGTCACTTTAATGCCTGAAATTGGTTGAAATAGAAGCTTCTGAATAGGAGAAAAAGTCTGTAATAATGGCAATTTTGGTCACATTGAGGCTTTAAAAAGTAGTTATTCAACATGAGGCACATTCCAAATGACATTTTGAATCAATTTTTCTACAGTCAAAAAAATCAATTTTCTGATGAAAAACGATGACCCGTGACCTGTCGAAATTTCTCCAGATGGTCACAAATGGAAATTTGTCAATGTTTAATTTTTGACTGCTAATGACTATTCCATGTAAATTATCAATTTTGGACCAAAAATAAGTGTGTTTAGAGTCACTTTAGTGCCTGAAATTGGTAGAAATAGAAGCTTCTGAATAGGAGAAAAAGTCTGTAATAATGCCAATTTTATTCACATTGAGGCTGTAAAAAGTAGTTATTCAACATGAGGCACATTCCAAATGACATTTTGAATCAATTTTTCTACAGTCCAAAAAATTAATTTTCTGATGAAAAACGATGACCCGTGACCTGTCGAAATTTCTCCAGATGGTCAGAAATGAAAATTTTTTAATGTTTAATTTTTTGACTGCTAATGACTATTCCATGTAAATTATCACTTTTGAAACAAAAATAAGTGTGTTTAGAGTTTCTTTAATGCCTGAAATTGGTCGAAATAGAAGCTTCTAAATAGGAGAAAAAGTCTGTAATAATGGCAATTTTGGTCACATTGAGGCTTTAAAAATAGTTATTCAACATGAGGCACATTCCAAATGACATTCTGAATCAATTTTTCTACAGTCCAAAAAATCAATTTTCTGATGAAAACCGATGACCCGTGACCTGTCGAAATTTCTCCAGATGGTCAGAAATGGAATTTTTTTAATGTTTAAGTTTTTTGACTGCAAACAACTATTCCATGTAAATTATAATTTTTGGAACAAAACTAAGTGTGTTTAGAGTCACTTTAATGCAAGTCTGTAATAATGGCAATTTTGGTCACATTGAGGCTTTAAAAAGTAGTTATTCAACATGAGGCACATTCCAAATGACATTTTGAATCAATTTTTCTACAGTCCAAAAAATCAATTTTCTGATGAAAAACGATGACCGGTGACCTGTTGAAATTTCTCCAGATGGTCAGAAATGGAAATTTTTCAATGTTTAACTTTTTTGACTGCAAATGACTATTCCATGTAAATTATCACTTTTGGAACAAATATAAGTGTGTTTGAGTCACTTTAATGCCTGAAATTGGTTGAAATAGAAGCTTCTGAATAGGAGAAAAAGTCTGTAATAATGGCAATTTTGGTCACATTGAGGCTTGAAAAAGTAGTTATTCAACATGAGGCACATTCCAAATGACATTTTGAATCAATTTTTCTACAGTCCAAAAAATCAATATTCTGATGAAAAACGATGACCCGTGACCTGTTGAAATTTCTCCAGATGGTCACAAATGGAAATTTTTCAATGTTTAATTTTTTTACTGCTAATGACTATTCCATGTAAATTATCACTTTTGGACCAAAAATACGTGTGTTTAGAGTCACATTAATGCCTGAAATTGGTTGAAATAGAAGCTTCTGAATAGGAGAAAAAGTCTGTAATAATGGCAATTTTGGTCACATTGAGGCTTGAAAAAGTGGTTATTCAACATGAGGCACATTCCAAATGACATTTTGAATCAATTTTTCTACAGTCTAAAAAATCATTTTTCTGATGAAAAACGATGACCCGTGCCTGTCGAAATTTCTCCAGATGGTCAGAAATGGACATTTTTCAATGTTTAAATTTTTGACTGCTAATGACTATTCCATGTAAATTATCACTTTTGGAACAAAAATAAGTGTGTTTAGAGTCACATTAATGCCTGAAATTGGTCAAAATAGAAGCTTCTGAATAGGAGAAAAAGTCTGTAATAATGGCAATTTTGGTCACATTGAGGCTTGAAAAAGTGGTTATTCAACATGAGGCACATTCCAAATGACATTTTGAATCAATTTTTCTACAGTCCAAAAAATCAATTTTCTGACGAAAAATGATGACCCGTGACCTGTCGAAATTTCTCCAGATGGTCACAAATGGAAATTTGTCAATGTTTAATTTTTTGACTGCTAATGACTATTCCATGTAAATTATCAATTTTGGACCAAAAATAAGTGTGTTTAGAGTCACATTAATGCCTGAAATTGGTCAAAATAGAAGCTTCTGAATAGGAGAAAAAGTCTGTAATAATGGCAATTTTGGTCACATTGAGGCTTGAAAAAGTAGTTATTCAACATGAGGCACATTCCAAATGACATTTTGAATCAATTTTTCTAAAGTCCAAAAAATCAATTTTCTGATGAAAAACGATGACCGGTGACCTGTCGAAATTTCTCCAGATGGTCAGAAATGGAAATTTTTCAATGTTTAACTTTTTTGACTGCAAATGACTATTCCATGTAAATTATCACTTTTGGAACAAATATAAGTGTGTTTGTGTCACTTTAATGCCTGAAATTGGTTGAAATAGAAGCTTCTGAATAGGAGAAAAAGTCTGTAATAATGGCAATTTTGGTCACATTGAGGCTTGAAAAAGTAGTTATTCAACATGAGGCACATTCCAAATGACATTTTGAATCAATTTTTCTACAGTCCAAAAAATCAATATTCTGATGAAAAACGATGACCCGTGACCTGTCGAAATTTCTCCAGATGGTCACAAATGGAAATTTGTCAATGTTTAATTTTTTGACTGCTAATGACTAGTCCATGTAAATTATCACTTTTGGAACAAAAATAAGTGTGTTTAGAGTCACATTAATGCCTGAAATTGGTCAAAATAGAAGCTTCTGGATAGGAGAAAAAGTCTGTAATAATGGCAATTTTGGTCACATTGAGGCTTTAAAAAGTAGTTATTCAACATGAGGCACATTCCAAATGACATTTTGAATCAATTTTTCTACAGTCCAAAAAATCAATTTTCTGATGAAAAACGATGACCGGTGACCTGTCGAAATTTCTCCAGATGGTCAGAAATGGAAATTTTTCAATGTTTAACTTTTTTGACTGCAAATGACTATTCCATGTAAATTATCACTTTTGGAACAAATATAAGTGTGTTTGAGTCACTTTAATGCCTGAAATTGGTTGAAATAGAAGCTTCTGAATAGGAGAAAAAGTCTGTAATAATGGCAATTTTGGTCACATTGAGGCTTTAAAAAGTAGTTATTCAACATGAGGCACATTCCAAATGACATTTTGAATCAATTTTTCTACAGTCAAAAAAATCAATTTTCTGATGAAAAACGATGACCCGTGACCTGTCGAAATTTCTCCAGATGGTCACAAATGGAAATTTGTCAATGTTTAATTTTTTGACTGCTAATGACTATTCCATGTAAATTATCAATTTTGGACCAAAAATAAGTGTGTTTAGAGTCACATTAATGCCTGAAATTGGTCAAAATAGAAGCTTCTGAATAGGAGAAAAAGTCTGTAATAATGGCAATTTTGGTCACATTGAGGCTTGAAAAAGTAGTTATTCAACATGAGGCACATTCCAAATGACATTTTGAATCAATTTTTCTAAAGTCCAAAAAATCAATTTTCTGATGAAAAACGATGACCCGTGACCTGTCGAAATTTCTCCAGATGGTCAGAAATGGACATTTTTCAATGTTTAATTTTTTGACTGCTAATGACTATTCCATGTAAATTATCACTTTTGGAACAAAAATAAGTGTGTTTAGAGTCTTATTAATGCCTGAAATTGGTCAAAATAGAAGCTTCTGGATAGGTGAAAAAGTCTGTAATAATGGTAATTTTGGTCACATTGAGGCTTTAAAAAGTAGTTATTCAACATGAGGCACATTCCAAATGCCATTTTGAATCAATTTTCCTACAGTCCAAAAAATCAATTTTCTGATGAAAAAAGATGACCCGTGACCTGTCGTAATTTCTCCAGATGGTCAGAAATGGAAATTTTGTCATGTTTAATTTTTTGACTGCTAATGACTATTCCACGTAAATTATCACTTTTGAAACAAAAATACGTGTGTTTAGAGTTTCTTTAATGCCTGAAATTGGTCGAAATAGAAGCTTCTGAATAGGAGAAAAAGTCTGTAATAATGGCAATTTTGGTCACATTGAGGCTTTAAAAAGTAGTTATTCAACATGAGGCACATTCCAAATGACATTCTGAATCAATTTTTCTACAGGTCAAAAAATCAATTTTCTGATGAAAAACGATGACCCGTGACCTGTCGAAATTTCTCCAGATGGTCAGAAATGGAAATTTTTTAATGTTTAATTTTTTGACTGCAAATGACTATTCCATGTAAATTATAATTTTTTGAACAAAAATAAGTGTGTTTAGAGTCACTTTAGTGCCTGAAATTGGTAGAAATAGAAGCTTCTGAATAGGAGAAAAAGTCTGTAATAATGCCAATTTTATTCACATTGAGGCTGTAAAAAGTAGTTATTCAACATGAGGCACATTCCAAATGACATTTTGAATCAATTTTTCTACAGTCCAAAAAATTAATTTTCTGATGAAAAACGATGACCCGTGACCTGTCGAAATTTCTCCAGATGGTCAGAAATGGAAATTTTGTCGTGTTTAATTTTTTGACTGCTAAGACTATTCCATGTAAATTATCACTTTTGAAACAAAAATAAGTGTGTTTAGAGTTTCTTTAATGCCTGAAATTGGTCGAAATAGAAGCTTCTAAATAGGAGAAAAAGTCTGTAATAATGGCAATTTTGGTCACATTGAGGCTTTAAAAATAGTTATTCAACACGAGGCACATTCCAAATGACATTCTGAATCAATTTTTCTACAGTCCAAAAAATCAATTTTCTGATGAAAAACGATGACCCGTGACCTGTCGAAATTTCTCCAGATGGTCAGAAATGGAATTTTTTTAATGTTTAATTTTTTGACTGCAAACAACTATTCCATGTAAATTATAATTTTTGGAACAAAACTAAGTGTGTTTAGAGTCACTTTAATGCAAGTCTGTAATAATGGCAATTTTGGTCACATTGAGGCTTTAAAAAGTAGTTATTCAACATGAGGCACATTCCAAATGACATTTTGAATCAATTTTTCTACAGTCCAAAAAATCAATTTTCTGATGAAAAACGATGACCGGTGACCTGTTGAAATTTCTCCAGATGGTCAGAAATGGAAATTTTTCAATGTTTAACTTTTTTGACTGCAAATGACTATTCCATGTAAATTATCACTTTTGGAATAAATATAAGTGTGTTTGAGTCACTTTAATGCCTGAAATTGGTTGAAATAGAAGCTTCTGAATAGGAGAAAAAGTCTGTAATAATGGCAATTTTGGTCACATTGAGGCTTGAAAAAGTAGTTATTCAACATGAGGCAGATTCCAAATGACATTTTGAATCAATTTTTCTACAGTCCAAAAAATCAATTTTCTGATGAAAAACGATGACCGGTGACCTGTCGAAATTTCTCCAGATGGTCAGAAATGGAAATTTTTCAATGTTTAACTTTTTTGACTGCAAATGACTATTCCATGTAAATTATCACTTTTGGAACAAATATAAGTGTGTTTGTGTCACTTTAATGCCTGAAATTGGTTGAAATAGAAGCTTCTGAATAGGAGAAAAAGTCTGTAATAATGGCAATTTTGGTCACATTGAGGCTTGAAAAAGTAGTTATTCAACATGAGGCACATTCCAAATGACATTTTGAATCAATTTTTCTACAGTCCAAAAAATCAATTTTCTGATGAAAAACGATGACCGGTGACCTGTCGAAATTTCTCCAGATGGTCAGAAATGGAAATTTTTCAATGTTTAACTTTTTTGACTGCAAAAGACTATTCCATGTAAATTATCACTTTTGGAACAAATATAAGTGTGTTTGAGTCACTTTAATGCCTGAAATTGGTTGAAATAGAAGCTTCTGAATAGGAGAAAAAGTCTGTAATAATGGCAATTTTGGTCACATTGAGGCTTGAAAAAGTAGTTATTCAACATGAGGCACATTCCAAATGACATTTTGAATCAATTTTTCTACAGTCCAAAAAATCAATATTCTGATGAAAAACGATGACCCGTGACCTGTTGAAATTTCTCCAGATGGTCACAAATGGAAATTTGTCAATGTTTAATTTTTTGACTGCTAATGACTATTCCATGTAAATTATCACTTTTGGACCAAAAATAAGTGTGTTTAGAGTCACATTAATGCCTGAATTTGGTCAAAATAGAAGCTTCTGAATAGGAGAAAAAGTCTGTAATAATGGCAATTTTGGTCACATTGAGGCTTGAAAAAGTAGTTATTCAACATGAGGCACATTCCAAATGACATTTTGAATCAATTTTTCTACAGTCCAAAAAATCAATTTTCTGATGAAAAACGATGACCCGTGACCTGTCGAAATTTCTCCAGATGGTCACAAATGGAAATTTTTCAATGTTTAATTTTTTTACTGCTAATGACTATTCCATGTAAATTATCACTTTTGGACCAAAAATAAGTGTGTTTAGAGTCACATTAATGCCTGAAATTGGTTGAAATAGAAGCTTCTGAATAGGAGAAAAAGTCTGTAATAATGGCAATTTTGGTCACATTGAGGCTTGAAAAAGTGGTTATTCAACATGAGGCACATTCCAAATGACATTTTGAATCAATTTTTCTACAGTCCAAAAAATCAATTTTCTGATGAAAAACAATGACCTGTGTGTGACCTGTCGAAATTTCTCCAGATGGTCAGAAATGGAAATTTTTAAATGTTTATTTTTTTGACTGCTAATGACTATTCCATGTAAATTATCACTTTTGGAACAAAAATAAATGTGTTTAGAGTCACATTAATGCCTGAAATTGATCAAAATAGAAGCTTCTGAATAGGAAAAAAAGTCTGTAATAATGGCAATTTTGGTCACATTGAGGCTTGAAAAAGTAGTTATTCAACATGAGGCACATTCCAAATGACATTTTGAATCAATTTTTCTACAGTCCAAAAAATCAATTTTCTGACGAAAAATGATGACCCGTGACCTGTCGAAATTTCTCCAGATGGTCACAAATGGAAATTTGTCAATGTTTAATTTTTTGACTGCTAATGACTATTCCATGTAAATTATCAATTTTGGACCAAAAATAAGTGTGTTTAGAGTCACTTTAATGCCTGAAATTGGTCGAAATAGAAGATTCTGAATAGGAGAAAAAGTCTGTAATAATGGCAATTTTGGTCACATTGAGGCTTTAAAAAGTAGTTATTCAACATGAGGCACATTCCAAATGACATTTTGAATCAATTTTTCTACAGTCCAAAAAATCAATTTTCTGATGAAAAACGATGACCGGTGACCTGTTGAAATTTCTCCAGATGGTCAGAAATGGAAATTTTTCAATGTTTAACTTTTTTGACTGCAAATGACTATTCCATGTAAATTATCACTTTTGGAACAAATATAAGTGTGTTTGTGTCACTTTAATGCCTGAAATTGGTTGAAATAGAAGCTTCTGAATAGGAGAAAAAGTCTGTAATAATGGCAATTTTGGTCACATTGAGGCTTGAAAAAGTAGTTATTCAACATGAGGCACATTCCAAATGACATTTTGAATCAATTTTTCTACAGTCCAAAAAATCAATATTCTGATGAAAAACGATGACCCGTGACCTGTCGAAATTTCTCCAGATGGTCACAAATGGAAATTTGTCAATGTTTAATTTTTTGACTGCTAATGACTAGTCCATGTAAATTATCACTTTTGGAACAAAAATAAGTGTGTTTAGAGTCACATTAATGCCTGAAATTGGTCAAAATAGAAGCTTCTGGATAGGAGAAAAAGTCTGTAATAATGGCAATTTTGGTCACATTGAGGCTTTAAAAAGTAGTTATTCAACATGAGGCACATTCCAAATGACATTTTGAATCAATTTTTCTACAGTCCAAAAAATCAATTTTCTGATGAAAAACGATGACCGGTGACCTGTCGAAATTTCTCCAGATGGTCAGAAATGGAAATTTTTCAATGTTTAACTTTTTTGACTGCAAAAGACTATTCCATGTAAATTATCACTTTTGGAACAAATATAAGTGTGTTTGAGTCACTTTAATGCCTGAAATTAGTTGAAATAGAAGCTTCTGAATAGGAGAAAAAGTCTGTAATAATGGCAATTTTGGTCACATTGAGGCTTGAAAAAGTAGTTATTCAACATGAGGCACATTCCAAATGACATTTTGAATCAATTTTTCTACAGTCCAAAAAATCAATTTTCTGACGAAAAACGATGACCCGTGACCTGTCGAAATTTCTCCAGATGGTCACAAATGGAAATTTGTCAATGTTTAATTTTTTGACTGCTAATGACTATTCCATGTAAATTATCACTTTTGGACCAAAAATAAGTGTGTTTAGAGTCACATTAATGCCTGAAATTGATCAAAATAGAAGCTTCTGAATAGGAGAAAAAGTCTGTAATAATGGCAATTTTGGTCACATTGAGGCTTGAAAAAGTAGGTATTCAACATGAGGCACATTCCAAATGACATTTTAAATGAATTTTTCTACAGTCCAAAAAATCAATTTTCTGATGAAAAACGATGACCCGTGACCTGTCGAAATTTCTCCAGACGGTCTGAAATGGAAATGTTTTAATGTTTAAGTTTTTTGACTGCAAATGACTATTCCATGTAAATTATAATTTTTTGAACAAAAATAAGTGTGTTTAGAGTCACTTTAGTGCCTGAAATTGGTCGAAATAGAAGCTTCTGAATAGGAGAAAAAGTCTGTAATAATGGCAATTTTATTCACATTGAGGCTTCTAAAAGTATTTATTCAACATGAGGCACATTCCAAATGACATTTTGAATCAATTTTTCTACAGTCCAAAAAAATCAATTTTCTGATGAAAAACGATGACCCGTGACCTGTCGAAATTTCTCCAGATAGTCAGAAATGGAAATATTTCAATGTTTAATTTTTTGACTGCTAATGACTATTCCATGTAAATTATCACTTTTGGAACAAAAATAAGTGTGTTTAGAGTCACATTAATGCCTGAAATTGGTCAAAATAGAAACTTCTGAATAGGAGAAAAAGTCTGTAATAATGGCAATTTTGGTCACATTGAGGCTGTAAAAAGTAGTTATTCAACATGAAGCACATTCCAAATGACATTTTGAATCAATTTTTCTACAGTCCAAAAAATTAATTTTCTGATGAAAAACGATGACCCGTGACCTGTCGAAATTTCTCCAGATGGTCAGAAATGGAAATTTTGTCATGTTTAATTTTTTGACTGCTAATGACTATTCCACGTAAATTATAATTTTTGGAACAAAAATAAGTGTGTTTAGAGTCACTTTAGTGCCAGAAATTGGTCGAAATAGAAGCTTCTGAATAGGAGAAAAAGTCTGTAATAATGGCAATTTTATTCACATTGAGGCTTTTAAAAGTAGTTATTCAACATGAGGCACATTCCAAATGACATTTTGAATCAATTTTTCTACAGTCCAAAAAATCAATTTTCTGATGAAAAACGATGACCGGTGACCTGTCAAAATTTCTCCAGATGGTCAGAAATGGAAATTTTTCAATGTTTAACTTTTTTGACTGCAAATGACTATTCCATGTAAATTATCACTTTTGGACCAAAAATAAGTGTGTTTAGAGTCACATTAATGCCTGAAATTGGTTGAAATAGAAGCTTCTGAATAGGAGAAAAAGTCTGTAATAATGGCAATTTTGGTCACATTGAGGCTTGAAAAAGTGGTTATTCAACATGAGGCACATTCCAAATGACATTTTGAATCAATTTTTCTACAGTCCAAAAAATCATTTTTCTGATGAAAAACGATGACCCGTGCCTGTCGAAATTTCTCCAGATGGTCAGAAATGGACATTTTTAAATGTTTAAATTTTTGACTGCTAATGACTATTCCATGTAAATTATCACTTTTGGAACAAAAATAAGTGTGTTTAGAGTCACATTAATCCCTGAAATTGGTCAAAATAGAAGCTTCTGAATAGGAGAAAAAGTCTGTAATAATGGCAATTTTGGTCACATTGAGGCTTGAAAAAGTGGTTATTCAACATGAGGCACATTCCAAATGACATTTTGAATCAATTTTTCTACAGTCCAAAAAATCAATTTTCTGATGAAAAACAATGACCTGTGTGTGACCTGTCGAAATTTCTCCAGATGGTCAGAAATGGAAATTTTTCAATGTTTATTTTTTTGACTGCTAATGACTATTCCATGTAAATTATCACTTTTGGAACAAAAATAAGTGTGTTTAGAGTCACATTATGCCTGAAATTGGTCAAAATAGAAGCTTCTGAATAGGAAAAAAAGTCTGTAATAATGGCAATTTTGGTCACATTGAGGCTTGAAAAAGTAGTTATTCAACATGAGGCACATTCCAAATGACATTTTGAATCAATTTTTCTACAGTCCAAAAAATCAATTTTCTGACGAAAAATGATGACCCGTGACCTGTCGAAATTTCTCCAGATGGTCACAAATGGAAATTTGTCAATGTTTAATTTTTTGACTGCTAATGACTATTCCATGTAAATTATCAATTTTGGACCAAAAATAAGTGTGTTTAGAGTCACATTAATGCCTGAAATTGGTCAAAATAGAAGCTTCTGAATAGGAGAAAAAGTCTGTAATAATGGCAATTTTGGTCACATTGAGGCTTGAAAAAGTAGTTATTCAACATGAGGCACATTCCAAATGACATTTTGAATCAATTTTTCTAAAGTCCAAAAAATCAATTTTCTGATGAAAAACGATGACCCGTGACCTGTCAAAATTTCTCCAGATGGTCAGAAATGGACATTTTTCAATGTTTAATTTTTTGACTGCTAATGACTATTCCATGTAAATTATCACTTTTGGAACAAAAATAAGTGTGTTTAGAGTCACTTTAATGCCTGAAATTGGTCGAAATAGAAGATTCTGAATAGGAGAAAAAGTCTGTAATAATGGCAATTTTGGTCACATTGAGGCTTTAAAAAGTAGTTATTCAACATGAGGCACATTCCAAATGACATTTTGAATCAATTTTTCTACAGTCCAAAAAATCAATTTTCTGATGAAAAACGATGACCGGTGACCTGTCGAAATTTCTCCAGATGGTCAGAAATGGAAATTTTTCAATGTTTAACTTTTTTGACTGCAAAAGACTATTCCATGTAAATTATCACTTTTGGAACAAATATAAGTGTGTTTGAGTCACTTTAATGCCTGAAATTAGTTGAAATAGAAGCTTCTGAATAGGAGAAAAAGTCTGTAATAATGGCAATTTTGGTCACATTGAGGCTTGAAAAAGTAGTTATTCAACATGAGGCACATTCCAAATGACATTTTGAATCAATTTTTCTACAGTCCAAAAAATCAATATTCTGATGAAAAACGATGACCCGTGACCTGTCGAAATTTCTCCAGATGGTCACAAATGGAAATTTGTCAATGTTTAATTTTTTGACTGCTAATGACTAGTCCATGTAAATTATCACTTTTGGAACAAAAATAAGTGTGTTTAGAGTCACATTAATGCCTGAAATTGGTCAAAATAGAAGCTTCTGGATAGGAGAAAAAGTCTGTAATAATGGCAATTTTGGTCACATTGAGGCTTTAAAAAGTAGTTATTCAACATGAGGCACATACCAAATGACATTTTGAATCAATTTTTCTACAGTCCCAAAAATCAATTTTCTGATGAAAAACGATGACCGGTGACCTGTCGAAATTTCTCCAGATGGTCAGAAATGGAAATTTTTCAATGTTTAACTTTTTTGACTGCAAAAGACTATTCCATGTAAATTATCACTTTTGGAACAAATATAAGTGTGTTTGAGTCACTTTAATGCCTGAAATTAGTTGAAATAGAAGCTTCTGAATAGGAGAGAAAGTCTGTAATAATGGCAATTTTGGTCACATTGAGGCTTGAAAAAGTAGTTATTCAACATGAGGCACATTCCAAATGACATTTTGAATCAATTTTTCTACAGTCCAAAAAATCAATTTTCTGACGAAAAACGATGACCCGTGACCTGTCGAAATTTCTCCAGATGGTCACAAATGGAAATTTGTCAATGTTTAATTTTTTGACTGCTAATGACTATTCCATGTAAATTATCACTTTTGGACCAAAAATAAGTGTGTTTAGAGTCACATTAATGCCTGAAATTGATCAAAATAGAAGCTTCTGAATAGGAGAAAAAGTCTGTAATAATGGCAATTTTGGTCACATTGAGGCTTGAAAAAGTAGGTATTCAACATGAGGCACATTCCAAATGACATTTTAAATGAATTTTTCTACAGTCCAAAAAATCAATTTTCTGATGAAAAACGATGACCCGTGACCTGTCGAAATTTCTCCAGACGGTCTGAAATGGAAATGTTTTAATGTTTAAGTTTTTTGACTGCAAATGACTATGCCATGTAAATTATAATTTTTTGAACAAAAATAAGTGTGTTTAGAGTCACTTTAGTGCCTGAAATTGGTCGAAATAGAAGCTTCTGAATAGGAGAAAAAGTCTGTAATAATGGCAATTTTATTCACATTGAGGCTTCTAAAAGTAGTTATTCAACATGAGGCACATTCCAAATGACATTTTGAATCAATTTTTCTACAGTCCAAAAAATCAATTTTCTGATGAAAAACGATGACCCGTGACCTGTCGAAATTTCTCCAGATGGTCAGAAATGGAAATATTTCAATGTTTAATTTTTTGACTGCTAATGACTATTCCATGTAAATTATCACTTTTGGAACAAAAATAAGTGTGTTTAGAGTCACATTAATGCCTGAAATTGGTCAAAATAGAAACTTCTGAATAGGAGAAAAAGTCTGTAATAATGGCAATTTTGGTCACATTGAGGCTGTAAAAAGTAGTTATTCAACATGAAGCACATTCCAAATGACATTTTGAATCAATTTTTCTACAGTCCAAAAAATTAATTTTCTGATGAAAAACGATGACCCGTGACCTGTCGAAATTTCTCCAGATGGTCAGAAATGGAAATTTTGTCATGTTTAATTTTTTGACTGCTAATGACTATTCCACGTAAATTATAATTTTTGGAACAAAAATAAGTGTGTTTAGAGTCACTTTAGTGCCAGAAATTGGTCGAAATAGAAGCTTCTGAATAGGAGAAAAAGTCTGTAATAATGGCAATTTTATTCACATTGAGGCTTTTAAAAGTAGTTATTCAACATGAGGCACATTCCAAATGACATTTTAAATCAATTTTTCAACAGTCCAAAAAATCAATTTTCTGATGAAAAACAATGACCCGTGACCTGTCGAAATTTCTCCAGATGGTCAGAAATGGAAATTTTTCATTGTTCAATTTTTTGACTGCTAATGACTATTCCATGTACATTATCACTTTTGGAACAAAAATAAGTGTGTTTAGAGTCACATTAATGCCTGAAATTGGTCAAAATAGAAGCTTCTGAATAGGAGAAAAAGTCTGTAATAATGACAATTTTGGTCACATTGAGGCTTTAAAAAGTAGTTATTCAACATGAGGCACATTCCAAATGACATTTTGAATCAATTTTTCTACAGTCCAAAAAATCAATTTTCTGATGAAAAACGATGACCCGTGACCTGTCGAAATTTCTCCAGATGGTCACAAATGGAAATTTTTCAATGTTTAATTTTTTGACTGCTTATGACTATTCCATGTAAATTATCACTTTTGGAACAAAAATAAGTGTGTTTAGAGTCACTTTAGTGCCTGAAATTGGTCGAAAAAGAAGCTTCTGAATAGGAGAAAAAGTTTGTAATAATGGCAATTTTATTCACATTGAGGCTTCTAAAAGTAGTTATTCAACATGAGGCACATTCCAAATGACATTTTAAATTAATTTTTCTACAGTCCAAAAAATCAATTTTCTGATGAAAAACGATGACCCGTGACCTGTCGAAATTTCTCCAGATGGTCAGAAATGGAAATTTTTTAATGTTTAATTTTAGACTGCAAATGACTATTCCATGTAAATTATCACTTTTGGAACAAAAATAAGTGTGTTTAGAGTCACATTAAAGCCTGAAATTGGTCAAAATAGAAGCTTCTGGATAGGAGAAAAAGTCTGTAATAATGGCAATTTTGGTCACATTGAGGCTTTAAAAAGTAGTTATTCAACATGAGGCACATTCCAAATGACATTTTGAATCAATTTTTCTACAGTCCAAAAAATCAATTTTCTGATGAAAAACGATGACCGGTGACCTGTCGAAATATCTCCAGATGGTCAGAAATGGAAATTTTTCAATGTTTAACTTTTTTGACTGCAAATGACTATTCCATGTAAATTATCACTTTTGGAACAAATATAAGTGTGTTTGAGTCACTTTAATGCCTGAAATTGGTTGAAATAGAAGCTTCTGAATAGGAGAAAAACTCTTTAATAATGGCAATTTTGGTCACATTGAGGCTTGAAAAAGTAGTTATTCAACATGAGGCACATTCCAAATGACATTTTAAATCAATTTTTCTACAGTCCAAAAAATCAATTTTCTGATGAAAAACGATGACCCGTGACCTGTCGAAATTTCTTCAGATGGTCAGAAATGGAAATTTTTCAATGTTAAATTTTTTGACTGCTAATGACTATTCCATGTAAATTATCACTTTTGGAACAAAAATAAGTGTGTTTAGAGTCACATTAATGCCTGAAATTGGTCAGAATAGAAGCTTCTGGATAGGAGAAAAAGTCTGTAATAATGGCAATTTTGGTCACATTGAGGCTTTAAAAAGTAGTTATTCAACATGAGGCACATTCCAAATGACATTTTGAATCAATTTTTCTACAGTCCAAAAAATCAATTTTCTGATGAAAAACGATGACCCGTGACCTGTCGAAATTTCTCCAGATGGTCAGAAATGGAAATTTTTCAATGTTTAACTTTTTTGACTGCAAAAGACTATTCCATGTAAATTATCACTTTTGGAACAAATATAAGTGTGTTTGAGTCACTTTAATGCCTGAAATTGGTTGAAATAGAAGCTTCTGAATAGGAGAAAAAGTCTGTAATAATGGCAATTTTGGTCACATTGAGGCTTGAAAAAGTAGTTATTCAACATGAGGCACATTCCAAATGACATTTTAAATGAATTTTTCTACAGTCCAAAAAATCAATTTTCTGATGAAAAACGATGACCCGTGACCTGTCGAAATTTCTCCTGACGGTCAGAAATGGACATTTTTCAATGTTTAATTTTTTGACTGCAAATGACTATTCCATGTAAATTATAATTTTTTGAACAAAAATAAGTGTGTTTAGAGTCACTTTAGTGCCAGAAATTGGTCGAAACAGAAGCTTCTGAATAGGAGAAAAAGTCTGCAATAATGGCAATTTTATTCACATTGAGGCTTTTAAAAGTAGTTATTCAACATGAGGCACATTCCAAGTGACATTTTAAATCAATTTTTCTACAGTCAAAAAAATCAATTTTCTGATGAAAAACGATGACCCGTGACCTGTCGAAATTTCTCCAGATGGTCACAAATGGAAATTTGTCAATGTTTAATTTTTTGACTGCTAATGACTATTCCATGTAAATTATCAATTTTGGACCAAAAATAAGTGTGTTTAGAGTCACATTAATGCCTGAAATTGGTCAAAATAGAAGCTTCTGAATAGGAGAAAAAGTCTGTAATAATGGCAATTTTGGTCACATTGAGGCTTGAAAAAGTAGTTATTCAACATGAGGCACATTCCAAATGACATTTTGAATCAATTTTTCTAAAGTCCAAAAAATCAATTTTCTGATGAAAAACGATGACCCGTGACCTGTCGAAATTTCTCCAGATGGTCAGAAATGGACATTTTTCAATGTTTAATTTTTTGACTGCTAATGACTATTCCATGTAAATTATCACTTTTGGAACAAAAATAAGTGTGTTTAGAGTCTTATTAATGCCTGAAATTGGTCAAAATAGAAGCTTCTGGATAGGTGAAAAAGTCTGTAATAATGGTAATTTTGGACACATTGAGGCTTGAAAAAGTAGGTATTCAACATGAGGCACATTCCAAATGACATTTTAAATGAATTTTTCTACAGTCCAAAAAATCAATTTTCTGATGAAAAACGATGACCCGTGACCTGTCGAAATTTCTCCAGATGGTCAGAAATGAAAATTTTTTAATGTTTAATTTTTTGACTGCAAATGACTATTCCATGTAAATTATAATTTTTTGAACAAAAATAAGTGTGTTTAGAGTCACTTTAGTGCCTGAAATTGGTAGAAATAGAAGCTTCTGAATAGGAGAAAAAGTCTGTAATAATGCCAATTTTATTCACATTGAGGCTGTAAAAAGTAGTTATTCAACATGAGGCACATTCCAAATGACATTTTGAATCAATTTTTCTACAGTCCAAAAAATTAATTTTCTGATGAAAAACGATGACCCGTGACCTGTCGAAATTTCTCCAGATGGTCAGAAATGGAAATTTTGTCGTGTTTAATTTTTTGACTGCTAATGACTATTCCATGTAAATTATCACTTTTGAAACAAAAATAAGTGTGTTTAGAGTTTCTTTAATGCCTGAAATTGGTCGAAATAGAAGCTTCTAAATAGGAGAAAAAGTCTGTAATAATGGCAATTTTGGTCACATTGAGGCTTTAAAAATAGTTATTCAACATGAGGCACATTCCAAATGACATTCTGAATCAATTTTTCTACAGTCCAAAAAATCAATTTTCTGATGAAAAACGATGACCCGTGACCTGTCGAAATTTCTCCAGATGGTCAGAAATGGAATTTTTTTAATGTTTAATTTTTTGACTGCAAACAACTATTCCATGTAAATTATAATTTTTGGAACAAAACTAAGTGTGTTTAGAGTCACTTTAATGCAAGTCTGTAATAATGGCAATTTTGGTCACATTGAGGCTTTAAAAAGTAGTTATTCAACATGAGGCACATTCCAAATGACATTTTGAATCAATTTTTCTACAGTCCAAAAAATCAATTTTCTGATGAAAAACGATGACCGGTGACCTGTTGAAATTTCTCCAGATGGTCAGAAATGGAAATTTTTCAATGTTTAACTTTTTTGACTGCAAATGACTATTCCATGTAAATTATCACTTTTGGAATAAATATAAGTGTGTTTGAGTCACTTTAATGCCTGAAATTGGTTGAAATAGAAGCTTCTGAATAGGAGAAAAAGTCTGTAATAATGGCAATTTTGGTCACATTGAGGCTTGAAAAAGTAGTTATTCAACATGAGGCACATTCCAAATGACATTTTGAATCAATTTTTCTACAGTCCAAAAAATCAATTTTCTGATGAAAAACGATGACCGGTGACCTGTCGAAATTTCTCCAGATGGTCAGAAATGGAAATTTTTCAATGTTTAACTTTTTTGACTGCTAATGACTATTCCATGTAAATTATCACTTTTGGAACAAATATAAGTGTGTTTGTGTCACTTTAATGCCTGAAATTGGTTGAAATAGAAGCTTCTGAATAGGAGAAAAAGTCTGTAATAATGGCAATTTTGGTCACATTGAGGCTTGAAAAAGTAATTATTCAACATGAGGCACATTCCAAATGACATTTTGAATCAATTTTTCTACAGTCCAAAAAATCAATTTTCTGATGAAAAACGATGACCGGTGACCTGTCGAAATTTCTCCAGATGGTCAGAAATGGAAATTTTTCAATGTTTAACTTTTTTGACTGCAAAAGACTATTCCATGTAAATTATCACTTTTGGAACAAATATAAGTGTGTTTGAGTCACTTTAATGCCTGAAATTGGTTGAAATAGAAGCTTCTGAATAGGATTAAAAGTCTGTAATAATGGCAATTTTGGTCACATTGAGGCTTAAAAAAGTAGTTATTCAACATGAGGCACATTCCAAATGACATTTTGAATCAATTTTTCTACAGTCCAAAAAATCAATTTTCTAATGAAAAACAATGACCGGTGACCTGTCGAAATTTCTCCAGATGGTCAGAAATGGAAATTTTTCAATGTTTAACTTTTTTGACTGCAAATGACTATTCCATGTAAATTATCACTTTTGGAACAAATATAAGTGTGTTTGAGTCACTTTAATGCCTGAAATTGGTTGAAATAGAAGCTTCTGAATAGGAGAAAAAGTCTGTAATAATGGCAATTTTGTTCACATTGAGGCTTGAAAAAGTGGTTATTCAACATGAGGCACATTCCAAATGACATTTTGAATCAATTTTTCTACAGTCCAAAAAATCAATTTTCTGATGAAAAACGATGACCCGTGACCTTTCGAAATTTCTCCAGATGGTCACAAATGGAAATTTGTCAATGTTTAAATTTTTGACTGCTAATGACTATTCCATGTAAATTATCACTTTTGGAACAAAAATAAGTGTGTTTAGAGTCACATTAATGCCTGAAATTGATCAAAATAGAAGCTTCTGAATAGGAGAAAAAGTCTGTAATAATGGCAATTTTGGTCACATTGAGGCTTGAAAAAGTGGTTATTCAACATGAGGCACATTCCAAATGACATTTTGAATCAATTTTTCTACAGTCCAAAAAATCAATTTTCTGATGAAAAACGATGACCCGTAACCTGTCGAAATTTCTCCAGACGGTCTGAAATGGAAATGTTTTAATGTTTAACTTTTTTGACTGCAAATGACTATTCCATGTAAATTATCACTTTTGGAACAAATATAAGTGTGTTTGTGTCACTTTAATGCCTGAAATTGGTTGAAATAGAAGCTTCTGAATAGGAGAAAAAGTCTGTAATAATGGCAATTTTGGTCACATTGAGGCTTGAAAAAGTAGTGATTCAACATGAGGCACATTCCAAATGACATTTTGAATCAATTTTTCTACAGTCCAAAAAATCAATTTTCTGACGAAAAATGATGACCCGTGACCTGTCGAAATTTCTCCAGATGGTCACAAATGGAAATTAGTCAATGTTTAATTTTTTGACTGCTAATGACTATTCCATGTAAATTATCAATTTTGGACCAAAAATAAGTGTGTTTAGAGTCACATTAATGCCTGAAATTGGTCAAAATAGAAGCTTCTGAATAGGAGAAAAAGTCTGTAATAATGGCAATTTTGGTCACATTGAGGCTTGAAAAAGTAGTTATTCAACATGAGGCACATTCCAAATGACATTTTGAATCAATTTTTCTAAAGTCCAAAAAATCAATTTTCTGATGAAAAACGATGACCCGTGACCTGTCGAAATTTCTCCAGATGGTCAGAAATGGAAATTTTTCAATGTTTAACTTTTTTGACTGCAAATGACTATTCCATGTAAATTATCACTTTTGGAACAAATATAAGTGTGTTTGTGTCACTTTAATGCCTGAAATTGGTTGAAATAGAAGCTTCTGAATAGGAGAAAAAGTCTGTAATAATGGCAATTTTGGTCACATTGAGGCTTGAAAAAGTAGTTATTCAACATGAGGCACATTCCAAATGACATTTTGAATCAATTTTTCTACAGTCCAAAAAATCAATTTTCTGACGAAAAACGATGACCCGTGACCTGTCGAAATTTCTCCAGATGGTCACAAATGGAAATTTGTCAATGTTTAATTTTTTGACTGCTAATGACTATTCCATGTAAATTATCACTTTTGGACCAAAAATAAGTGTGTTTAGAGTCACATTAATGCCTGAAATTGATCAAAATAGAAGCTTCTGAATAGGAGAAAAAGTCCGTAATAATGGCAATTTTGGTCACATTGAGGCTTGAAAAAGTAGGTATTCAACATGAGGCACATTCCAAATGACATTTTAAATGAATTTTTCTACAGTCCAAAAAATCAATTTTCTGATGAAAAACGATGACCCGTGACCTGTCGAAATTTCTCCAGACGGTCTGAAATGGAAATGTTTTAATGTTTAAGTTTTTTGACTGCAAATGACTATTCCATGTAAATTATAATTTTTTGAACAAAAATAAGTGTGTTTAGAGTCACATTAATGCCTGAAATTGGTCAAAATAGAAACTTCTGAATAGGAGAAAAAGTCTGTAATAATGGCAATTTTGGTCACATTGAGGCTGTAAAAAGTAGTTATTCAACATGAAGCACATTCCAAATGACATTTTGAATCAATTTTTCTACAGTCCAAAAAATTAATTTTCTGATGAAAAACGATGACCCGTGACCTGTCGAAATTTCTCCAGATGGTCAGAAATGGAAATTTTGTCATGTTTAATTTTTTGACTGCTAATGACTATTCCACGTAAATTATCACTTTTGAAACAAAAATAAGTGTGTTTAGAGTTTCTTTAATGCCTGAAATTGGTCGAAATAGAAGCTTCTGAATAGGAGAAAAAGTCTGTAATAATGGCAATTTTGGTCACATTGAGGCTTTAAAAAGTAGTTATTCAACATGAGGCACATTCCAAATGACATTCTGAATCAATTTTTCTACAGTCCAAAAAATCAATTTTCTGATGAAAAACGATGACCCGTGACCTGTCGAATTTTCTCCAGATGGTCAGAAATGGAAATTTTTTAATGATTAATGTTTTGACTGCAAATGACTATTCCATGTAAATTATAATTTTTGGAACAAAAATAAGTGTGTTTAGAGTCACTTTAGTTCCAGAAATTGGTCGAAATAGAAGCTTCTGAATAGGAGAAAAAGTCTGTAATAATGGCAATTTTATTCACATTGAGGCTTTTAAAAGTAGTTATTCAACATGAGGCACATTCCAAATGACATTTTAAATCAATTTTTCTACAGTCAAAAAAATCAATTTTCTGATGAAAAACGATGACCCGTGAACTGTCGAAATTTCTCCAGATGGTCAGAAATGGAAATTTTTCATTGTTCAATTTTTTGACTGCTAATGACTATTCCATGTACATTATCACTTTTGGAACAAAAATAAGTGTTTAGAGTCACATTAATGCCTGAAATTGGTCAAAATAGAAGCTTCTGAATAGGAGAAAAAGTATGTAATAATGGCAATTTTGGTCACATTGAGGCTTAAAAAAGTAGTTATTCAACATGAGGCACATTCCAAATGACATTTTGAATCAATTTTTCTACAGTCCAAAAAATCAATTTTCTAATGAAAAACAATGACCGGTGACCTGTCGAAATTTCTCCAGATGGTCAGAAATGGAAATTTTTCAATGTTTAACTTTTTTGACTGCAAATGACTATTCCATGTAAATTATCACTTTTGGAACAAATATAAGTGTGTTTGAGTCACTTTAATGCCTGAAATTGGTTGAAATAGAAGCTTCTGAATAGGAGAAAAAGTCTGTAATAATGGCAATTTTGTTCACATTGAGGCTTGAAAAAGTGGTTATTCAACATGAGGCACATTCCAAATGACATTTTGAATCAATTTTTCTACAGTCCAAAAAATCAATTTTCTGATGAAAAACGATGACCCGTGACCTTTCGAAATTTCTCCAGATGGTCACAAATGGAAATTTGTCAATGTTTAAATTTTTGACTGCTAATGACTATTCCATGTAAATTATCACTTTTGGAACAAAAATAAGTGTGTTTAGAGTCACATTAATGCCTGAAATTGATCAAAATAGAAGCTTCTGAATAGGAGAAAAAGTCTGTAATAATGGCAATTTTGGTCACATTGAGGCTTGAAAAAGTGGTTATTCAACATGAGGCACATTCCAAATGACATTTTGAATCAATTTTTCTACAGTCCAAAAAATCAATTTTCTGATGAAAAACGATGACCCGTAACCTGTCGAAATTTCTCCAGACGGTCTGAAATGGAAATGTTTTAATGTTTAACTTTTTTGACTGCAAATGACTATTCCATGTAAATTATCACTTTTGGAACAAATATAAGTGTGTTTGTGTCACTTTAATGCCTGAAATTGGTTGAAATAGAAGCTTCTGAATAGGAGAAAAAGTCTGTAATAATGGCAATTTTGGTCACATTGAGGCTTGAAAAAGTAGTGATTCAACATGAGGCACATTCCAAATGACATTTTGAATCAATTTTTCTACAGTCCAAAAAATCAATTTTCTGACGAAAAATGATGACCCGTGACCTGTCGAAATTTCTCCAGATGGTCACAAATGGAAATTAGTCAATGTTTAATTTTTTGACTGCTAATGACTATTCCATGTAAATTATCAATTTTGGACCAAAAATAAGTGTGTTTAGAGTCACATTAATGCCTGAAATTGGTCAAAATAGAAGCTTCTGAATAGGAGAAAAAGTCTGTAATAATGGCAATTTTGGTCACATTGAGGCTTGAAAAAGTAGTTATTCAACATGAGGCACATTCCAAATGACATTTTGAATCAATTTTTCTAAAGTCCAAAAAATCAATTTTCTGATGAAAAACGATGACCCGTGACCTGTCGAAATTTCTCCAGATGGTCAGAAATGGAAATTTTTCAATGTTTAACTTTTTTGACTGCAAATGACTATTCCATGTAAATTATCACTTTTGGAACAAATATAAGTGTGTTTGTGTCACTTTAATGCCTGAAATTGGTTGAAATAGAAGCTTCTGAATAGGAGAAAAAGTCTGTAATAATGGCAATTTTGGTCACATTGAGGCTTGAAAAAGTAGTTATTCAACATGAGGCACATTCCAAATGACATTTTGAATCAATTTTTCTACAGTCCAAAAAATCAATTTTCTGACGAAAAACGATGACCCGTGACCTGTCGAAATTTCTCCAGATGGTCACAAATGGAAATTTGTCAATGTTTAATTTTTTGACTGCTAATGACTATTCCATGTAAATTATCACTTTTGGACCAAAAATAAGTGTGTTTAGAGTCACATTAATGCCTGAAATTGATCAAAATAGAAGCTTCTGAATAGGAGAAAAAGTCCGTAATAATGGCAATTTTGGTCACATTGAGGCTTGAAAAAGTAGGTATTCAACATGAGGCACATTCCAAATGACATTTTAAATGAATTTTTCTACAGTCCAAAAAATCAATTTTCTGATGAAAAACGATGACCCGTGACCTGTCGAAATTTCTCCAGACGGTCTGAAATGGAAATGTTTTAATGTTTAAGTTTTTTGACTGCAAATGACTATTCCATGTAAATTATAATTTTTTGAACAAAAATAAGTGTGTTTAGAGTCACATTAATGCCTGAAATTGGTCAAAATAGAAACTTCTGAATAGGAGAAAAAGTCTGTAATAATGGCAATTTTGGTCACATTGAGGCTGTAAAAAGTAGTTATTCAACATGAAGCACATTCCAAATGACATTTTGAATCAATTTTTCTACAGTCCAAAAAATTAATTTTCTGATGAAAAACGATGACCCGTGACCTGTCGAAATTTCTCCAGATGGTCAGAAATGGAAATTTTGTCATGTTTAATTTTTTGACTGCTAATGACTATTCCACGTAAATTATCACTTTTGAAACAAAAATAAGTGTGTTTAGAGTTTCTTTAATGCCTGAAATTGGTCGAAATAGAAGCTTCTGAATAGGAGAAAAAGTCTGTAATAATGGCAATTTTGGTCACATTGAGGCTTTAAAAAGTAGTTATTCAACATGAGGCACATTCCAAATGACATTCTGAATCAATTTTTCTACAGTCCAAAAAATCAATTTTCTGATGAAAAACGATGACCCGTGACCTGTCGAATTTTCTCCAGATGGTCAGAAATGGAAATTTTTTAATGATTAATGTTTTGACTGCAAATGACTATTCCATGTAAATTATAATTTTTGGAACAAAAATAAGTGTGTTTAGAGTCACTTTAGTTCCAGAAATTGGTCGAAATAGAAGCTTCTGAATAGGAGAAAAAGTCTGTAATAATGGCAATTTTATTCACATTGAGGCTTTTAAAAGTAGTTATTCAACATGAGGCACATTCCAAATGACATTTTAAATCAATTTTTCTACAGTCAAAAAAATCAATTTTCTGATGAAAAACGATGACCCGTGAACTGTCGAAATTTCTCCAGATGGTCAGAAATGGAAATTTTTCATTGTTCAATTTTTTGACTGCTAATGACTATTCCATGTACATTATCACTTTTGGAACAAAAATAAGTGTTTAGAGTCACATTAATGCCTGAAATTGGTCAAAATAGAAGCTTCTGAATAGGAGAAAAAGTATGTAATAATGGCAATTTTGGTCACATTGAGGCTTTAAAAAGTAGTTATTCAACATGAGGCACATTCCAAATGCCATTTTGAATCAATTTTTCTACAGTCCAAAAAATCAATTTTCTGATGAAAAACTATGACCCGTGACCTGTCGAAATTTCTCCAGATGGTCACAAATGGAAATTTTTCAATGTTTAATTTTTTGACTGCTTATGACTATTCCATGTAAATTATCACTTTTGGAACAAAAATAAGTGTGTTTAGAGTCACTTTAGTGCCTGAAATTGGTCGAAATATAAGCTTCTGAATAGGAGAAAAAGTTTGTAATAATGGCAATTTTATTCACATTGAGGCTTCTAAAAGTAGTTATTCAACATGAGGCACATTCCAAATGACATTTTAAATTAATTTTTCTACAGTCCAAAAAATCAATTTTCTGATGAAAAACGATGACCCGTGACCTGTTGAAATTTCTCCAGATGGTCAGAAATGGAAATTTTTTAATGTTTAATTTTAGACTGCAAATGACTATTCCATGTAAATTATCACTTTTGGAACAAAAATAAGTGTGTTTAGAGTCACATTAATGCCTGAAATTGGTCAAAATAGAAGCTTCTCGATAGGAGAAAAAGTCTGTAATAATGGCAATTTTGGTCACATTGAGGCTTGAAAAAGTAGTTATTCAACATGAGGCACATTCCAAATGACATTTTGAATCAATTTTTCTACAGTCCAAAAAATCAATTTTCTGATGAAAAACGATGACCCGTGACCTGTCGAAATTTCTCCAGATGGTCACAAATGGAAATTTTTCAATGTTTAATTTTTTTACTGCTAATGACTATTCCATGTAAATTATCACTTTTGGACCAAAAATAAGTGTGTTTAGAGTCACATTAATGCCTGAAATTGGTTGAAATAGAAGCTTCTGGATAGGAGAAAAAGTCTGTAATAATGGCAATTTTGGTCACATTGAGGCTTGAAAAAGTGGTTATTCAACATGAGGCACATTCCAAATGACATTTTGAATCAATTTTTCTACAGTCTAAAAAATCAATTTTCTGATGAAAAACAATGACCTGTGTGTGACCTGTCGAAATTTCTCCAGATGGTCAGAAATGGAAATTTTTCAATGTTTATTTTTTTGACTGCTAATGACTATTCCATGTAAATCACTTTTGGAACAAAAATAAGTGTGTTTAGAGTCACATTAATGCCTGAAATTGGTCAAAATAGAAGCTTCTGAATAGGAAAAAAAGTCTGTAATAATGGCAATTTTGGTCACATTGAGGCTTGAAAAAGTAGTTATTCAACATGAGGCACATTCCAAATGACATTTTGAATCAATTTTTCTACAGTCCAAAAAATCAATTTTCTGACGAAAAATGATGACCCGTGACCTGTCGAAATTTCTCCAGATGGTCACAAATGGAAATTTGTCAATGTTTAATTTTTTGACTGCCAATGACTATTCCATGTAAATTATCAATTTTGGACCAAAAATAAGTGTGTTTAGAGTCACATTAATGCCTGAAATTGGTCAAAATAGAAGCTTCTGAATAGGAGAAAAAGTCTGTAATAATGGCAATTTTGGTCACATTGAGGCTTTAAAAAGTAGTTATTCAACATGAGGCACATTCCAAATGACATTTTGAATCAATTTTTCTACAGTCCAAAAAATCAATTTTCTGATGAAAAACGATGACCGGTGACCTGTTGAAATTTCTCCAGATGGTCAGAAATGGAAATTTTTCAATGTTTAACTTTTTTGACTGCAAATGACTATTCCATGTAAATTATCACTTTTGGAACAAATATAAGTGTGTTTGAGTCACTTTAATGCCTGAAATTGGTTGAAATAGAAACTTCTGAATAGGAGAAAAAGTCTGTAATAATGGCAATTTTGGTCACATTGAGGCTGTAAAAAGTAGTTATTCAACATGAAGCACATTCCAAATGACATTTTGAATCAATTTTTCTACAGTCCAAAAAATTAATTTTCTGATGAAAAACGATGACCCGTGACCTGTCGAAATTTCTCCAGATGGTCAGAAATGGAAATTTTGTCATGTTTAATTTTTTGACTGCTAATGACTATTCCACCTAAATTATCACTTTTGAAACAAAAATAAGTGTGTTTAGAGTTTCTTTAATGCCTGAAATTGGTCGAATTAGAAGCTTCTGAATAGGAGAAAAAGTCTGTAATAATGGCAATTTTGGTCACATTGAGGCTTTAAAAAGTAGTTATTCAACATGAGGCACATTCCAAATGACATTCTGAATCAATTTTTCTACAGTCCAAAAAATCAATTTTCTGATGAAAAACGATGACCCGTGACCTGTCGAAATTTCTCCAGATGGTCACAAATGGAAATTTGTCAATGTTTAATTTTTTGACTGCTAATGACTATTCCATGTAAATTATCACTTTTGGACCAAAAATAAGTGTGTTTAGAGTCACATTAATGCCTGAAATTGATCAAAATAGAAGCTTCTGAATAGGAGAAAAAGTCTGTAATAATGGCAATTTTGGTCACATTGAGGCTTGAAAAAGTAGGCATTCAACATGAGGCACATTCCAAATGACATTTTAAATGAATTTTTCTACAGTCCAAAAAATCAATTTTCTGATGAAAAACGATGACCCGTGACCTGTCGAAATTTCTCCAGACGGTCTGAAATGGAAATGTTTTAATGTTTAAGTTTTTTGACTGCAAATGACTATTCCATGTAAATTATAATTTTTTGAACAAAAATAAGTGTGTTTAGAGTCACTTTAGTGCCTGAAATTGGTCGAAATAGAAGCTTCTGAATAGGAGAAAAAGTCTGTAATAATGGCAATTTTATTCACATTGAGGCTTCTAAAAGTATTTATTCAACATGAGGCACATTCCAAATGACATTTTGAATCAATTTTTCTACAGTCCAAAAAATCAATTTTCTGATGAAAAACGATGACCCGTGACCTGTCGAAATTTCTCCAGATGGTCAGAAATGGAAATATTTCAATGTTTAATTTTTTGACTGCTAATGACTATTCCATGTAAATTATCACTTTTGGAACAAAAATAAGTGTGTTTAGAGTCACATTAATGCCTGAAATTGGTCAAAATAGAAACTTCTGAATAGGAGAAAAAGTCTGTAATAATGGCAATTTTGGTCACATTGAGGCTGTAAAAAGTAGTTATTCAACATGAAGCACATTCCAAATGACATTTTGAATCAATTTTTCTACAGTCCAAAAAATTAATTTTCTGATGAAAAACGATGACCCGTGACCTGTCGAAATTTCTCCAGATGGTCAGAAATGGAAATTTTGTCATGTTTAATTTTTTGACTGCTAATGACTATTCCACGTAAATTATAATTTTTGGAACAAAAATAAGTGTGTTTAGAGTCACTTTAGTGCCAGAAATTGGTCGAAATAGAAGCTTCTGAATAGGAGAAAAAGTCTGTAATAATGGCAATTTTATTCACATTGAGGCTTTTAAAAGTAGTTATTCAACATGAGGCACATTCCAAATGACATTTTGAATCAATTTTTCTACAGTCCAAAAAATCAATTTTCTGATGAAAAACGATGACCGGTGACCTGTCGAAATTTCTCCAGATGGTCAGAAATGGAAATTTTTCAATGTTTAACTTTTTTGACTGCAAATGACTATTCCATGTAAATTATCACTTTTGGACCAAAAATAAGTGTGTTTAGAGTCACATTAATGCCTGAAATTGGTTGAAATAGAAGCTTCTGAATAGGAGAAAAAGTCTGTAATAATGGCAATTTTGGTCACATTGAGGCTTGAAAAAGTGGTTATTCAACATGAGGCACATTACAAATGACATTTTGAATCAATTTTTCTACAGTCCAAAAAATCATTTTTCTGATGAAAAACGATGACCCGTGCCTGTCGAAATTTCTCCAGATGGTCAGAAATGGACATTTTTAAATGTTTAAATTTTTGACTGCTAATGACTATTCCATGTAAATTATCACTTTTGGAACAAAAATAAGTGTGTTTAGAGTCACATTAATGCCTGAAATTGGTCAAAATAGAAGCTTCTGGATAGGAGAAAAAGTCTGTAATAATGGCAATTTTGGTCACATTGAGGCTTTAAAAAGTAGTTATTCAACATGAGGCACATTCCAAATGACATTTTGCATCAATTTTTCTACAGTCCAAAAAATCAATTTTCTGATGAAAAACGATGACCGGTGACCTGTTGAAATTTCTCCAGATCGTCAGAAATGGAAATTTTTCAATGTTTAACTTTTTTGACTGCAAATGACTATTCCATGTAAATTATCACTTTTGGTACAAATATAAGTGTGTTTGAGTCACTTTAATGCCTGAAATTGGTTGAAATAGAAGCTTCTGAATAGGAGAAAAAGTCTGTAATATTGGCAATTTTGGTCACATTGAGGCTTGAAAAAGTAGTTATTCAACATGAGGCACATTCCAAACGACATTTTGAATCAATTTTTCAACAGTCCAAAAAATCAATTTTCTGATGAAAAACAATGACCTGTGTGTGACCTGTCGAAATTTCTCCAGATGGTCAGAAATGGAAATTTTTCAATGTTTATTTTTTTGACTGCTAATGACTATTCCATGTAAATTATCACTTTTGGAACAAAAATAAGTATGTTTAGAGTCACATTAATGCCTGAAATTGGTCAAAATAGAAGCTTCTGAACAGGAAAAAAGTCTGTAATAATGGCAATTTTGGTCACATTGAGGCTTGAAAAAGTAGTTATTCAACATGAGGCACATTCCAAATGACATTTTGAATCAATTTTTCTACAGTCCAAAAAATCAATTTTCTGACGAAAAATGATGACCCGTGACCTGTCGAAATTTCTCCAGATGGTCACAAATGGAAATTTGTCAATGTTTAATTTTTTGACTGCTAATGACTATTCCATGTAAATTATCAATTTTGGACCAAAAATAAGTGTGTTTAGAGTCACATTAATGCCTGAAAATGGTCAAAATAGAAGCTTCTGAATAGGAGAAAAAGTCTGTAATAATGGCAATTTTGGTCACATTGAGGCTTGAAAAAGTAGTTATTCAACATGAGGCACATTCCAAATGACATTTTGAATCAATTTTTCTAAAGTCCAAAAAATCAATTTTCTGATGAAAAACGATGACCCGTGACCTGTCGAAATTTCTCCAGATGGTCAGAAATGGACATTTTTCAATGTTTAATCTTTTGACTGCTAATGACTATTCCATGTAAATTATCACTTTTGGAACAAAAATAAGTGTGTTTAGAGTCTTATTAATGCCTGAAATTGGTCAAAATAGAAGCTTCTGGATAGGTGAAAAAGTCTGTAATAATGGCAATTTTGGTCACATTGAGGCTTTAAAAAGTAGTTATTCAACATGAGGCACATTCCAAATGCCATTTTGAATCAATTTTTCTACAGTCCAAAAAATCAATTTTCTGATGAAAAACGATGACCCGTGACCTGTCGAAATTTCTCCAGATGGTCAAAAATGAAAATTTTTTAATGTTTAATTTTTTGACTGCAAATGACTATTCCATATAAATTATAATTTTTTGAACAAAAATAAGTGTGTTTAGAGTCACTTTAATGCCTGAAATTGGTCGAAATAGAAGCTTCTGAATAGGAGAAAAAGTCTGTAATAATGGCAATTTTGGTCACATTGAGGCTTGAAAAAGTGGTTATTCAACATGAGGCACATTCCAAATGACATTTTGAATCAATTTTTCTACAGTCCAAAAAATGAATTTTCTGATGAAAAACGATGACCCGTGACCTGTCGAAATTTCTCCAGATGGTCAGAAATGGAAATTTTTCAATGTTTAATTTTTTGACTGCTAATGACTATTCCATGTAAATTATCACTTTTGGTACAAATATAAGTGTGTTTGAGTCACTTTAATGCCTGAAATTGGTTGAAATAGAAGCTTCTGAATAGGAGAAAAAGTCTGTAATATTGGCAATTTTGGTCACATTGAGGCTTGAAAAAGTAGTTATTCAACATGAGGCACATTCCAAATGACATTTTGAATCAATTTTTCTACAGTCCAAAAAATCAATTTTCTGATGAAAAACAATGACCTGTGACCTGTCGAAATTTCTCCAGATGGTCACAAATGGAAATTTGTCAATGTTTAATTTTTTGACTGCTAATGACTATTCCATGTAAATTATCACTTTTGGACCAAAAATAAGTGTGTTTAGAGTCACATTAATGCCTGAAATTGGTCAAAATAGAAGCTTCTGAATAGGTGAAAAAGTCTGTAATAATGGCAATTTTGGTCACATTGAGGCTTTAAAAAGTAGTTATTCAACATGAGGCACATTCCAAATGCCATTTTGAATCAATTTTTCTACAGTCCAAAAAATCAATTTTCTGATGAAAAACGATGACCCGTGACCTGTCGAAATTTCTCCAGATGGTCAGAAATGGAAATTTTTCAATGTTTAATTTTTTGACTGCTAATGACTATTCCATGTAAATTATCACTTTTGGACCAAAAATAAGTGTGTTTAGAATCACATTAATGCCTGAAATTGGTCAAAATAGAAGCTTCTGAATAGGAGAAAAAGTCTGTAATAATGGCAATTTTGGTCACATTGAGGCTTGAAAAAGTAGGTATTCAACATGAGGCACATTCCAAATGACATTTTAAATGAATTTTTCTACAGTCCAAAAAATCAATTTTCTGATGAAAAACGATGACCCGTGACCTGTCGAAATTTCTCCAGATGGTCAAAAATGGAAATTTTTTAATGTTTAATTTTTTGACTGCAAATGACTATTCCATGTAAATTATAATTTTTTGAACAAAAATAAGTGTGTTTAGAGTCACTTTAATGCCTGAAATTGGTCGAAATAGAAGCTTCTGAATAGGAGAAAAAGTCTGTAATAATGGCAATTTTGGTCACATTGAGGCTTGAAAAAGTGGTTATTCAACATGAGGCACATTCCAAATGACATTTTGAATCAATTTTTCTACAGTCCAAAAAATGAATTTTCTGATGAAAAACGATGACCCGTGACCTGTCGAAATTTCTCCAGATGGTCAGAAATGGAAATTTTTCAATGTTAAATTTTTTGACTGCTAATGACTATTCCATGTAAATTATCACTTTTGGTACAAATATAAGTGTGTTTGAGTCACTTTAATGCCTGAAATTGGTTGAAATAGAAGCTTCTGAATAGGAGAAAAAGTCTGTAATATTGGCAATTTTGGTCACATTGAGG
Organism: Triturus cristatus; assembly: GCF_964204655.1. NCBI lineage: Eukaryota > Metazoa > Chordata > Amphibia > Caudata > Salamandridae > Triturus > Triturus cristatus. The sequence continues at coordinate 388,355,421 of NC_140592.1, read as the reverse complement.
CTTGAAAAAGTAGTTATTCAACATGAGGCACATTCCAAATGACATTTTGAATCAATTTTTCTACAGTCCAAAAAATCAATTTTCTGATGAAAAACAATGACCTGTGACCTGTCGAAATTTCTCCAGATGGTCACAAATGGAAATTTGTCAATGTTTAATTTTTTGACTGCTAATGACTATTCCATGTAAATTATCACTTTTGGACCAAAAATAAGTGTGTTTTGAGTCACATTAATGCCTGAAATTGGTCAAAATAGAAGCTTCTGAATAGGAGAAAAAGTCTGTCATAATGGCAATTTTGGTCACATTGAGGCTTGAAAAAGTGGTTATTCAACATGAGGCACATTCCAAATGACATTTTGAATCAATTTTTCTACAGTCCAAAAAATGAATTTTCTGATGAAAAACGATGACCCGTGACCTGTCGAAATTTCTCCAGAAGGTCAGAAATGGAAATTTTTCAATGTTTAATTTTTTGACTGCTAATGACTATTCCATGTAAATTATCACTTTTGGTACAAATATAAGTGTGTTTGAGTCACTTTAATGCCTGAAATTGGTTGAAATAGAAGCTTCTGAATAGGAGAAAAAGTCTGTAATATTGGCAATTTTGGTCACATTGAGGCTTGAAAAAGTAGTTATTCAACATGAGGCACATTCCAAATGACATTTTGGATCAATTTTTCTACAGTCCAAAAAATCAATTTTCTGATGAAAAACAATGACCTGTGACCTGTCGAAATTTCTCCAGATGGTCACAAATGGAAATTTGTCAATGTTTAATTTTTTGACTGCTAATGACTATTCCATGTAAATTATCACTTTTGGACCAAAAATAAGTGTGTTTAGAGTCACATTAATGCCTGAAATTGGTCAAAATAGAAGCTTCTGAATAGGAGAAAAAGTCTGTAATAATGGCAATTTTGGTCACATTGAGGCTTGAAAAAGTAGTTATTCAACATGAGGCACATTCCAAAAGACATTTTGAATCAATTTTTCTACAGTCCAAAAAATCAATTTTCTGATGAAAAACAATGACCTGTGACCTGTCGAAATTTCTCCAGATGGTCAAAAATGGAAATTTTTCAATGTTTAACTTTTTTGACTGCAAATGACTATTCCATGTAAATTATCACTTTTGGAACAAATATAAGTGTGTTTAGAGTCACTTTAATGCCTGAAATTGGTCGAAATAGGAGCTTCTGAATAGGAAAAAAAGTCTGTAATAATGGCAATTTTGGTCACATTGAGGCTTGAAAAAGTAGTTATTCAACATGAGGCACATTCCAAATGACATTTTTAATCAATTTTTCTACAGTCCAAAAAATCAATTTTCTGATGAAAAACGATGACCCGTGACCTGTCGAAATTTCTCCAGATGGTCACAAATGGAAATTTTTCAATGTTTAATTTTTTTACGGCTAATGACTATTCCATGTAAATTATCACTTTTGGACCAAAAATAAGTGTGTTTAGTCACATTAATGCCTGAAATTGGTCGAAATAGAAGCTTCTGAATAGGAGAAAAAGTCTGTAATAATGGCAATTTTGGTCACATTGAGGCTAGAAAAAGTGGTTATTCAACATGAGGCACATTCCAAATGACATTTTGAATCAATTTTTCTACAGTCCAAAAAATCAATTTTCTGATGAAAAACGATGACCCGTGACCTGTCGAAATTTCTCCAGATGGTCAGAAATGGACATTTTTCAATGTTTAATTTTTTGACTGCTAATGACTATTCCATGTAAATTATCACTTTTGGAACAAAAATAAGTGTGTTTAGAGTCACATTAATGCCTGAAATTGGTCAAAATAGAAGCTTCTAGATAGGAGAAAAAGTCTGTAATAATGGCAATTTTGGTCACATTGAGGCTTGAAAAAGTAGTTATTCAACATGAGGCACATTCCAAATGACATTTTGAATCAATTTTTCTACAGTCCAAAAAATCAATTTTCTGATGAAAAACGATGACCCGTGACCTGTCGAAATTTCTCCAGATTGTCAGAAATGGAATTTTTGTAATGTTTAATTTTTTGACTGCAAATAACTATTCCATGTAAATTATAATTTTTGGAACAAAACTAAGTGTGTTTAGAGTCACTTTAATGCAAGTCTGTAATAATGGCAATTTTGGTCACATTGAGGCTTTAAAAAGTAGTTATTCAACATGAGGCACATTCCAAATGACATTTTGAATCAATTTTTCTACAGTCCAAAAAATCAATTTTCTGATGAAAAACGATGACCCGACCTGTCGAAATTTCTCCAGATGGTCACAAATGGAAATTTTTCAATGTTTAATTTTTTTACTGCTAATGACTATTCCATGTAAATTATCACTTTTGGACCAAAAATAAGTGTGTTTAGAGTCACATTAATGCCTGAAATTGGTTGAAATAGAAGCTTCTGGATAGGAGTAAAAGTCTGTAATAATGGCAATTTTGGTCACATTGAGGCTTGAAAAAGTAGTTATTCAACATGAGGCACATTCCAAATGCCATTTTGAATCAATTTTTCTACAGTCCAAAAAATCAATTTTCTGATGAAAAACGATGACCCGTGACCTGTCGAAATTTCTCCAGATGGTCAGAAATGGAAATTTTTTAATGTTTAATTTTTTGACTGCAAATGACTATTCCATGTAAATTATAATTTTTTGAACAAAAATAAGTGTGTTTAGAGTCACTTTAGTGCCTGAAATTGGTAGAAATAGAAGCTTCTGAATAGGAGAAAAAGTCTGTAATAATGCCAATTTTATTCACATTGAGGCTGTAAAAAGTAGTTATTCAACATGAGGCACATTCCAAATGACATTTTGAATCAATTTTTCTACAGTCCAAAAAATTAATTTTCTGATGAAAAACGATGACCCGTGACCTGTCGAAATTTCTCCAGATGGTCAGAAATGGAAATTTTGTCGTGTTTAAGTTTTTTGACTGCTAATGACTATTCCATGTAAATTATCACTTTTGAAACAAAAATAAGTGTGTTTAGAGTTTCTTTAATGCCTGAAATTGGTCGAAATAGAAGCTTCTGAATAGGAGAAAAAGTCTGTAATAATGGCAATTTTGGTCACATTGAGGCTTTAAAAAGTAGTTATTCAACATGAGGCACATTCCAAATGCCATTTTGAATCAATTTTTCTACAGTCCAAAAAATCCATTTTCTGATGAAAAACGATGACCCGTGACCTGTCGAAATTTCTCCAGATGGTCAGAAATGGAAATTTTTCAATGTTTAATTTTTTGACTGCTAATGACTATTCCATGTAAATTATCACTTTTGGACCAAAAATAAGTGTGTTTAGAATCACATTAATGCCTGAAATTGGTCAAAATAGAAGCTTCTGAATAGGAGAAAAAGTCTGTAATAATGGCAATTTTGGTCACATTGAGGCTTGAAAAAGTAGGTATTCAACATGAGGCACATTCCAAATGACATTTTAAATGAATTTTTCTACAGTCCAAAAAAATCAATTTTCTGATGAAAAACGATGACCCGTGACCTGTCGAAATTTCTCCAGATGGTCAGAAATGGAAATTTTTTGACTGCAAATGACTATTCCATGTAAATTACAATGTTTTGAACAAAAATAAGTGTGTTTAGAGTCACTTTAGTGCCTGAAATTGGTAGAAATAGAAGCTTCAGCATAGGAGAAAAAAGTCATTAATAATGCCAATTTTATTCACATTGAGGCTGTAAAAAGTAGTTATTCAACATGAGGCACATTCCAAATGACATTTTGAATCAATTTTTCTACAGTCCAAAAAATCAATTTTCTGACGAAAAATGATGACCCGTGACCTGTCGAAATTTCTCCAGATGGTCACAAATGGAAATTTGTCAATGTTTAAGTTTTTTGACTGCTAATGACTATTCCATGTAAATTATCAATTTTGGACCAAAAATAAGTGTGTTTAGAGTCACATTAATGCCTGAAATTGGTCAAAATAGAAGCTTCTGAATAGGAGAAAAAGTCTGTAATAATGGCAATTTTGGTCACATTGAGGCTTGAAAAAGTAGTTATTCAACATGAGGCACATTCCAAATGACATTTTGAATCAATTTTTCTAAAGTCCAAAAAATCAATTTTCTGATGAAAAACGATGACCCGTGACCTGTCGAAATTTCTCCAGATGGTCAGAAATGGACATTGACTGCTAATGACTATTCCATGTAAATTATCACTTTTGGAACAAAAATAAGTGTGTTTAGAGTCTTATTAATGCCTGAAATTGGTCAAAATAGAAGCTTCTGGATAGGTGAAAAAGTCTGTAATAATGGCAATTTTGGTCACATTGAGGCTTTAAAAAGTAGTTATTCAACATGAGGCACATTCCAAATGCCATTTTGAATCAATTTTTCTACAGTCCAAAAAATCAATTTTCTGATGAAAAACGATGACCCGTGACCTGTCGAAATTTCTCCAGATGGTCAGAAATGGAAGATTTTCAATGTTTAATTTTTTGACTGCTAATGACTATTCCATGTAAATTATCACTTTTGGACCAAAAATAAGTGTGTTTAGAATCACATTAATGCCTGAAATTGGTCAAAATAGAAGCTTCTGAATAGGAGAAAAAGTCTGTAATAATGGCAATTTTGGTCACATTGAGGCTTGAAAAAGTAGGTATTCAACATGAGGCACATTCCAAATGACATTTTAAATGAATTTTTCTACAGTCCAAAAAATCAATTTTCTGATGAAAAACGATGACCCGTGACCTGTCGAAATTTCTCCAGATGGTCAGAAATGGAAATTTTTTGACTGCAAATGACTATTCCATGTAAATTATAATTTTTTGAACAAAAATAAGTGTGTTTAGAGTCACTTTAGTGCCTGAAATTGGTAGAAATAGAAGCTTCTGAATAGGAGAAAAAGTCTGTAATAATGCCAATTTTATTCACATTGAGGCTGTAAAAAGTAGTTATTCAACATGAGGCACATTCCAAATGACATTTTGAATCAATTTTTCTACAGTCCAAAAAATTAATTTTCTGATGAAAAACGATGACCCGTGACCTGTCGAAATTTCTCCAGATGGTCAGAAATGGAAATTTTGTCGTGTTTAAGTTTTTTGACTGCTAATGACTATTCCATGTAAATTATCACTTTTGAAACAAAAATAGGTGTGTTTAGAGTTTCTTTAATGCCTGAAATTGGTCGAAATAGAAGCTTCTGAATATGAGAAAAAGTCTGTAATAATGGCAATTTTGGTCACATTGAGGCTTTAAAAATAGTTATTCAACATGAGGCACATTCCAAATGACATTCTGAATCAATTTTTCTACAGTCTAAAAAATCAATTTTCTGATGAAAAACGATGACCCGTGACCTGTCGAAATTTCTCCAGATGGTCAGAAATGGAATTTTTTTAATGTTTAATTTTTTGACTGCAAATAACTATTCCATGTAAATTATAATTTTTGGAACAAAACTAAGTGTGTTTAGAGTCACTTTAATGCAAGTCTGTAATAATGGCAATTTTGGTCACATTGAGGCTTTAAAAATTAGTTATTCAACATGAGGCACATTCCAAATGACATTTTGAATCAATTTTTCTAAAGTCCAAAAAATCAATTTTCTGATGAAAAACGATGACCCGTGACCTGTCGAAATTTCTCCAGATGGTCAGAAATGGACATTTTTCAATGTTTAATTTTTTGACTGCTAATGACTATTCCATGTAAATTATCACTTTTGGAACAAAAATAAGTGTGTTTAGAGTCTTATTAATGCCTGAAATTGGTCAAAATAGAAGCTTCTGGATAGGTGAAAAAGTCTGTAATAATGGCAATTTTGGTCACATTGAGGCTTTAAAAAGTAGTTATTCAACATGAGGCACATTCCAAATGCCATTTTGAATCAATTTTTCTACAGTCCAAAAAATTAATTTTCTGATGAAAAACGATGACCCGTGACTTGTCGAAATTTCTCCAGATGGTCAGAAATGGAAATTTTTCAATGTTTAATTTTTTGACTGCTAATGACTATTCCATGTAAATTATCACTTTTGGACCAAAAATAAGTGTGTTTAGAATCACATTAATGCCTGAAATTGGTCAAAATAGAAGCTTCTGAATAGGAGAAAAAGTCTGTAATAATGGCAATTTTGGTCACATTGAGGCTTGAAAAAGTAGGTATTCAACATGAGGCACATTCCAAATGACATTTTAAATGAATTTTTCTACAGTCCAAAAAATCAATTTTCTGATGAAAAACGATGACCGTGACCTGTCGAAATTTCTCCAGATGGTCACAAATGGAAATTTGTCAATGTTTAATTTTTTGACTGCTAATGACTATTCCATGTAAATTATCACTTTTGGACCAAAAATAAGTGTGTTTAGAGTCACATTAATGCCTGAATTTGGTCAAAATAGAAGCTTCTGAATAGGAGAAAAAGTCTGTAATAATGGCAATTTTGGTCACATTGAGGCTTGAAAAAGTAGTTATTCAACATGAGGCACATTCCAAATGACATTTTGAATCAATTTTTCTACAGTCCAAAAAATCAATTTTCTGATGAAAAACAATGACCTGTGACCTGTCGAAAGTTCTCCAGATGGTCAGAAATGGAAATTTTTCAATGTTAAATTTTTTGACTGCTAATGACTATTCCATGTAAATTATCACTTTTGGAACAAAAATAAGTGTGTTTAGAGTCACATTAATGCCTGAAATTGGTCAAAATAGAAGCTTCTGAATAGGAGAAAAAGTCTGTAATAATGGCAATTTTGGTCACATTGAGGCTTGAAAAAGTAGTTATTCAACATGAGGCACATTCCAAATGACATTTTGAATCAATTTTTCTACAGTCCAAAAAATCAATTTTCTGATGAAAAACAATGACCTGTGACCTGTCGAAAGTTCTCCAGATGGTCAGAAATGGACATTTTTCAATGTTTAAATTTTTGACTGCTAATGACTATTCCATGTAAATTATCACTTTTGGAACAAAAATAAGTGTGTTTAGAGTCACATTAATGCCTGAAATTGGTCGAAATAGAAGCTTCTGAATAGGAGAAAAAGTCTGTAATAATGGCAATTTTGGTCACATTGAGGCTTGAAAAAGTGGTTATTCAACATGAGGCACATTCCAAATGACATTTTGAATCAATTTTTCTACAGTCCAAAAAATCAATTTTCTGATGAAAAACAATGACCTGTGTGTGACCTGTCGAAATTTCTCCAGATGGTCAGAAATGGAAATTTTTCAATGTTTATTTTTTTGACTGCAAATGACTATTCCATGTAAATTATCACTTTTGGAACAAATATAAGTGTGTTTAGAGTCACTTTAATGCCTGAAATTGGTCGAAATAGGAGCTTCTGAATAGGAGAAAAAGTCTGTAATAATGGCAATTTTGGTCACATTGAGGCTTGAAAAAGTGGTTATTCAACATGAGGCACATTCCAAATGACATTTTGAATCAATTTTTCTACAGTCCAAAAAATCAATTTTCTGATGAAAAACGATGACCCGTGACCTGTCGAAATTTCTCCAGATGGTCAGAAATGGAAATTTTTCAATGTTTAACTTTTTTAACTGCAAATGACTATTCCATGTAAATTATCACTTTTGGTACAAAAATAAGTGTGTTTAGAGTCACATTAATGCCTGAAATTGGTCAAAATAGAAGCTTTTGAATAGGAAAAAAAGTCTGTAATAATGGCAATTTTGGTCACATTGAGGCTTGAAAAAGTAGTTATTCAACATGAGGCACATTCCAAATGACATTTTGAATCAATTTTTCTACAGTCCAAAAAATCAATTTTCTGATGAAAAACGATGACCCGTGACCTGTCGAAATTTCTCCAGATGGTCACAAATGGAAATTTTTCAATGTTTAATTTTTTTACGGCTAATGACTATTCCATGTAAATTATCACTTTTGGACCAAAAATAAGTGTGTTTAGTCACATTAATGCCTGAAATTGGTCGAAATAGAAGCTTCTGAATAGGAGAAAAAGTCTGTAATAATGGCAATTTTGGTCACATTGAGGCTAGAAAAAGTGGTTATTCAACATGAGGCACATTCCAAATGACATTTTGAATCAATTTTTCTACAGTCCAAAAAATCAATTTTCTGATGAAAAACGATGACCCGTGACCTGTCGAAATTTCTCCAGATGGTCAGAAATGGACATTTTTCAATGTTTAATTTTTTGACTGCTAATGACTATTCCATGTAAATTATCACTTTTGGAACAAAAATAAGTGTGTTTAGAGTCACATTAATGCCTGAAATTGGTCAAAATAGAAGCTTCTAGATAGGAGAAAAAGTCTGTAATAATGGCAATTTTGGTCACATTGAGGCTTGAAAAAGTAGTTATTCAACATGAGGCACATTCCAAATGACATTTTGAATCAATTTTTCTACAGTCCAAAAAATCAATTTTCTGATGAAAAACGATGACCGGTGATCTGTCGAAATTTCTCCAGATGGTCAAAAATGGAAATTTTTCAATGTTTAACTTTTTTGACTGCAAATGACTATTCCATGTAAATTATCACTTTTGGAACAAATATAAGTGTGTTTAGAGTCACTTTAATGCCTGAAATTAGTCGAAATAGAAGCTTCTGAATAGGAGAAAAAGTCTGTAATAATGGCAATTTTGGTCACATTGAGGCTTGAAAAAGTAGTTATTCAACATGAGGCACATTCCAAATGACATTTTGAATCAATTTTTCTACAGTCCAAAAAATCAATTTTCTGATGAAAAACGATGACCCGTGACCTGTCGAAATTTCTCCAGATTGTCAGAAATGGAAATTTTTCAATGTTTAATTTTTTTACTGCTAATGACTATTCCATGTAAATTATCACTTTTGGACCAAAAATAAGTGTGTTTAGAGTCACATTAATGCCTGAAATTGGTTGAAATAGAAGCTTCTGGATAGGAGAAAAAGTCTGTAATAATGGCAATTTTGGTCACATTGAGGCTTGAAAAAGTAGTTATTCAACATGAGGCACATTCCAAATGACATTTTGAATCAATTTTTCTAAAGTCCAAAAAATCAATTTTCTGATGAAAAACGATGACCCGTGACCTGTCGAAATTTCTCCAGATGGTCAGAAATGGACATTTTTCAATGTTTAATTTTTTGACTGCTAATGACTATTCCATGTAAATTATCACTTTTGGAACAAAAATAAGTGTGTTTAGAGTCTTATTAGCCTGAAATTGGTCAAAATAGAAGCTTCTGGATAGGTGAAAAAGTCTGTAATAATGGCAATTTTGGTCACATTGAGGCTTTAAAAAGTAGTTATTCAACATGAGGCACATTCCAAATGCCATTTTGAATCAATTTTTCTACAGTCCAAAAAATCAATTTTCTGATGAAAAACGATGACCCGTGACCTGTCGAAATTTCTCCAGATGGTCAGAAATGGAAATTTTTTAATGTTTAATTTTTTGACTGCAAATGACTATTCCATGTAAATTATAATTTTTTGAACAAAAATAAGTGTGTTTAGAGTCACTTTAGTGCCTGAAATTGGTAGAAATAGAAGCTTCTGAATAGGAGAAAAAGTCTGTAATAATGCCAATTTTATTCACATTGAGGCTGTAAAAAGTAGTTATTCAACATGAGGCACATTCCAAATGACATTTTGAATCAATTTTTCTACAGTCCAAAAAATTAATTTTCTGATGAAAAACGATGACCCGTGACCTGTCGAAATTTCTCCAGATGGTCAGAAATGGAAATTTTGTCGTGTTTAAGTTTTTTGACTGCTAATGACTATTCCATGTAAATTATCACTTTTGAAACAAAAATAAGTGTGTTTAGAGTTTCTTTAATGCCTGAAATTGGTCGAAATAGAAGCTTCTGAATAGGAGAAAAAGTCTGTAATAATGGCAATTTTGGTCACATTGAGGCTTTAAAAAGTAGTTATTCAACATGAGGCACATTCCAAATGCCATTTTGAATCAATTTTTCTACAGTCCAAAAAATCAATTTTCTGATGAAAAACGATGACCCGTGACCTGTCGAAATTTCTCCAGATGGTCAGAAATGGAAATTTTTCAATGTTTAATTTTTTGACTGCTAATGACTATTCCATGTAAATTATCACTTTTGGACCAAAAATAAGTGTGTTTAGAATCACATTAATGCCTGAAATTGGTCAAAATAGAAGCTTCTGAATAGGAGAAAAAGTCTGTAATAATGGCAATTTTGGTCACATTGAGGCTTGAAAAAGTAGGTATTCAACATGAGGCACATTCCAAATGACATTTTAAATGAATTTTTCTACAGTCCAAAAAAATCAATTTTCTGATGAAAAACGATGACCCGTGACCTGTCGAAATTTCTCCAGATGGTCAGAAATGGAAATTTTTTGACTGCAAATGACTATTCCATGTAAATTACAATGTTTTGAACAAAAATAAGTGTGTTTAGAGTCACTTTAGTGCCTGAAATTGGTAGAAATAGAAGCTTCTGAATAGGAGAAAAAGTCTGTAATAATGCCAATTTTATTCACATTGAGGCTGTAAAAAGTAGTTATTCAACATGAGGCACATTCCAAATGACATTTTGAATCAATTTTTCTACAGTCCAAAAAATCAATTTTCTGACGAAAAATGATGACCCGTGACCTGTCGAAATTTCTCCAGATGGTCACAAATGGAAATTTGTCAATGTTTAAGTTTTTTGACTGCTAATGACTATTCCATGTAAATTATCAATTTTGGACCAAAAATAAGTGTGTTTAGAGTCACATTAATGCCTGTAATTGGTCAAAATAGAAGCTTCTGAATAGGAGAAAAAGTCTGTAATAATGGCAATTTTGGTCACATTGAGGCTTGAAAAAGTAGTTATTCAACATGAGGCACATTCCAAATGACATTTTGAATCAATTTTTCTAAAGTCCAAAAAATCAATTTTCTGATGAAAAACGATGACCCGTGACCTGTCGAAATTTCTCCAGATGGTCAGAAATGGACATTGACTGCTAATGACTATTCCATGTAAATTATCACTTTTGGAACAAAAATAAGTGTGTTTAGAGTCTTATTAATGCCTGAAATTGGTCAAAATAGAAGCTTCTGGATAGGTGAAAAAGTCTGTAATAATGGCAATTTTGGTCACATTGAGGCTTTAAAAAGTAGTTATTCAACATGAGGCACATTCCAAATGACATTTTGAATCAATTTTTCTACAGTCCAAAAAATTAATTTTCTGATGAAAAACGATGACCCGTGACCTGTCGAAATTTCTCCAGATGGTCAGAAATGGAAATTTTGTCGTGTTTAAGTTTTTTGACTGCTAATGACTATTCCATGTAAATTATCACTTTTGAAACAAAAATAGGTGTGTTTAGAGTTTCTTTAATGCCTGAAATTGGTCGAAATAGAAGCTTCTGAATAGGAGAAAAAGTCTGTAATAATGGCAATTTTGGTCACATTGAGGCTTTAAAAATAGTTATTCAACATGAGGCACATTCCAAATGACATTCTGAATCAATTTTTCTACAGTCCAAAAAATCAATTTTCTGATGAAAAACGATGACCCGTGACCTGTCGAAATTTCTCCAGATGGTCAGAAATGGAATTTTTTTAATGTTTAATTTTTTGACTGCAAATAACTATTCCATGTAAATTATAATTTTTGGAACAAAACTAAGTGTGTTTAAAGTCACTTTAATGCAAGTCTGTAATAATGGCAATTTTGGTCACATTGAGGCTTTAAAAATTAGTTATTCAACATGAGGCACATTCCAAATGACATTTTGAATCAATTTTTCTAAAGTCCAAAAAATCAATTTTCTGATGAAAAACGATGACCCGTGACCTGTCGAAATTTCTCCAGATGGTCAGAAATGGACATTTTTCAATGTTTAATTTTTTGACTGCTAATGACTATTCCATGTAAATTATCACTTTTGGAACAAAAATAAGTGTGTTTAGAGTCTTATTAATGCCTGAAATTGGTCAAAATAGAAGCTTCTGGATAGGTGAAAAAGTCTGTAATAATGGCAATTTTGGTCACATTGAGGCTTTCAAAAGTAGTTATTCAACATGAGGCACATTCCAAATGCCATTTTGAATCAATTTTTCTACAGTCCAAAAAATTAATTTTCTGATGAAAAACGATGACCCGTGACTTGTCGAAATTTCTCCAGATGGTCAGAAATGGAAATTTTTCAATGTTTAATTTTTTGACTGCTAATGACTATTCCATGTAAATTATCACTTTTGGACCAAAAATAAGTGTGTTTAGAATCACATTAATGCCTGAAATTGGTCAAAATAGAAGCTTCTGAATAGGAGAAAAAGTCTGTAATAATGGCAATTTTGGTCACATTGAGGCTTGAAAAAGTAGGTATTCAACATGAGGCACATTCCAAATGACATTTTAAATGAATTTTTCTACAGTCCAAAAAATCAATTTTCTGATGAAAAACGATGACCCGTGACCTGTCGAAATTTCTCCAGATGGTCACAAATGGAAATTTGTCAATGTTTAATTTTTTGACTGCTAATGACTATTCCATGTAAATTATCACTTTTGGACCAAAAATAAGTGTGTTTAGAGTCACATTAATGCCTGAATTTGGTCAAAATAGAAGCTTCTGAATAGGAGAAAAAGTCTGTAATAATGGCAATTTTGGTCACATTGAGGCTTGAAAAAGTAGTTATTCAACATGAGGCACATTCCAAATGACATTTTGAATCAATTTTTCTACAGTCCAAAAAATCAATTTTCTGATGAAAAACAATGACCTGTGACCTGTCGAAAGTTCTCCAGATGGTCAGAAATGGAAATTTTTCAATGTTAAATTTTTTGACTGCTAATGACTATTCCATGTAAATTATCACTTTTGGAACAAAAATAAGTGTGTTTAGAGTCACATTAATGCCTGAAATTGGTCAAAATAGAAGCTTCTGAATAGGAGAAAAAGTCTGTAATAATGGCAATTTTGGTCACATTGAGGCTTGAAAAAGTAGTTATTCAACATGAGGCACATTCCAAATGACATTTTGAATCAATTTTTCTACAGTCCAAAAAATCAATTTTCTGATGAAAAACGATGACCCGTGACCTGTCGAAATTTCTCCAGATGGTCACAAATGGAAATTTTTCAATGTTTAATTTTTTTACTGCTAATGACTATTCCATGTAAATTATCACTTTTGGACCAAAAATAAGTGTGTTTAGAGTCACATTAATGCCTGAAATTGGTTGAAATAGAAGCTTCTGGATAGGAGAAAAAGTCTGTAATAATGGCAATTTTGGTCACATTGAGGCTTGAAAAAGTGGTTATTCAACATGAGGCATATTCCAAATGACATTTTGAATCAATTTTTCTACAGTCCAAAAAATCAATTTTCTGATGAAAAACGATGACCCGTGACCTGTCGAAATTTCTCCAGATGGTCAGAAATGGAAATTTTTCAATGTTTATTTTTTTGACTGCAAATGACTATTCCATGTAAATTATCACTTTTGGAACAAATATAAGTGTGTTTAGAGTCACTTTAATGCCTGAAATTGGTCGAAATAGGAGCTTCTGAATAGGAGAAAAAGTCTGTAATAATGGCAATTTTGGTCACATTGAGGCTTGAAAAAGTGGTTATTCAACATGAGGCACATTCCAAATGACATTTTGAATCAATTTTTCTACAGTCCAAAAAATCAATTTTCTGATGAAAAACGATGACCCGTGACCTGTCGAAATTTCTCCAGATGGTCAGAAATGGAAATTTTTCAATGTTTAACTTTTTTAACTGCAAATGACTATTCCATGTAAATTATCACTTTTGGTACAAAAATAAGTGTGTTTAGAGTCACATTAATGCCTGAAATTGGTCAAAATAGAAGCTTTTGAATAGGAAAAAAAGTCTGTAATAATGGCAATTTTGGTCACATTGAGGCTTGAAAAAGTAGTTATTCAACATGAGGCACATTCCAAATGACATTTTGAATCAATTTTTCTACAGTCCAAAAAATCAATTTTCTGATGAAAAACGATGACCCGTGACCTGTCGAAATTTCTCCAGATGGTCACAAATGGAAATTTTTCAATGTTTAATTTTTTTACGGCTAATGACTATTCCATGTAAATTATCACTTTTGGACCAAAAATAAGTGTGTTTAGTCACATTAATGCCTGAAATTGGTCGAAATAGAAGCTTCTGAATAGGAGAAAAAGTCTGTAATAATGGCAATTTTGGTCACATTGAGGCTAGAAAAAGTGGTTATTCAACATGAGGCACATTCCAAATGACATTTTGAATCAATTTTTCTACAGTCCAAAAAATCAATTTTCTGATGAAAAACGATGACCCGTGACCTGTCGAAATTTCTCCAGATGGTCAGAAATGGACATTTTTCAATGTTTAATTTTTTGACTGCTAATGACTATTCCATGTAAATTATCACTTTTGGAACAAAAATAAGTGTGTTTAGAGTCACATTAATGCCTGAAATTGGTCAAAATAGAAGCTTCTAGATAGGAGAAAAAGTCTGTAATAATGGCAATTTTGGTCACATTGAGGCTTGAAAAAGTAGTTATTCAACATGAGGCACATTCCAAATGACATTTTGAATCAATTTTTCTACAGTCCAAAAAATCAATTTTCTGATGAAAAACGATGACCGGTGATCTGTCGAAATTTCTCCAGATGGTCAAAAATGGAAATTTTTCAATGTTTAACTTTTTTGACTGCAAATGACTATTCCATGTAAATTATCACTTTTGGAACAAATATAAGTGTGTTTAGAGTCACTTTAATGCCTGAAATTAGTCGAAATAGAAGCTTCTGAATAGGAGAAAAAGTCTGTAATAATGGCAATTTTGGTCACATTGAGGCTTGAAAAAGTAGTTATTCAACATGAGGCACATTCCAAATGACATTTTGAATCAATTTTTCTACAGTCCAAAAAATCAATTTTCTGATGAAAAACGATGACCCGTGACCTGTCGAAATTTCTCCAGATTGTCAGAAATGGAATTTTTTTAATGTTTAATTTTTTGACTGCAAATAACTATTCCATGTAAATTATAATTTTTGGAACAAAACTAAGTGTGTTTAGTGTCACTTTAATGCAAGTCTGTAATAATGGCAATTTTGGTCACATTGAGGCTTTAAAAAGTAGTTATTCAACATGAGGCACATTCCAAATGACATTTTGAATCAATTTTTCTACAGTCCAAAAAATCAATTTTCTGATGAAAAACGATGACCGGTGATCTGTCGAAATTTCTCCAGATGGTCAAAAATGGAAATTTTTCAATGTTTAACTTTTTTGACTGCAAATGACTATTCCATGTAAATTATCACTTTTGGACCAAAAATAAGTGTGTTTAGAGTCACATTAATGCCTGAAATTGGTTGAAATAGAAGCTTCTGGATAGGAGAAAAAGTCTGTAATAATGGCAATTTTGGTCACATTGAGGCTTGAAAAAGTAGTTATTCAACATGAGGCACATTCCAAATGACATTTTGAATCAATTTTTCTAAAGTCCAAAAAATCAATTTTCTGATGAAAAACGATGACCCGTGACCTGTCGAAATTTCTCCAGATGGTCAGAAATGGACATTTTTCAATGTTTAATTTTTTAACTGCTAATGACTATTCCATGTAAATTATCACTTTTGGAACAAAAATAAGTGTGTAGAGTCTTATTAATGCCTGAAATTGGTCAAAATAGAAGCTTCTGGATAGGTGAAAAAGTCTGTAATAATGGCAATTTTGGTCACATTGAGGCTTTAAAAAGTAGTTATTCAACATGAGGCACATTCCAAATGCCATTTTGAATCAATTTTTCTACAGTCCAAAAAAATCAATTTTCTGATGAAAAACGATGACCCGTGACTTGTCGAAATTTCTCCAGATGGTCAGAAATGGAAATTTTTCAATGTTTAATTTTTTGACTGCTAATGACTATTCCATGTAAATTATCACTTTTGGACCAAAAATAAGTGTGTTTAGAATCACATTAATGCCTGAAATTGGTCAAAATAGAAGCTTCTGAATAGGAGAAAAAGTCTGTAATAATGGCAATTTTGGTCACATTGAGGCTTGAAAAAGTAGTTATTCAACATGAGGCACATTCCAAATGACATTTTGAATCAATTTTTCTACAGTCCAAAAAATCAATTTTCTGATGAAAAACGATGACCCGTGACCTGTCGAAATTTCTCCAGATGGTCAGAAATGGAAATTTTTCAATGTTTAACTTTTTTAACTGCAAATGACTATTCCATGTAAATTATCACTTTTGGTACAAAAATAAGTGTGTTTAGAGTCACATTAATGCCTGAAATTGGTCAAAATAGAAGCTTTTGAATAGGAAAAAAAGTCTGTAATAATGGCAATTTTGGTCACATTGAGGCTTGAAAAAGTAGTTATTCAACATGAGGCACATTCCAAATGACATTTTGAATCAATTTTTCTACAGTCCAAAAAATCAATTTTCTGATGAAAAACGATGACCCGTGACCTGTCGAAATTTCTCCAGATGGTCACAAATGGAAATTTTTCAATGTTTAATTTTTTTACGGCTAATGACTATTCCATGTAAATTATCACTTTTGGACCAAAAATAAGTGTGTTTAGTCACATTAATGCCTGAAATTGGTCGAAATAGAAGCTTCTGAATAGGAGAAAAAGTCTGTAATAATGGCAATTTTGGTCACATTGAGGCTTGAAAAAGTAGTTATTCAACATGAGGCACATTCCAAATGACATTTTGAATCAATTTTTCTACAGTCCAAAAAATCAATTTTCTGATGAAAAACAATGACCTGTGACCTGTCGAAAGTTCTCCAGATGGTCAGAAATGGAAATTTTTCAATGTTAAATTTTTTGACTGCTAATGACTATTCCATGTAAATTATCACTTTTGGAACAAAAATAAGTGTGTTTAGAGTCACATTAATGCCTGAAATTGGTCAAAATAGAAGCTTCTGAATAGGAGAAAAAGTCTGTAATAATGGCAATTTTGGTCACATTGAGGCTTGAAAAAGTAGTTATTCAACATGAGGCACATTCCAAATGACATTTTGAATCAATTTTTCTACAGTCCAAAAAATCAATTTTCTGATGAAAAACGATGACCCGTGACCTGTCGAAATTTCTCCAGATGGTCACAAATGGAAATTTTTCAATGTTTAATTTTTTTACTGCTAATGACTATTCCATGTAAATTATCACTTTTGGACCAAAAATAAGTGTGTTTAGAGTCACATTAATGCCTGAAATTGGTTGAAATAGAAGCTTCTGAATAGGAAAAAAAGTCTGTAATAATGGCAATTTTGGTCACATTGAGGCTTGAAAAAGTAGTTATTCAACATGAGGCACATTCCAAATGACATTTTGAATCAATTTTTCTACAGTCCAAAAAATCAATTTTCTGATGAAAAACGATGACCCGTGACCTGTCGAAATTTCTCCAGATGGTCACAAATGGAAATTTTTCAATGTTTAATTTTTTTACTGCTAATGACTATTCCATGTAAATTATCACTTTTGGACCAAAAATAAGTGTGTTTAGAGTCACATTAATGCCTGAAATTGGTTGAAATAGAAGCTTCTGGATAGGAGAAAAAGTCTGTAATAATGGCAATTTTGGTCACATTGAGGCTTGAAAAAGTGGTTATTCAACATGAGGCATATTCCAAATGACATTTTGAATCAATTTTTCTACAGTCCAAAAAATCAATTTTCTGATGAAAAACGATGACCCGTGACCTGTCGAAATTTCTCCAGATGGTCAGAAATGGAAATTTTTCAATGTTTATTTTTTTGACTGCAAATGACTATTCCATGTAAATTATCACTTTTGGAACAAATATAAGTGTGTTTAGAGTCACTTTAATGCCTGAAATTGGTCGAAATAGGAGCTTCTGAATAGGAGAAAAAGTCTGTAATAATGGCAATTTTGGTCACATTGAGGCTTGAAAAAGTGGTTATTCAACATGAGGCACATTCCAAATGACATTTTGAATCAATTTTTCTACAGTCCAAAAAATCAATTTTCTGATGAAAAACGATGACCCGTGACCTGTCGAAATTTCTCCAGATGGTCAGAAATGGAAATTTTTCAATGTTTAATTTTTTTACGGCTAATGACTATTCCATGTAAATTATCACTTTTGGACCAAAAATAAGTGTGTTTAGTCACATTAATGCCTGAAATTGGTCGAAATAGAAGCTTCTGAATAGGAGAAAAAGTCTGTAATAATGGCAATTTTGGTCACATTGAGGCTTGAAAAAGTAGTTATTCAACATGAGGCACATTCCAAATGACATTTTGAATCAATTTTTCTACAGTCCAAAAAATCAATTTTCTGATGAAAAACAATGACCTGTGACCTGTCGAAAGTTCTCCAGATGGTCAGAAATGGAAATTTTTCAATGTTAAATTTTTTGACTGCTAATGACTATTCCATGTAAATTATCACTTTTGGAACAAAAATAAGTGTGTTTAGAGTCACATTAATGCCTGAAATTGGTCAAAATAGAAGCTTCTGAATAGGAGAAAAAGTCTGTAATAATGGCAATTTTGGTCACATTGAGGCTTGAAAAAGTAGTTATTCAACATGAGGCACATTCCAAATGACATTTTGAATCAATTTTTCTACAGTCCAAAAAATCAATTTTCTGATGAAAAACGATGACCCGTGACCTGTCGAAATTTCTCCAGATGGTCACAAATGGAAATTTTTCAATGTTTAATTTTTTTACTGCTAATGACTATTCCATGTAAATTATCACTTTTGGACCAAAAATAAGTGTGTTTAGAGTCACATTAATGCCTGAAATTGGTTGAAATAGAAGCTTCTGAATAGGAAAAAAAGTCTGTAATAATGGCAATTTTGGTCACATTGAGGCTTGAAAAAGTAGTTATTCAACATGAGGCACATTCCAAATGACATTTTGAATCAATTTTTCTACAGTCCAAAAAATCAATTTTCTGATGAAAAACGATGACCCGTGACCTGTCGAAATTTCTCCAGATGGTCACAAATGGAAATTTTTCAATGTTTAATTTTTTTACTGCTAATGACTATTCCATGTAAATTATCACTTTTGGACCAAAAATAAGTGTGTTTAGAGTCACATTAATGCCTGAAATTGGTTGAAATAGAAGCTTCTGGATAGGAGAAAAAGTCTGTAATAATGGCAATTTTGGTCACATTGAGGCTTGAAAAAGTGGTTATTCAACATGAGGCATATTCCAAATGACATTTTGAATCAATTTTTCTACAGTCCAAAAAATCAATTTTCTGATGAAAAACGATGACCCGTGACCTGTCGAAATTTCTCCAGATGGTCAGAAATGGAAATTTTTCAATGTTTATTTTTTTGACTGCAAATGACTATTCCATGTAAATTATCACTTTTGGAACAAATATAAGTGTGTTTAGAGTCACTTTAATGCCTGAAATTGGTCGAAATAGGAGCTTCTGAATAGGAGAAAAAGTCTGTAATAATGGCAATTTTGGTCACATTGAGGCTTGAAAAAGTGGTTATTCAACATGAGGCACATTCCAAATGACATTTTGAATCAATTTTTCTACAGTCCAAAAAATCAATTTTCTGATGAAAAACGATGACCCGTGACCTGTCGAAATTTCTCCAGATGGTCAGAAATGGAAATTTTTCAATGTTTAACTTTTTTAACTGCAAATGACTATTCCATGTAAATTATCACTTTTGGTACAAAAATAAGTGTGTTTAGAGTCACATTAATGCCTGAAATTGGTCAAAATAGAAGCTTTTGAATAGGAAAAAAAGTCTGTAATAATGGCAATTTTGGTCACATTGAGGCTTGAAAAAGTAGTTATTCAACATGAGGCACATTCCAAATGACATTTTGAATCAATTTTTCTACAGTCCAAAAAATCAATTTTCTGATGAAAAACGATGACCCGTGACCTGTCGAAATTTCTCCAGATGGTCACAAATGGAAATTTTTCAATGTTTAATTTTTTTACGGCTAATGACTATTCCATGTAAATTATCACTTTTGGACCAAAAATAAGTGTGTTTAGTCACATTAATGCCTGAAATTGGTCGAAATAGAAGCTTCTGAATAGGAGAAAAAGTCTGTAATAATGGCAATTTTGGTCACATTGAGGCTAGAAAAAGTGGTTATTCAACATGAGGCACATTCCAAATGACATTTTGAATCAATTTTTCTACAGTCCAAAAAATCAATTTTCTGATGAAAAACGATGACCCGTGACCTGTCGAAATTTCTCCAGATGGTCAGAAATGGACATTTTTCAATGTTTAATTTTTTAACTGCTAATGACTATTCCATGTAAATTATCACTTTTGGAACAAAAATAAGTGTGTAGAGTCTTATTAATGCCTGAAATTGGTCAAAATAGAAGCTTCTGGATAGGTGAAAAAGTCTGTAATAATGGCAATTTTGGTCACATTGAGGCTTTAAAAAGTAGTTATTCAACATGAGGCACATTCCAAATGCCATTTTGAATCAATTTTTCTACAGTCCAAAAAAATCAATTTTCTGATGAAAAACGATGACCCGTGACTTGTCGAAATTTCTCCAGATGGTCAGAAATGGAAATTTTTCAATGTTTAATTTTTTGACTGCTAATGACTATTCCATGTAAATTATCACTTTTGGACCAAAAATAAGTGTGTTTAGAATCACATTAATGCCTGAAATTGGTCAAAATAGAAGCTTCTGAATAGGAGAAAAAGTCTGTAATAATGGCAATTTTGGTCACATTGAGGCTTGAAAAAGTAGTTATTCAACATGAGGCACATTCCAAATGACATTTTGAATCAATTTTTCTACAGTCCAAAAAATCAATTTTCTGATGAAAAACGATGACCCGTGACCTGTCGAAATTTCTCCAGATGGTCAGAAATGGAAATTTTTCAATGTTTAACTTTTTTAACTGCAAATGACTATTCCATGTAAATTATCACTTTTGGTACAAAAATAAGTGTGTTTAGAGTCACATTAATGCCTGAAATTGGTCAAAATAGAAGCTTTTGAATAGGAAAAAAAGTCTGTAATAATGGCAATTTTGGTCACATTGAGGCTTGAAAAAGTAGTTATTCAACATGAGGCACATTCCAAATGACATTTTGAATCAATTTTTCTACAGTCCAAAAAATCAATTTTCTGATGAAAAACGATGACCCGTGACCTGTCGAAATTTCTCCAGATGGTCACAAATGGAAATTTTTCAATGTTTAATTTTTTTACGGCTAATGACTATTCCATGTAAATTATCACTTTTGGACCAAAAATAAGTGTGTTTAGTCACATTAATGCCTGAAATTGGTCGAAATAGAAGCTTCTGAATAGGAGAAAAAGTCTGTAATAATGGCAATTTTGGTCACATTGAGGCTTGAAAAAGTAGTTATTCAACATGAGGCACATTCCAAATGACATTTTGAATCAATTTTTCTACAGTCCAAAAAATCAATTTTCTGATGAAAAACAATGACCTGTGACCTGTCGAAAGTTCTCCAGATGGTCAGAAATGGAAATTTTTCAATGTTAAATTTTTTGACTGCTAATGACTATTCCATGTAAATTATCACTTTTGGAACAAAAATAAGTGTGTTTAGAGTCACATTAATGCCTGAAATTGGTCAAAATAGAAGCTTCTGAATAGGAGAAAAAGTCTGTAATAATGGCAATTTTGGTCACATTGAGGCTTGAAAAAGTAGTTATTCAACATGAGGCACATTCCAAATGACATTTTGAATCAATTTTTCTACAGTCCAAAAAATCAATTTTCTGATGAAAAACGATGACCCGTGACCTGTCGAAATTTCTCCAGATGGTCACAAATGGAAATTTTTCAATGTTTAATTTTTTTACTGCTAATGACTATTCCATGTAAATTATCACTTTTGGACCAAAAATAAGTGTGTTTAGAGTCACATTAATGCCTGAAATTGGTTGAAATAGAAGCTTCTGGATAGGAGAAAAAGTCTGTAATAATGGCAATTTTGGTCACATTGAGGCTTGAAAAAGTGGTTATTCAACATGAGGCACATTCCAAATGACATTTTGAATCAATTTTTCTACAGTCCAAAAAATCAATTTTCTGATGAAAAACGATGACCCGTGACCTGTCGAAATTTCTCCAGATGGTCAGAAATGGAAATTTTTCAATGTTTATTTTTTTGACTGCAAATGACTATTCCATGTAAATTATCACTTTTGGAACAAATATAAGTGTGTTTAGAGTCACTTTAATGCCTGAAATTGGTCGAAATAGGAGCTTCTGAATAGGAGAAAAAGTCTGTAATAATGGCAATTTTGGTCACATTGAGGCTTGAAAAAGTGGTTATTCAACATGAGGCACATTCCAAATGACATTTTGAATCAATTTTTCTACAGTCCAAAAAATCAATTTTCTGATGAAAAACGATGACCCGTGACCTGTCGAAATTTCTCCAGATGGTCAGAAATGGAAATTTTTCAATGTTTAACTTTTTTAACTGCAAATGACTATTCCATGTAAATTATCACTTTTGGTACAAAAATAAGTGTGTTTAGAGTCACATTAATGCCTGAAATTGGTCAAAATAGAAGCTTTTGAATAGGAAAAAAAGTCTGTAATAATGGCAATTTTGGTCACATTGAGGCTTGAAAAAGTAGTTATTCAACATGAGGCACATTCCAAATGACATTTTGAATCAATTTTTCTACAGTCCAAAAAATCAATTTTCTGATGAAAAACGATGACCCGTGACCTGTCGAAATTTCTCCAGATGGTCACAAATGGAAATTTTTCAATGTTTAATTTTTTTACGGCTAATGACTATTCCATGTAAATTATCACTTTTGGACCAAAAATAAGTGTGTTTAGTCACATTAATGCCTGAAATTGGTCGAAATAGAAGCTTCTGAATAGGAGAAAAAGTCTGTAATAATGGCAATTTTGGTCACATTGAGGCTAGAAAAAGTGGTTATTCAACATGAGGCACATTCCAAATGACATTTTGAATCAATTTTTCTACAGTCCAAAAAATCAATTTTCTGATGAAAAACGATGACCCGTGACCTGTCGAAATTTCTCCAGATGGTCAGAAATGGACATTTTTCAATGTTTAATTTTTTGACTGCTAATGACTATTCCATGTAAATTATCACTTTTGGAACAAAAATAAGTGTGTTTAGAGTCACATTAATGCCTGAAATTGGTCAAAATAGAAGCTTCTAGATAGGAGAAAAAGTCTGTAATAATGGCAATTTTGGTCACATTGAGGCTTGAAAAAGTAGTTATTCAACATGAGGCACATTCCAAATGACATTTTGAATCAATTTTTCTACAGTCCAAAAAATCAATTTTCTGATGAAAAACGATGACCGGTGATCTGTCGAAATTTCTTCAGATGGTCAAAAATGGAAATTTTTCAATGTTTAACTTTTTTGACTGCAAATGACTATTCCATGTAAATTATCACTTTTGGAACAAATATAAGTGTGTTTAGAGTCACTTTAATGCCTGAAATTAGTCGAAATAGAAGCTTCTGAATAGGAGAAAAAGTCTGTAATAATGGCAATTTTGGTCACATTGAGGCTTGAAAAAGTAGTTATTCAACATGAGGCACATTCCAAATGACATTTTGAATCAATTTTTCTACAGTCCAAAAAATCAATTTTCTGATGAAAAACGATGACCCGTGACCTGTCGAAATTTCTCCAGATTGTCAGAAATGGAATTTTTTTAATGTTTAATTTTTTGACTGCAAATAACTATTCCATGTAAATTATAATTTTTGGAACAAAACTAAGTGTGTTTAGTGTCACTTTAATGCAAGTCTGTAATAATGGCAATTTTGGTCACATTGAGGCTTTAAAAAGTAGTTATTCAACATGAGGCACATTCCAAATGACATTTTGAATCAATTTTTCTACAGTCCAAAAAATCAATTTTCTGATGAAAAACGATGACCGGTGATCTGTCGAAATTTCTCCAGATGGTCAAAAATGGAAATTTTTCAATGTTTAACTTTTTTGACTGCAAATGACTATTCCATGTAAATTATCACTTTTGGACCAAAAATAAGTGTGTTTAGAGTCACATTAATGCCTGAAATTGGTTGAAATAGAAGCTTCTGGATAGGAGAAAAAGTCTGTAATAATGGCAATTTTGGTCACATTGAGGCTTGAAAAAGTAGTTATTCAACATGAGGCACATTCCAAATGACATTTTGAATCAATTTTTCTAAAGTCCAAAAAATCAATTTTCTGATGAAAAACGATGACCCGTGACCTGTCGAAATTTCTCCAGATGGTCAGAAATGGACATTTTTCAATGTTTAATTTTTTAACTGCTAATGACTATTCCATGTAAATTATCACTTTTGGAACAAAAATAAGTGTGTAGAGTCTTATTAATGCCTGAAATTGGTCAAAATAGAAGCTTCTGGATAGGTGAAAAAGTCTGTAATAATGGCAATTTTGGTCACATTGAGGCTTTAAAAAGTAGTTATTCAACATGAGGCACATTCCAAATGCCATTTTGAATCAATTTTTCTACAGTCCAAAAAAATCAATTTTCTGATGAAAAACGATGACCCGTGACTTGTCGAAATTTCTCCAGATGGTCAGAAATGGAAATTTTTCAATGTTTAATTTTTTGACTGCTAATGACTATTCCATGTAAATTATCACTTTTGGACCAAAAATAAGTGTGTTTAGAATCACATTAATGCCTGAAATTGGTCAAAATAGAAGCTTCTGAATAGGAGAAAAAGTCTGTAATAATGGCAATTTTGGTCACATTGAGGCTTGAAAAAGTAGTTATTCAACATGAGGCACATTCCAAATGACATTTTGAATCAATTTTTCTACAGTCCAAAAAATCAATTTTCTGATGAAAAACGATGACCCGTGACCTGTCGAAATTTCTCCAGATGGTCAGAAATGGAAATTTTTCAATGTTTAACTTTTTTAACTGCAAATGACTATTCCATGTAAATTATCACTTTTGGTACAAAAATAAGTGTGTTTAGAGTCACATTAATGCCTGAAATTGGTCAAAATAGAAGCTTTTGAATAGGAAAAAAAGTCTGTAATAATGGCAATTTTGGTCACATTGAGGCTTGAAAAAGTAGTTATTCAACATGAGGCACATTCCAAATGACATTTTGAATCAATTTTTCTACAGTCCAAAAAATCAATTTTCTGATGAAAAACGATGACCCGTGACCTGTCGAAATTTCTCCAGATGGTCACAAATGGAAATTTTTCAATGTTTAATTTTTTTACGGCTAATGACTATTCCATGTAAATTATCACTTTTGGACCAAAAATAAGTGTGTTTAGTCACATTAATGCCTGAAATTGGTCGAAATAGAAGCTTCTGAATAGGAGAAAAAGTCTGTAATAATGGCAATTTTGGTCACATTGAGGCTAGAAAAAGTGGTTATTCAACATGAGGCACATTCCAAATGACATTTTGAATCAATTTTTCTACAGTCCAAAAAATCAATTTTCTGATGAAAAACGATGACCCGTGACCTGTCGAAATTTCTCCAGATGGTCAGAAATGGACATTTTTCAATGTTTAATTTTTTGACTGCTAATGACTATTCCATGTAAATTATCACTTTTGGAACAAAAATAAGTGTGTTTAGAGTCACATTAATGCCTGAAATTGGTCAAAATAGAAGCTTCTAGATAGGAGAAAAAGTCTGTAATAATGGCAATTTTGGTCACATTGAGGCTTTAAAAAGTAGTTATTCAACATGAGGCACATTCCAAATGACATTTTGAATCAATTTTTCTACAGTCCAAAAAATCAATTTTCTGATGAAAAACGATGACCCGTGACCTGTCGAAATTTCTCCAGATTGTCAGAAATGGAATTTTTTTAATGTTTAATTTTTTGACTGCAAATAACTATTCCATGTAAATTATAATTTTTGGAACAAAACTAAGTGTGTTTAGTGTCACTTTAATGCAAGTCTGTAATAATGGCAATTTTGGTCACATTGAGGCTTTAAAAAGTAGTTATTCAACATGAGGCACATTCCAAATGACATTTTGAATCAATTTTTCTACAGTCCAAAAAATCAATTTTCTGATGAAAAACGATGACCCGTGACCTGTCGAAATTTCTCCAGATGGTCACAAATGGAAATTTTTCAATGTTTAATTTTTTTACTGCTAATGACTATTCCATGTAAATTATCACTTTTGGACCAAAAATAAGTGTGTTTAGAGTCACATTAATGCCTGAAATTGGTTGAAATAGAAGCTTCGGGATAGGAGAAAAAGTCTGTAATAATGGCAATTTTGGTCACATTGAGGCTTGAAAAAGTGGTTATTCAACATGAGGCACATTCCAAATGACATTTTGAATCAATTTTTCTACAGTCCAAAAAATCAATTTTCTGATGAAAAACGATGACCCGTGACCTGTCGAAATTTCTCCAGATGGTCAGAAATGGAAATTTTTCAATGTTTAACTTTTTTAACTGCAAATGACTATTCCATGTAAATTATCACTTTTGGTACAAAAATAAGTGTGTTTAGAGTCACATTAATGCCGAAATTGGTCAAAATAGAAGCTTTTGAATAGGAAAAAAAGTCTGTAATAATGGCAATTTTGGTCACATTGAGGCTTGAAAAAGTAGTTATTCAACATGAGGCACATTCCAAATGACATTTTGAATCAATTTTTCTACAGTCCAAAAAATCAATTTTCTGATGAAAAACGATGACCGGTGATCTGTTGAAATTTCTCCAGATGGTCAAAAATGGAAATTTTTCAATGTTTAACTTTTTTGACTGCAAATGACTATTCCATGTAAATTATCACTTTTGGAACAAATATAAGTGTGTTTAGAGTCACTTTAATGCCTGAAATTAGTCGAAATAGAAGCTTCTGAATAGGAGAAAAAGTCTGTAATAATGGCAATTTTGGTCACATTGAGGCTTGAAAAAGTAGTTATTCAACATGAGGCACATTCCAAATGACATTTTGAATCAATTTTTCTACAGTCCAAAAAATCAATTTTCTGATGAAAAACGATGACCCGTGACCTGTCGAAATTTCTCCAGATGGTCAGAAATGGACATTTTTCAATGTTTAATTTTTTGACTGCTAATGACTATTCCATGTAAATTATCACTTTTGGAACAAAAATAAGTGTGTTTAGAGTCACATTAATGCCTGAAATTGGTCAAAATAGAAGCTTCTAGATAGGAGAAAAAGTCTGTAATAATGGCAATTTTGGTCACATTGAGGCTTTAAAAAGTAGTTATTCAACATGAGGCACATTCCAAATGACATTTTGAATCAATTTTTCTACAGTCCAAAAAATCAATTTTCTGATGAAAAACGATGACCCGTGACCTGTCGAAATTTCTCCAGATGGTCACAAATGGAAATTTTTCAATGTTTAATTTTTTTACTGCTAATGACTATTCCATGTAAATTATCACTTTTGGACCAAAAATAAGTGTGTTTAGAGTCACATTAATGCCTGAAATTGGTTGAAATAGAAGCTTCTGGATAGGAGAAAAAGTCTGTAATAATGGCAATTTTGGTCACATTGAGGCTTGAAAAAGTAGTTATTCAACATGAGGCACATTCCAAATGACATTTTGAATCAATTTTTCTAAAGTCCAAAAAATCAATTTTCTGATGAAAAACGATGACCCGTGACCTGTCGAAATTTCTCCAGATGGTCAGAAATGGACATTTTTCAATGTTTAATTTTTTGACTGCTAATGACTATTCCATGTAAATTATCACTTTTGGAACAAAAATAAGTGTGTAGAGTCTTATTAATGCCTGAAATTGGTCAAAATAGAAGCTTCTGGATAGGTGAAAAAGTCTGTAATAATGGCAATTTTGGTCACATTGAGGCTTTAAAAAGTAGTTATTCAACATGAGGCACATTCCAAATGCCATTTTGAATCAATTTTTCTACAGTCCAAAAAAATCAATTTTCTGATGAAAAACGATGACCCGTGACTTGTCGAAATTTCTCCAGATGGTCAGAAATGGAAATTTTTCAATGTTTAATTTTTTGACTGCTAATGACTATTCCATGTAAATTATCACTTTTGGACCAAAAATAAGTGTGTTTAGAATCACATTAATGCCTGAAATTGGTCAAAATAGAAGCTTCTGAATAGGAGAAAAAGTCTGTAATAATGGCAATTTTGGTCACATTGAGGCTTGAAAAAGTAGTTATTCAACATGAGGCACATTCCAAATGACATTTTGAATCAATTTTTCTACAGTCCAAAAAATCAATTTTCTGATGAAAAACGATGACCCGTGACCTGTCGAAATTTCTCCAGATGGTCACAAATGGAAATTTTTCAATGTTTAATTTTTTTACTGCTAATGACTATTCCATGTAAATTATCACTTTTGGACCAAAAATAAGTGTGTTTAGTCACATTAATGCCTGAAATTGGTCGAAATAGAAGCTTCTGAATAGGAGAAAAAGTCTGTAATAATGGCAATTTTGGTCACATTGAGGCTTGAAAAAGTGGTTATTCAACATGAGGCACATTCCAAATGACATTTTGAATCAATTTTTCTACAGTCCAAAAAATCAATTTTCTGATGAAAAACAATGACCAGTGTGTGACCTGTCGAAATTTCTCCAGATGGTCAGAAATGGAAATTTTTCAATGTTTATTTTTTTGACTGCAAATGACTATTCCATGTAAATTATCACTTTTGGAACAAATATAAGTGTGTTTAGAGTCACTTTAATGCCTGAAATTGGTCGAAATAGGAGCTTCTGAATAGGAGAAAAAGTCTGTAATAATGGCAATTTTGGTCACATTGAGGCTTGAAAAAGTGGTTATTCAACATGAGGCACATTCCAAATGACATTTTGAATCAATTTTTCTACAGTCCAAAAAATCAATTTTCTGATGAAAAACGATGACCCGTGACCTGTCGAAATTTCTCCAGATGGTCAGAAATGGAAATTTTTCAATGTTTAACTTTTTTAACTGCAAATGACTATTCCATGTAAATTATCACTTTTGGTACAAAAATAAGTGTGTTTAGAGTCACATTAATGCCGAAATTGGTCAAAATAGAAGCTTTTGAATAGGAAAAAAAGTCTGTAATAATGGCAATTTTGGTCACATTGAGGCTTGAAAAAGTAGTTATTCAACATGAGGCACATTCCAAATGACATTTTGAATCAATTTTTCTACAGTCCAAAAAATCAATTTTCTGATGAAAAACGATGACCCGTGACCTGTCGAAATTTCTCCAGATGGTCACAAATGGAAATTTTTCAATGTTTAATTTTTTTACGGCTAATGACTATTCCATGTAAATTATCACTTTTGGACCAAAAATAAGTGTGTTTAGAGTCACATTAATGCCTGAAATTGGTTGAAATAGAAGCTTCTGGATAGGAGAAAAAGTCTGTAATAATGGCAATTTTGGTCACATTGAGGCTTGAAAAAGTAGTTATTCAACATGAGGCACATTCCAAATGACATTTTGAATCAATTTTTCTAAAGTCCAAAAAATCAATTTTCTGATGAAAAACGATGACCCGTGACCTGTCGAAATTTCTCCAGATGGTCAGAAATGGACATTTTTCAATGTTTAATTTTTTGACTGCTAATGACTATTCCATGTAAATTATCACTTTTGGAACAAAAATAAGTGTGTAGAGTCTTATTAATGCCTGAAATTGGTCAAAATAGAAGCTTCTGGATAGGTGAAAAAGTCTGTAATAATGGCAATTTTGGTCACATTGAGGCTTTAAAAAGTAGTTATTCAACATGAGGCACATTCCAAATGCCATTTTGAATCAATTTTTCTACAGTCCAAAAAAATCAATTTTCTGATGAAAAACGATGACCCGTGACTTGTCGAAATTTCTCCAGATGGTCAGAAATGGAAATTTTTCAATGTTTAATTTTTTGACTGCTAATGACTATTCCATGTAAATTATCACTTTTGGACCAAAAATAAGTGTGTTTAGAATCACATTAATGCCTGAAATTGGTCAAAATAGAAGCTTCTGAATAGGAGAAAAAGTCTGTAATAATGGCAATTTTGGTCACATTGAGGCTTGAAAAAGTAGTTATTCAACATGAGGCACATTCCAAATGACATTTTGAATCAATTTTTCTACAGTCCAAAAAATCAATTTTCTGATGAAAAACGATGACCCGTGACCTGTCGAAATTTCTCCAGATGGTCACAAATGGAAATTTTTCAATGTTTAATTTTTTTACTGCTAATGACTATTCCATGTAAATTATCACTTTTGGACCAAAAATAAGTGTGTTTAGTCACATTAATGCCTGAAATTGGTCGAAATAGAAGCTTCTGAATAGGAGAAAAAGTCTGTAATAATGGCAATTTTGGTCACATTGAGGCTTGAAAAAGTGGTTATTCAACATGAGGCACATTCCAAATGACATTTTGAATCAATTTTTCTACAGTCCAAAAAATCAATTTTCTGATGAAAAACAATGACCAGTGTGTGACCTGTCGAAATTTCTCCAGATGGTCAGAAATGGAAATTTTTCAATGTTTATTTTTTTGACTGCAAATGACTATTCCATGTAAATTATCACTTTTGGAACAAATATAAGTGTGTTTAGAGTCACTTTAATGCCTGAAATTGGTCGAAATAGGAGCTTCTGAATAGGAGAAAAAGTCTGTAATAATGGCAATTTTGGTCACATTGAGGCTTGAAAAAGTGGTTATTCAACATGAGGCACATTCCAAATGACATTTTGAATCAATTTTTCTACAGTCCAAAAAATCAATTTTCTGATGAAAAACGATGACCCGTGACCTGTCGAAATTTCTCCAGATGGTCAGAAATGGAAATTTTTCAATGTTTAACTTTTTTAACTGCAAATGACTATTCCATGTAAATTATCACTTTTGGTACAAAAATAAGTGTGTTTAGAGTCACATTAATGCCGAAATTGGTCAAAATAGAAGCTTTTGAATAGGAAAAAAAGTCTGTAATAATGGCAATTTTGGTCACATTGAGGCTTGAAAAAGTAGTTATTCAACATGAGGCACATTCCAAATGACATTTTGAATCAATTTTTCTACAGTCCAAAAAATCAATTTTCTGATGAAAAACGATGACCCGTGACCTGTCGAAATTTCTCCAGATGGTCACAAATGGAAATTTTTCAATGTTTAATTTTTTTACGGCTAATGACTATTCCATGTAAATTATCACTTTTGGACCAAAAATAAGTGTGTTTAGTCACATTAATGCCTGAAATTGGTCGAAATAGAAGCTTCTGAATAGGAGAAAAAGTCTGTAATAATGGCAATTTTGGTCACATTGAGGCTAGAAAAAGTGGTTATTCAACATGAGGCACATTCCAAATGACATTTTGAATCAATTTTTCTACAGTCCAAAAAATCAATTTTCTGATGAAAAACGATGACCCGTGACCTGTCGAAATTTCTCCAGATGGTCAGAAATGGACATTTTTCAATGTTTAATTTTTTGACTGCTAATGACTATTCCATGTAAATTATCACTTTTGGACCAAAAATAAGTGTGTTTAGTCACATTAATGCCTGAAATTGGTCGAAATAGAAGCTTCTGAATAGGAGAAAAAGTCTGTAATAATGGCAATTTTGGTCACATTGAGGCTTGAAAAAGTAGTTATTCAACATGAGGCACATTCCAAATGACATTTTGAATCAATTTTTCTACAGTCCAAAAAATCAATTTTCTGATGAAAAACGATGACCGGTGATCTGTCGAAATTTCTCCAGATGGTCAAAAATGGAAATTTTTCAATGTTTAACTTTTTTGACTGCAAATGACTATTCCATGTAAATTATCACTTTTGGAACAAATATAAGTGTGTTTAGAGTCACTTTAATGCCTGAAATTAGTCGAAATAGAAGCTTCTGAATAGGAGAAAAAGTCTGTAATAATGGCAATTTTGGTCACATTGAGGCTTGAAAAAGTAGTTATTCAACATGAGGCACATTCCAAATGACATTTTGAATCAATTTTTCTACAGTCCAAAAAATCAATTTTCTGATGAAAAACGATGACCCGTGACCTGTCGAAATTTCTCCAGATTTTCAGAAATGGAATTTTTTTAATGTTTAATTTTTTGACTGCAAATAACTATTCCATGTAAATTATAATTTTTGGAACAAAACTAAGTGTGTTTAGTGTCACTTTAATGCAAGTCTGTAATAATGGCAATTTTGGTCACATTGAGGCTTTAAAAAGTAGTTATTCAACATGAGGCACATTCCAAATGACATTTTGAATCAATTTTTCTACAGTCCAAAAAATCAATTTTCTGATGAAAAACGATGACCCGTGACCTGTCGAAATTTCTCCAGATGGTCACAAATGGAAATTTTTCAATGTTTAATTTTTTTACTGCTAATGACTATTCCATGTAAATTATCACTTTTGGACCAAAAATAAGTGTGTTTAGAGTCACATTAATGCCTGAAATTGGTTGAAATAGAAGCTTCGGGATAGGAGAAAAAGTCTGTAATAATGGCAATTTTGGTCACATTGAGGCTTGAAAAAGTAGTTATTCAACATGAGGCACATTCCAAATGACATTTTGAATCAATTTTTCTAAAGTCCAAAAAATCAATTTTCTGATGAAAAACGATGACCCGTGACCTGTCGAAATTTCTCCAGGTGGTCAGAAATGGACATTTTTCAATGTTTAATTTTTTGACTGCTAATGACTATTCCATGTAAATTATCACTTTTGGAACAAAAATAAGTGTGTAGAGTCTTATTAATGCCTGAAATTGGTCAAAATAGAAGCTTCTGGATAGGTGAAAAAGTCTGTAATAATGGCAATTTTGGTCACATTGAGGCTTTAAAAAGTAGTTATTCAACATGAGGCACATTCCAAATGCCATTTTGAATCAATTTTTCTACAGTCCAAAAAAATCAATTTTCTGATGAAAAACGATGACCCGTGACTTGTCGAAATTTCTCCAGATGGTCAGAAATGGAAATTTTTCAATGTTTAATTTTTTGACTGCTAATGACTATTCCATGTAAATTATCACTTTTGGACCAAAAATAAGTGTGTTTAGAATCACATTAATGCCTGAAATTGGTCAAAATAGAAGCTTCTGAATAGGAGAAAAAGTCTGTAATAATGGCAATTTTGGTCACATTGAGGCTTGAAAAAGTAGGTATTCAACATGAGGCACATTCCAAATGACATTTTAAATGAATTTTTCTACAGTCCAAAAAATCAATTTTCTGATGAAAAACGATGACCCGTGACCTGTCGAAATTTCTCCAGATGGTCAGAAATGGAAATTTTTTGACTGCTAATGACTATTCCATGTAAATTATAATTTTTTGAACAAAAATAAGTGTGTTTAGAGTCACTTTAGTGCCTGAAATTGGTAGAAATAGAAGCTTCTGAATAGGAGAAAAAGTCTGTAATAATGCCAATTTTATTCACATTGAGGCTGTAAAAAGTAGTTATTCAACATGAGGCACATTCCAAATGACATTTTGAATCAATTTTTATACAGTCCAAAAAATCAATTTTCTGACGAAAAATGATGACCCGTGACCTGTCGAAATTTCTCCAGATGGTCACAAATGGAAATTTGTCAATGTTTAATTTTTTGACTGCTAATGACTATTCCATGTAAATTATCAATTTTGGACCAAAAATAAGTGTGTTTAGAGTCACATTAATGCCTGAAATTGGTCAAAATAGAAGCTTCTGAATAGGAGAAAAAGTCTGTAATAATGGCAATTTTGGTCACATTGAGGCTTGAAAAAGTAGTTATTCAACATGAGGCACATTCCAAATGACATTTTGAATCAATTTTTCTAAAGTCCAAAAAATCAATTTTCTGATGAAAAACGATGACCCGTGACCTGTCGAAATTTCTCCAGATGGTCAGAAATGGACATTTTTCAATGTTTAATTTTTTGACTGCTAATGACTATTCCATGTAAATTATCACTTTTGGAACAAAAATAAGTGTGTTTAGAGTCTTATTAATGCCTGAAATTGGTCAAAATAGAAGCTTCTGGATAGGTGAAAAAGTCTGTAATAATGGCAATTTTGGTCACATTGAGGCTTTAAAAAGTAGTTATTCAACATGAGGCACATTCCAAATGCCATTTTGAATCAATTTTTCTACAGTCCAAAAAATCAATTTTCTGATGAAAAACGATGACCCGTGACCTGTCGAAATTTCTCCAGATGGTCAGAAATGGAAATTTTTCAATGTTTAATTTTTTGACTGCTAATGACTATTCCATGTAAATTATCACTTTTGGACCAAAAATAAGTGTGTTTAGAATCACATTAATGCCTGAAATTGGTCAAAATAGAAGCTTCTGAATAGGAGAAAAAGTCTGTAATAATGGCAATTTTGGTCACATTGAGGCTTGAAAAAGTAGGTATTCAACATGAGGCACATTCCAAATGACATTTTAAATGAATTTTTCTACAGTCCAAAAAATCAATTTTCTGATGAAAAACGATGACCCGTGACCTGTCGAAATTTCTCCAGATGGTCAGAAATGGGAATTTTTTGACTGCAAATGACTATTCCATGTAAATTATAATTTTTTGAACAAAAATAAGTGTGTTTAGAGTCACTTTAGTGCCTGAAATTGGTAGAAAGAGAAGCTTCTGAATAGGAGAAAAAGTCTGTAATAATGCCAATTGTATTCACATTGAGGCTGTAAAAAGTAGTTATTCAACATGAGGCACATTCCAAATGACATTTTGAATCAATTTTTCTACAGTCCAAAAAATTAATTTTCTGATGAAAAACGATGACCCGTGACCTGTCGAAATTTCTCCAGATGGTCAGAAATGGAAATTTTGTCGTGTTTAAGTTTTTTGACTGCTAATGACTATTCAATGTAAATTATCACTTTTGAAACAAAAATAAGTGTGTTTAGAGTTTCTTTAATGCCTGAAATTGGTCGAAATAGAAGCTTCTGAATAGGAGAAAAAGTCTGTAATAATGGCAATTTTGGTCACATTGAGGCTTTAAAAATAGTTATTCAACATGAGGCACATTCCAAATGACATTCTGAATCAATTTTTCTACAGTCCAAAAAATCAATTTTCTGATGAAAAACGATGACCCGTGACCTGTCGAAATTTCTCCAGATGGTCAGAAATGGAATTTTTTTAATGTTTAATTTTTTGACTGCAAATAACTATTCCATGTAAATTATAATTTTTGGAACAAAACTAAGTGTGTTTAGAGTCACTTTAATGCAAGTCTGTAATAATGGCAATTTTGGTCACATTGAGGCTTTAAAAATTAGTTATTCAACATGAGGCACATTCCAAATGACATTTTGAATCCATTTTTCTAAAGTCCAAAAAATCAATTTTCTGATGAAAAACGATGACCCGTGACCTGTCGAAATTTCTCCAGATGGTCAGAAATGGAAATTTTTCAATGTTTATTTTTTTGACTGCAAATGACTATTCCATGTAAATTATCACTTTTGGAACAAATATAAGTGTGTTTAGAGTCACTTTAATGCCTGAAATTGGTCGAAATAGGAGCTTCTGGATAGGAGAAAAAGTCTGTAATAATGGCAATTTTGGTCACATTGAGGCTTGAAAAAGTGGTTATTCAACATGAGGCACATTCCAAATGACATTTTGAATCAATTTTTCTACAGTCCAAAAAATCAATTTTCTGATGAAAAACGATGACCCGTGACCTGTCGAAATTTCTCCAGATGGTCAGAAATGGAAATTTTTCAATGTTTAACTTTTTTGACTGCTAATGACTATTCCATGTAAATTATCACTTTTGGACCAAAAATAAGTGTGTTTAGAATCACATTAATGCCTGAAATTGGTCAAAATAGAAGCTTCTGAATAGGAGAAAAAGTCTGTAATAATGGCAATTTTGGTCACATTGAGGCTTGAAAAAGTAGGTATTCAACATGAGGCACATTCCAAATGACATTTTAAATGAATTTTTCTACAGTCCAAAAAATCAATTTTCTGATGAAAAACGATGACCCGTGACCTGTCGAAATTTCTCCAGATGGTCACAAATGGAAATTTGTCAATGTTTAATTTTTTGACTGCTAATGACTATTCGATGTAAATTATCACTTTTGGACCAAAAATAAGTGTGTTTAGAGTCACATTAATGCCTGAATTTGGTCAAAATAGAAGCTTCTGAATAGGAGAAAAAGTCTGTAATAATGGCAATTTTGGTCACATTGAGGCTTGAAAAAGTAGGTATTCAACATGAGGCACATTCCAAATGACATTTTAAATGAATTTTTCTACAGTCCAAAAAATCAATTTTCTGATGAAAAACGATGACCCGTGACCTGTCGAAATTTCTCCAGATGGTCAGAAATGGAAATTTTTGGACTGCAAATGACTATTCCATGTAAATTATAATTTTTTGAACAAAAATAAGTGTGTTTAGAGTCACTTTAGTGCCTGAAATTGGTAGAAATAGAAGCTTCTGAATAGGAGAAAAAGTCTGTAATAATGCCAATTTTATTCACATTGAGGCTGTAAAAAGTAGTTATTCAACATGAGGCACATTCCAAATGACATTTTGAATCAATTTTTCTACTGTCCAAAAACTTAATTTTCTGATGAAAAACGATGACCCTTGACCTGTCGAAATTTCTCCAGATGGTCAGAAATGGAAATTTTGTCGTGTTTAAGTTTTTTGACTGCTAATGACTATTCCATGTAAATTATCACTTTTGAAACAAAAATAAGTGTGTTTAGAGTTTCTTTATTGCCTGAAATTGGTCGAAATAGAAGCTTCTGAATAGGAGAAAAAGTCTGTAATAATGGCAATTTTGGTCACATTGAGGCTTTAAAAATAGTTATTCAACATGAGGCACATTCCAAATGACATTCTGAATCAATTTTTCTACAGTCCAAAAAATCAATTTTCTGATGAAAAACGATGACCCGTGACCTGTCGAAATTTCTCCAGATGGTCAGAAATGGAATTTTTTTAATGTTTAATTTTTTGACTGCAAATAACTATTCCATGTAAATTATAATTTTTGGAACAAAACTAAGTGTGTTTAGAGTCACTTTAATGCAAGTCTGTAATAATGGCAATTTTGGTCACATTGAGGCTTTAAAAATTAGTTATTCAACATGAGGCACATTCCAAATGACATTTTGAATCAATTTTTCTAAAGTCCAAAAAATCAATTTTCTGATGAAAAACGATGACCCGTGACCTGTCGAAATTTCTCCAGATGGTCAGAAATGGACATTTTTCAATGTTTAATTTTTTGACTGCTAATGACTATTCCATGTAAATTATCACTTTTGGAACACAAATAAGTGTGTTTAGAGTCTTATTAATGCCTGAAATTGGTCAAAATAGAAGCTTCTGGATAGGTGAAAAAGTCTGTAATAATGGCAATTTTGGTCACATTGAGGATTTAAAAAGTAGTTATTCAACATGAGGCACATTCCAAATGCCATTTTGAATCAATTTTTCTACAGTCCAAAAAATCAATTTTCTGATGAAAAACAATGACCTGTGACCTGTCGAAAGTTCTCCAGATGGTCAGAAATGGAAATTTTTCAATGTTAAATTTTTTGACTGCTAATGACTATTCCATGTAAATTATCACTTTTGGAACAAAAATAAGTGTGTTTAGAGTCACATTAATGCCTGAAATTGGTCAAAATAGAAGCTTCTGAATAGGAGAAAAAGTCTGTAATAATGGCAATTTTGGTCACATTGAGGCTTGAAAAAGTAGTTATTCAACATGAGGCACATTCCAAATGACATTTTGAATCAATTTTTCTACAGTCCAAAAAATCAATTTTCTGATGAAAAACGATGACCCGTGACCTGTCGAAATTTCTCCAGATGGTCACAAATGGAAATTTTTCAATGTTTAATTTTTTTACTGCTAATGAATATTCCATGTAAATTATCACTTTTGGACCAAAAATAAGTATGTTTAGAGTCACATTAATGCCTGAAATTGGTTGAAATAGAAGCTTCTGGATAGGAGAAAAAGTCTGTAATAATGGCAATTTTGGTCACATTGAGGCTTGAAAAAGTGGTTATTCAACATGAGGCACATTCCAAATGACATTTTGAATCAATTTTTCTACAGTCCAAAAAATCAATTTTCTGATGAAAAACGATGACCCGTGACCTGTCGAAATTTCTCCAGATGGTCAGAAATGGACATTTTTCAATGTTTAAATTTTTGACTGCTAATGACTATTCCATGTAAATTATCACTTTTGCAACAAAAATAAGTGTGTTTAGAGTCACATTAATGCCTGAAATTGGTCGAAATAGAAGCTTCTGAATAGGAGAAAAAGTCTGTAATAATGGCAATTTTGGTCACATTGAGGCTTGAAAAAGTGGTTATTCAACATGAGGCACATTCCAAATGACATTTTGAATCAATTTTTCTACAGTCCAAAAAATCAATTTTCTGATGAAAAACAATGACCTGTGTGTGACCTGTCGAAATTTCTCCAGATGGTCAGAAATGGAAATTTTTCAATGTTTATTTTTTTGACTGCAAATGACTATTCCATGTAAATTATCACTTTTGGAACAAATATAAGTGTGTTTAGAGTCACTTTAATGCCTGAAATTGGTCGAAATAGGAGCTTCTGAATAGGAGAAAAAGTCTGTAATAATGGCAATTTTGGTCACATTGAGGCTTGAAAAAGTGGTTATTCAACATGAGGCACATTCCAAATGACATTTTGAATCAATTTTTCTACAGTCCAAAAAATCAATTTTCTGATGAAAAACGATGACCCGTGACCTGTCGAAATTTCTCCAGATGGTCAGAAATGGAAATTTTTTGACTGCAAATGACTATTCCATGTAAATTATAATTTTTTGAACAAAAATAAGTGTGTTTAGAGTCACTTTAGTGCCTGAAATTGGTAGAAATAGAAGCTTCTGAATAGGAGAAAAAGTCTGTAATAATGCCAATTTTATTCACATTGAGGCTGTAAAAAGTAGTTATTCAACATGAGGCACATTCCAAATGACATTTTGAATCAATTTTTCTACAGTCCAAAAAATTAATTTTCTGATGAAAAACGATGACCCGTGACCTGTCGAAATTTCTCCAGATGGTCAGAAATGGAAATTTTGTCGTGTTTAAGTTTTTTTGACTGCTAATGACTATTCCATGTAAATTATCACTTTTGAAACAAAAATAGGTGTGTTTAGAGTTTCTTTAATGCCTGAAATTGGTCGAAATAGAAGCTTCTGAATAGGAGAAAAAGTCTGTA
The DNA here is from genome assembly GCF_964204655.1 of Triturus cristatus. Taxonomy (NCBI): domain Eukaryota; kingdom Metazoa; phylum Chordata; class Amphibia; order Caudata; family Salamandridae; genus Triturus; species Triturus cristatus. Next base: position 388,316,188 of record NC_140592.1, on the reverse strand, counting down.
ATAATGGCAATTTTGGTCACATTGAGGCTTTAAAAATAGTTATTCAACATGAGGCACATTCCAAATGACATTCTGAATCAATTTTTCTACAGTCCAAAAAATCAATTTTCTGATGAAAAACGATGACCCGTGACCTGTCGAAATTTCTCCAGATGGTCAGAAATGGAATTTTTTTAATGTTTAATTTTTTGACTGCAAATAACTATTCCATGTAAATTATAATTTTTGGAACAAAACTAAGTGTGTTTAGAGTCACTTTAATGCAAGTCTGTAATAATGGCAATTTTGGTCACATTGAGGCTTTAAAAATTAGTTATTCAACATGAGGCACATTCCAAATGACATTTTGAATCAATTTTTCTAAAGTCCAAAAAATCAATTTTCTGATGAAAAACGATGACCCGTGACCTGTCGAAATTTCTCCAGATGGTCAGAAATGGACATTTTTCAATGTTTAATTTTTTGACTGCTAATGACTATTCCATGTAAATTATCACTTTTGGAACAAAAATAAGTGTGTTTAGAGTCTTATTAATGCCTGAAATTGGTCAAAATAGAAGCTTCTGGATAGGTGAAAAAGTCTGTAATAATGGCAATTTTGGTCACATTGAGGCTTTAAAAAGTAGTTATTCAACATGAGGCACATTCCAAATGCCATTTTGAATCAATTTTTCTACAGTCCAAAAAATTAATTTTCTGATGAAAAACGATGACCCGTGACTTGTCGAAATTTCTCCAGATGGTCAGAAATGGAAATTTTTCAATGTTTAATTTTTTGACTGCTAATGACTATTCCATGTAAATTATCACTTTTGGACCAAAAATAAGTGTGTTTAGAATCACATTAATGCCTGAAATTGGTCAAAATAGAAGCATCTGAATAGGAGAAAAAGTCTGTAATAATGGCAATTTTGGTCACATTGAGGCTTGAAAAAGTAGGTATTCAACATGAGGCACATTCCAAATGACATTTTAAATGAATTTTTCTACAGTCCAAAAAATCAATTTTCTGATGAAAAACGATGACCCGTGACCTGTCGAAATTTCTCCAGATGGTCACAAATGGAAATTTGTCAATGTTTAATTTTTTGACTGCTAATGACTATTCCATGTAAATTATCACTTTTGGACCAAAAATAAGTGTGTTTAGAGTCACATTAATGCCTGAATTTGGTCAAAATAGAAGCTTCTGAATAGGAGAAAAAGTCTGTAATAATGGCAATTTTGGTCACATTGAGGCTTGAAAAAGTAGTTATTCAACATGAGGCACATTCCAAATGACATTTTGAATCAATTTTTCTACAGTCCAAAAAATCAATTTTCTGATGAAAAACAATGACCTGTGACCTGTCGAAAGTTCTCCAGATGGTCAGAAATGGAAATTTTTCAATGTTAAATTTTTTGACTGCTAATGACTATTCCATGTAAATTATCATTTTGGAACAAAAATAAGTGTGTTTAGAGTCACATTAATGCCTGAAATTGGTCAAAATAGAAGCTTCTGAATAGGAGAAAAAGTCTGTAATAATGGCAATTTTGGTCACATTGAGGCTTGAAAAAGTAGTTATTCAACATGAGGCACATTCCAAATGACATTTTGAATCAATTTTTCTACAGTCCAAAAAATCAATTTTCTGATGAAAAACGATGACCCGTGACCTGTCGAAATTTCTCCAGATGGTCACAAATGGAAATTTTTCAATGTTTAATTTTTTTACTGCTAATGACTATTCCATGTAAATTATCACTTTTGGACCAAAAATAAGTGTGTTTAGAGTCACATTAATGCCTGAAATTGGTTGAAATAGAAGCTTCTGGATAGGAGAAAAAGTCTGTAATAATGGCAATTTTGGTCACATTGAGGCTTGAAAAAGTGGTTATTCAACATGAGGCACATTCCAAATGACATTTTGAATCAATTTTTCTACAGTCCAAAAAATCAATTTTCTGATGAAAAACGATGACCCGTGACCTGTCGAAATTTCTCCAGATGGTCAGAAATGGACATTTTTCAATGTTTAAATTTTTTGACTGCTAATGACTATTCCATGTAAATTATCACTTTTGGAACAAAAATAAGTGTGTTTAGAGTCACATTAATGCCTGAAATTGGTCGAAATAGAAGCTTCTGAATAGGAGAAAAAGTCTGTAATAATGGCAATTTTGGTCACATTGAGGCTTGAAAAAGTGGTTATTCAACATGAGGCACATTCCAAATGACATTTTGAATCAATTTTTCTACAGTCCAAAAAATCAATTTTCTGATGAAAAACAATGACCTGTGTGTGACCTGTCGAAATTTCTCCAGATGGTCAGAAATGGAAATTTTTCAATGTTTATTTTTTTGACTGCAAATGACTATTCCATGTAAATTATCACTTTTGGAACAAATATAAGTGTGTTTAGAGTCACTTTAATGCCTGAAATTGGTCGAAATAGGAGCTTCTGAATAGGAGAAAAAGTCTGTAATAATGGCAATTTTGGTCACATTGAGGCTTGAAAAAGTGGTTATTCAACATGAGGCACATTCCAAATGACATTTTGAATCAATTTTTCTACAGTCCAAAAAATCAATTTTCTGATGAAAAACGATGACCCGTGACCTGTCGAAATTTCTCCAGATGGTCAGAAATGGAAATTTTTCAATGTTTAACTTTTTTAACTGCAAATGACTATTCCATGTAAATTATCACTTTTGGTACAAAAATAAGTGTGTTTAGAGTCACATTAATGCCTGAAATTGGTCAAAATAGAAGCTTTTGAATAGGAAAAAAAGTCTGTAATAATGGCAATTTTGGTCACATTGAGGCTTGAAAAAGTAGTTATTCAACATGAGGCACATTCCAAATGACATTTTGAATCAATTTTTCTACAGTCCAAAAAATCAATTTTCTGATGAAAAACGATGACCCGTGACCTGTCGAAATTTCTCCAGATGGTCACAAATGGAAATTTTTCAATGTTTAATTTTTTTACGGCTAATGACTATTCCATGTAAATTATCACTTTTGGACCAAAAATAAGTGTGTTTAGTCACATTAATGCCTGAAATTGGTCGAAATAGAAGCTTCTGAATAGGAGAAAAAGTCTGTAATAATGGCAATTTTGGTCACATTGAGGCTAGAAAAAGTGGTTATTCAACATGAGGCACATTCCAAATGACATTTTGAATCAATTTTTCTACAGTCCAAAAAATCAATTTTCTGATGAAAAACGATGACCCGTGACCTGTCGAAATTTCTCCAGATGGTCAGAAATGGACATTTTTCAATGTTTAATTTTTTGACTGCTAATGACTATTCCATGTAAATTATCACTTTTGGAACAAAAATAAGTGTGTTTAGAGTCACATTAATGCCTGAAATTGGTCAAAATAGAAGCTTCTAGATAGGAGAAAAAGTCTGTAATAATGGCAATTTTGGTCACATTGAGGCTTGAAAAAGTAGTTATTCAACATGAGGCACATTCCAAATGTCATTTTGAATCAATTTTTCTACAGTCCAAAAAATCAATTTTCTGATGAAAAACGATGACCGGTGATCTGTCGAAATTTCTCCAGATGGTCAAAAATGGAAATTTTTCAATGTTTAACTTTTTTGATTGCAAATGACTATTCCATGTAAATTATCACTTTTGGAACAAATATAAGTGTGTTTAGAGTCACTTTAATGCCTGAAATTAGTCGAAATAGAAGCTTCTGAATAGGAGAAAAAGTCTGTAATAATGGCAATTTTGGTCACATTGAGGCTTGAAAAAGTAGTTATTCAACATGAGGCACATTCCAAATGACATTTTGAATCAATTTTTCTACAGTCCAAAAAATCAATTTTCTGATGAAAAACGATGACCCGTGACCTGTCGAAATTTCTCCAGATTGTCAGAAATGGAATTTTTTTAATGTTTAATTTTTTGACTGCAAATAACTATTCCATGTAAATTATAATTTTTGGAACAAAACTAAGTGTGTTTAGTGTCACTTTAATGCAAGTCTGTAATAATGGCAATTTTGGTCACATTGAGGCTTTAAAAAGTAGTTATTCAACATGAGGCACATTCCAAATGACATTTTGAATCAATTTTTCTACAGTCCAAAAAATCAATTTTCTGATGAAAAACGATGACCCGTGACCTGTCGAAATTTCTCCAGATGGTCACAAATGGAAATTTTTCAATGTTTAATTTTTTTACTGCTAATGACTATTCCATGTAAATTATCACTTTTGGACCAAAAATAAGTGTGTTTAGAGTCACATTAATGCCTGAAATTGGTTGAAATAGAAGCTTCGGGATAGGAGAAAAAGTCTGTAATAATGGCAATTTTGGTCACATTGAGGCTTGAAAAAGTAGTTATTCAACATGAGGCACATTCCAAATGACATTTTGAATCAATTTTTCTAAAGTCCAAAAAATCAATTTTCTGATGAAAAACGATGACCCGTGACCTGTCGAAATTTCTCCAGATGGTCAGAAATGGACATTTTTCAATGTTTAATTTTTTGACTGCTAATGACTATTCCATGTAAATTATCACTTTTGGAACAAAAATAAGTGTGTAGAGTCTTATTAATGCCTGAAATTGGTCAAAATAGAAGCTTCTGGATAGGTGAAAAAGTCTGTAATAATGGCAATTTTGGTCACATTGAGGCTTTAAAAAGTAGTTATTCAACATGAGGCACATTCCAAATGCCATTTTGAATCAATTTTTCTACAGTCCAAAAAAATCAATTTTCTGATGAAAAACGATGACCCGTGACTTGTCGAAATTTCTCCAGATGGTCAGAAATGGAAATTTTTCAATGTTTAATTTTTTGACTGCTAATGACTATTCCATGTAAATTATAATTTTTGGAACAAAACTAAGTGTGTTTAGTGTCACTTTAATGCAAGTCTGTAATAATGGCAATTTTGGTCACATTGAGGCTTTAAAAAGTAGTTATTCAACATGAGGCACATTCCAAATGACATTTTGAATCAATTTTTCTACAGTCCAAAAAATCAATTTTCTGATGAAAAACGATGACCCGTGACCTGTCGAAATTTCTCCAGATGGTCACAAATGGAAATTTTTCAATGTTTAATTTTTTTACTGCTAATGACTATTCCATGTAAATTATCACTTTTGGACCAAAAATAAGTGTGTTTAGAGTCACATTAATGCCTGAAATTGGTTGAAATAGAAGCTTCTGGATAGGAGAAAAAGTCTGTAATAATGGCAATTTTGGTCACATTGAGGCTTGAAAAAGTAGTTATTCAACATGAGGCACATTCCAAATGACATTTTGAATCAATTTTTCTAAAGTCCAAAAAATCAATTTTCTGATGAAAAACGATGACCCGTGACCTGTCGAAATTTCTCCAGATGGTCAGAAATGGACATTTTTCAATGTTTAATTTTTTGACTGCTAATGACTATTCCATGTAAATTATCACTTTTGGAACAAAAATAAGTGTGTAGAGTCTTATTAATGCCTGAAATTGGTCAAAATAGAAGCTTCTGGATAGGTGAAAAAGTCTGTAATAATGGCAATTTTGGTCACATTGAGGCTTTAAAAAGTAGTTATTCAACATGAGGCACATTCCAAATGACATTTTAAATGAATTTTTCTACAGTCCAAAAAATCAATTTTCTGATGAAAAACGATAACCCGTGACCTGTCGAAATTTCTCCAGATGGTCAGAAATGGAAATTTTTTGACTGCTAATGACTATTCCATGTAAATTATAATTTTTTGAACAAAAATAAGTGTGTTTAGAGTCACTTTAGTGCCTGAAATTGGTAGAAATAGAAGCTTCTGAATAGGAGAAAAAGTCTGTAATAATGCCAATTTTATTCACATTGAGGCTGTAAAAAGTAGTTATTCAACATGAGGCACATTCCAAATGACATTTTGAATCAATTTTTCTACAGTCCAAAAAATCAATTTTCTGACGAAAAATGATGACCCGTGACCTGTCGAAATTTCTCCAGATGGTCACAAATGGAAATTTGTCAATGTTTAATTTTTTGACTGCTAATGACTATTCCATGTAAATTATCACTTTTGGAACAAAAATAAGTGTGTTTAGAGTCTTATTAATGCCTGAAATTGGTCAAAATAGAAGCTTCTGGATAGGTGAAAAAGTCTGTAATAATGGCAATTTTGGTCACATTGAGGCTTTAAAAAGTAGTTATTCAACATGAGGCACATTCCAAATGCCATTTTGAATCAATTTTTCTACAGTCCAAAAAATCAATTTTCTGATGAAAAACGATGACCCGTGACCTGTCGAAATTTCTCCAGATGGTCAGAAATGGAAATTTTTCAATGTTTAATTTTTTGACTGCTAATGACTATTCCATGTAAATTATCACTTTTGGACCAAAAATAAGTGTGTTTAGAATCACATTAATGCCTGAAATTGGTCAAAATAGAAGCTTTTGAATAGGAGAAAAAGTCTGTAATAATGGCAATTTTGGTCACATTGAGGCTTGAAAAAGTAGGTATTCAACATGAGGCACATTCCAAATGACATTTTAAATGAATTTTTCTACAGTCCAAAAAATCAATTTTCTGATGAAAAACGATGACCCGTGACCTGTCGAAATTTCTCCAGATGGTCAGAAATGGAAATTTTTTGACTGCAAATGACTATTCCATGTAAATTATAATTTTTTGAACAAAAATAAGTGTGTTTAGAGTCACTTTAGTGCCTGAAATTGGTAGAAAGAGAAGCTTCTGAATAGGAGAAAAAGTCTGTAATAATGCCAATTTTATTCACATTGAGGCTGTAAAAAGTAGTTATTCAACATGAGGCACATTCCAAATGACATTTTGAATCAATTTTTCTACAGTCCAAAAAATTAATTTTCTGATGAAAAACGATGACCCGTGACCTGTCGAAATTTCTCCAGATGGTCAGAAATGGAAATTTTGTCGTGTTTAAGTTTTTTGACTGCTAATGACTATTCCATGTAAATTATCACTTTTGAAACAAAAATAAGTGTGTTTAGAGTTTCTTTAATGCCTGAAATTGGTCGAAATAGAAGCTTCTGAATAGGAGAAAAAGTCTGTAATAATGGCAATTTTGGTCACATTGAGGCTTTAAAAATAGTTATTCAACATGAGGCACATTCCAAATGACATTCTGAATCAATTTTTCTACTGTCCAAAAAATCAATTTTCTGATGAAAAACGATGACCCGTGACCTGTCGAAATTTCTCCAGATGGTCAGAAATGGAATTTTTTTAATGTTTAATTTTTTGACTGCAAATAACTATTCCATGTAAATTATAATTTTTGGAACAAAACTAAGTGTGTTTAGAGTCACTTTAATGCAAGTCTGTAATAATGGCAATTTTGGTCACATTGAGGCTTTAAAAATTAGTTATTCAACATGAGGCACATTCCAAATGACATTTTGAATCAATTTTTCTAAAGTCCAAAAAATCAATTTTCTGATGAAAAACGATGACCCGTGACCTGTCGAAATTTCTCCAGATGGTCAGAAATGGAAATTTTTCAATGTTTATTTTTTTGACTGCAAATGACTATTCCATGTAAATTATCACTTTTGGAACAAATATAAGTGTGTTTAGAGTCACTTTAATGCCTGAAATTGGTCGAAATAGGAGCTTCTGGATAGGAGAAAAAGTCTGTAATAATGGCAATTTTGGTCACATTCAGGCTTGAAAAAGTGGTTATTCAACATGAGGCACATTCCAAATGACATTTTGAATCAATTTTTCTACAGTCCAAAAAATCAATTTTCTGATGAAAAACGATGACCCGTGACCTGTCGAAATTTCTCCAGATGGTCACAAATGGAAATTTGTCAATGTTTAATTTTTTGACTGCTAATGACTATTCCATGTAAATTATCACTTTTGGACCAAAAATAAGTGTGTTTAGAGTCACATTAATGCCTGAATTTGGTCAAAATAGAAGCTTCTGAATAGGAGAAAAAGTCTGTAATAATGGCAATTTTGGTCACATTGAGGCTTGAAAAAGTAGGTATTCAACATGAGGCACATTCCAAATGACATTTTAAATGAATTTTTCTACAGTCCAAAAAATCAATTTTCTGATGAAAAACGATGACCCGTGACCTGTCGAAATTTCTCCAGATGGTCAGAAATGGAAATTTTTGGACTGCAAATGACTATTCCATGTAAATTATAATTTTTTGAACAAAAATAAGTGTGTTTAGAGTCACTTTAGTGCCTGAAATTGGTAGAAATAGAAGCTTCTGAATAGGAGAAAAAGTCTGTAATAATGCCAATTTTATTCACATTGAGGCTGTAAAAAGTAGTTATTCAACATGAGGCACATTCCAAATGACATTTTGAATCAATTTTTCTACTGTCCAAAAACTTAATTTTCTGATGAAAAACGATGACCCTTGACCTGTCGAAATTTCTCCAGATGGTCAGAAATGGAAATTTTGTCGTGTTTAAGTTTTTTGACTGCTAATGACTATTCCATGTAAATTATCACTTTTGAAACAAAAATAAGTGTGTTTAGAGTTTCTTTATTGCCTGAAATTGGTCGAAATAGAAGCTTCTGAATAGGAGAAAAAGTCTGTAATAATGGCAATTTTGGTCACATTGAGGCTTTAAAAATAGTTATTCAACATGAGGCACATTCCAAATGACATTCTGAATCAATTTTTCTACAGTCCAAAAAATCAATTTTCTGATGAAAAACGATGACCCGTGACCTGTCGAAATTTCTCCAGATGGTCAGAAATGGAATTTTTTTAATGTTTAATTTTTTGACTGCAAATAACTATTCCATGTAAATTATAATTTTTGGAACAAAACTAAGTGTGTTTAGAGTCACTTTAATGCAAGTCTGTAATAATGGCAATTTTGGTCACATTGAGGCTTTAAAAATTAGTTATTCAACATGAGGCACATTCCAAATGACATTTTGAATCAATTTTTCTAAAGTCCAAAAAATCAATTTTCTGATGAAAAACGATGACCCGTGACCTGTCGAAATTTCTCCAGATGGTCAGAAATGGACATTTTTCAATGTTTAATTTTTTGACTGCTAATGACTATTCCATGTAAATTATCACTTTTGGAACAAAAATAAGTGTGTTTAGAGTCTTATTAATGCCTGAAATTGGTCAAAATAGAAGCTTCTGGATAGGTGAAAAAGTCTGTAATAATGGCAATTTCGGTCACATTGAGGATTTAAAAAGTAGTTATTCAACATGAGGCACATTCCAAATGCCATTTTGAATCAATTTTTCTACAGTCCAAAAAATCAATTTTCTGATGAAAAACAATGACCTGTGACCTGTCGAAAGTTCTCCAGATGGTCAGAAATGGAAATTTTTCAATGTTAAATTTTTTGACTGCTAATGACTATTCCATGTAAATTATCACTTTTGGAACAAAAATAAGTGTGTTTAGAGTCACATTAATGCCTGAAATTGGTCAAAATAGAAGCTTCTGAATAGGAGAAAAAGTCTGTAATAATGGCAATTTTGGTCACATTGAGGCTTGAAAAAGTAGTTATTCAACATGAGGCACATTCCAAATGACATTTTGAATCAATTTTTCTACAGTCCAAAAAATCAATTTTCTGATGAAAAACGATGACCCGTGACCTGTCGAAATTTCTCCAGATGGTCACAAATGGAAATTTTTCAATGTTTAATTTTTTTACTGCTAATGACTATTCCATGTAAATTATCACTTTTGGACCAAAAATAAGTGTGTTTAGAGTCACATTAATGCCTGAAATTGGTTGAAATAGAAGCTTCTGGATAGGAGAAAAAGTCTGTAATAATGGCAATTTTGGTCACATTGAGGCTTGAAAAAGTGGTTATTCAACATGAGGCACATTCCAAATGACATTTTGAATCAATTTTTCTACAGTCCAAAAAATCAATTTTCTGATGAAAAACGATGACCCGTGACCTGTCGAAATTTCTCCAGATGGTCAGAAATGGACATTTTTCAATGTTTAAATTTTTGACTGCTAATGACTATTCCATGTAAATTATCACTTTTGGAACAAAAATAAGTGTGTTTAGAGTCACATTAATGCCTGAAATTGGTCGAAATAGAAGCTTCTGAATAGGAGAAAAAGTCTGTAATAATGGCAATTTTGGTCACATTGAGGCTTGAAAAAGTGGTTATTCAACATGAGGCACATTCCAAATGACATTTTGAATCAATTTTTCTACAGTCCAAAAAATCAATTTTCTGATGAAAAACAATGACCTGTGTGTGACCTGTCGAAATTTCTCCAGATGGTCAGAAATGGAAATTTTTCAATGTTTATTTTTTTGACTGCAAATGACTATTCCATGTAAATTATCACTTTTGGAACAAATATAAGTGTGTTTAGAGTCACTTTAATGCCTGAAATTGGTCGAAATAGGAGCTTCTGAATAGGAGAAAAAGTCTGTAATAATGGCAATTTTGGTCACATTGAGGCTTGAAAAAGTGGTTATTCAACATGAGGCACATTCCAAATGACATTTTGAATCAATTTTTCTACAGTCCAAAAAATCAATTTTCTGATGAAAAACGATGACCCGTGACCTGTCGAAATTTCTCCAGATGGTCAGAAATGGAAATTTTTCAATGTTTAACTTTTTTAACTGCAAATGACTATTCCATGTAAATTATCACTTTTGGTACAAAAATAAGTGTGTTTAGAGTCACATTAATGCCTGAAATTGGTCAAAATAGAAGCTTTTGAATAGGAAAAAAAGTCTGTAATAATGGCAATTTTGGTCACATTGAGGCTTGAAAAAGTAGTTATTCAACATGAGGCACATTCCAAATGACATTTTGAATCAATTTTTCTACAGTCCAAAAAATCAATTTTCTGATGAAAAACGATGACCCGTGACCTGTCGAAATTTCTCCAGATGGTCACAAATGGAAATTTTTCAATGTTTAATTTTTTTACGGCTAATGACTATTCCATGTAAATTATCACTTTTGGACCAAAAATAAGTGTGTTTAGTCACATTAATGCCTGAAATTGGTCGAAATAGAAGCTTCTGAATAGGAGAAAAAGTCTGTAATAATGGCAATTTTGGTCACATTGAGGCTAGAAAAAGTGGTTATTCAACATGAGGCACATTCCAAATGACATTTTGAATCAATTTTTCTACAGTCCAAAAAATCAATTTTCTGATGAAAAACGATGACCCGTGACCTGTCGAAATTTCTCCAGATGGTCAGAAATGGACATTTTTCAATGTTTAAATTTTTGACTGCTAATGACTATTCCATGTAAATTGTCGAAATTTCTCCAGATGGTCAGAAATGGAATTTTTTTAATGTTTAATTTTTTGACTGCAAATAACTATTCCATGTAAATTATAATTTTTGGAACAAAACTAAGTGTGTTTAGAGTCACTTTAATGCAAGTCTGTAATAATGGCAATTTTGGTCACATTGAGGCTTTAAAAATTAGTTATTCAACATGAGGCACATTCCAAATGACATTTTGAATCAATTTTTCTAAAGTCCAAAAAATCAATTTTCTGATGAAAAACGATGACCCGTGACCTGTCGAAATTTCTCCAGATGGTCAGAAATGGACATTTTTCAATGTTTAAATTTTTGACTGCTAATGACTATTCCATGTAAATTATCACTTTTGGAACAAAAATAAGTGTGTTTAGAGTCTTATTAATGCCTGAAATTGGTCAAAATAGAAGCTTCTGGATAGGTGAAAAAGTCTGTAATAATGGCAATTTTGGTCACATTGAGGATTTAAAAAGTAGTTATTCAACATGAGGCACATTCCAAATGCCATTTTGAATCAATTTTTCTACAGTCCAAAAAATCAATTTTCTGATGAAAAACAATGACCCCTGTCGAAAGTTCTCCAGATGGTCAGAAATGGAAATTTTTCAATGTTAAATTTTTTGACTGCTAATGACTATTCCATGTAAATTATCACTTTTGGAACAAAAATAAGTGTGTTTAGAGTCACATTAATGCCTGAAATTGGTCAAAATAGAAGCTTCTGAATAGGAGAAAAAGTCTGTAATAATGGCAATTTTGGTCACATTGAGGCTTGAAAAAGTAGTTATTCAACATGAGGCACATTCCAAATGACATTTTGAATCAATTTTTCTACAGTCCAAAAAATCAATTTTCTGATGAAAAACGATGACCCGTGACCTGTCGAAATTTCTCCAGATGGTCACAAATGGAAATTTTTCAATGTTTAATTTTTTTACTGCTAATGACTATTCCATGTAAATTATCACTTTTGGACCAAAAATAAGTTTGTTTAGAGTCACATTAATGCCTGAAATTGGTTGAAATAGAAGCTTCTGGATAGGAGAAAAAGTCTGTAATAATGGCAATTTTGGTCACATTGAGGCTTGAAAAAGTGGTTATTCAACATGAGGCACATTCCAAATGACATTTTGAATCAATTTTTCTACAGTCCAAAAAATCAATTTTCTGATGAAAAACGATGACCCGTGACCTGTCGAAATTTCTCCAGATGGTCAGAAATGGACATTTTTCAATGTTTAAATTTTTGACTGCTAATGACTATTCCATGTAAATTATCACTTTTGGAACAAAAATAAGTGTGTTTAGAGTCACATTAATGCCTGAAATTGGTCGAAATAGAAGCTTCTGAATAGGAGAAAAAGTCTGTAATAATGGCAATTTTGGTCACATTGAGGCTTGAAAAAGTGGTTATTCAACATGAGGCACATTCCAAATGACATTTTGAATCAATTTTTCTACAGTCCAAAAAATCAATTTTCTGATGAAAAACAATGACCTGTGTGTGACCTGTCGAAATTTCTCCAGATGGTCAGAAATGGAAATTTTTCAATGTTTATTTTTTTGACTGCAAATGACTATTCCATGTAAATTATCACTTTTGGAACAAATATAAGTGTGTTTAGAGTCACTTTAATGCCTGAAATTGGTCGAAATAGGAGCTTCTGAATAGGAGAAAAAGTCTGTAATAATGGCAATTTTGGTCACATTGAGGCTTGAAAAAGTGGTTATTCAACATGAGGCACATTCCAAATGACATTTTGAATCAATTTTTCTACAGTCCAAAAAATCAATTTTCTGATGAAAAACGATGACCCGTGACCTGTCGAAATTTCTCCAGATGGTCAGAAATGGAAATTTTTCAATGTTTAACTTTTTTAACTGCAAATGACTATTCCATGTAAATTATCACTTTTGGTACAAAAATAAGTGTGTTTAGAGTCACATTAATGCCTGAAATTGGTCAAAATAGAAGCTTTTGAATAGGAAAAAAAGTCTGTAATAATGGCAATTTTGGTCACATTGAGGCTTGAAAAAGTAGCTATTCAACATGAGGCACATTCCAAATGACATTTTGAATCAATTTTTCTACAGTCCAAAAAATCAATTTTCTGATGAAAAACGATGACCCGTGACCTGTCGAAATTTCTCCAGATGGTCACAAATGGAAATTTTTCAATGTTTAATTTTTTTACGGCTAATGACTATTCCATGTAAATTATCACTTTTGGACCAAAAATAAGTGTGTTTAGTCACATTAATGCCTGAAATTGGTCGAAATAGAAGCTTCTGAATAGGAGAAAAAGTCTGTAATAATGGCAATTTTGGTCACATTGAGGCTAGAAAAAGTGGTTATTCAACATGAGGCACATTCCAAATGACATTTTGAATCAATTTTTCTACAGTCCAAAAAATCAATTTTCTGATGAAAAACGATGACCCGTGACCTGTCGAAATTTCTCCAGATGGTCAGAAATGGACATTTTTCAATGTTTAATTTTTTGACTGCTAATGACTATTCCATGTAAATTATCACTTTTGGAACAAAAATAAGTGTGTTTAGAGTCACATTAATGCCTGAAATTGGTCAAAATAGAAGCTTCTAGATAGGAGAAAAAGTCTGTAATAATGGCAATTTTGGTCACATTGAGGCTTGAAAAAGTAGTTATTCAACATGAGGCACATTCCAAATGACATTTTGAATCAATTTTTCTTTAGTCCAAAAAATCTATTTTCTGATGAAAAACGATGACCGGTGATCTGTCGAAATTTCTCCAGATGGTCAAAAATGGAAATTTTTCAATGTTTAACTTTTTTGACTGCAAATGACTATTCCATGTAAATTATCACTTTTGGAACAAATATAAGTGTGTTTAGAGTCACTTTAATGCCTGAAATTAGTCGAAATAGAAGCTTCTGAATAGGAGAAAAAGTCTGTAATAATGGCAATTTTGGTCACATTGAGGCTTGAAAAAGTAGTTATTCAACATGAGGCACATTCCAAATGACATTTTAAATCAATTTTTCTACAGTCCAAAAAATCAATTTTCTGATGAAAAACGATGACCCGTGACCTGTCGAAATTTCTCCAGATTGTCAGAAATGGAATTTTTTTAATGTTTAATTTTTTGACTGCAAATAACTATTCCATGTAAATTATAATTTTTGGAACAAAACTAAGTGTGTTTAGAGTCACTTTAATGCAAGTCTGTAATAATGGCAATTTTGGTCACATTGAGGCTTTAAAAAGTAGTTATTCAACATGAGGCACATTCCAAATGACATTTTGAATCAACTTTTCTACAGTCCAAAAAATCAATTTTCTGATGAAAAACGATGACCCGTGACCTGTCGAAATTTCTCCAGATGGTCACAAATGGAAATTTTTCAATGTTTAATTTTTTTACTGCTAATGACTATTCCATGTAAATTATCACTTTTGGACCAAAAAATAAGTGTGTTTAGAGTCACATTAATGCCTGAAATTGGTTGAAATAGAAGCTTCTGGATAGGAGAAAAAGTCTGTAATAATGGCAATTTTGGTCACATTGAGGCTTGAAAAAGTAGTTATTCAACATGAGGCACATTCAAAATGACATTTTGAATCAATTTTTCTAAAGTCCAAAGAATCAATTTTCTGATGAAAAACGATGACCCGTGACCTGTCGAAATTTCTCCAGATGGTCAGAAATGGACATTTTTCAATGTTTAATTTTTTGACTGCTAATGACTATTCCATGTAAATTATCACTTTTGGAACAAAAATAAGTGTGTTTAGAGTCACATTAATGCCTGAAATTGGTTGAAATAGAAGCTTCTGGATAGGAGAAAAAGTCTGTAATAATGGCAATTTTGGTCACATTGAGGCTTGAAAAAGTGGTTATTCAACATGAGGCACATTCCAAATGACATTTTGAATCAATTTTTCTACAGTCCAAAAAATCAATTTTCTGATGAAAAACGATGACCCGTGACCTGTCGAAATTTCTCCAGATGGTCAGAAATGGACATTTTTCAATGTTTAAATTTTTGACTGCTAATGACTATTCCATGTAAATTATCACTTTTGGAACAAAAATAAGTGTGTTTAGAGTCACATTAATGCCTGAAATTGGTCGAAATAGAAGCTTCTGAATAGGAGAAAAAGTCTGTAATAATGGCAATTTTGGTCACATTGAGGCTTGAAAAAGTGGTTATTCAACATGAGGCACATTCCAAATGACATTTTGAATCAATTTTTCTACAGTCCAAAAAATCAATTTTCTGATGAAAAACAATGACCTGTGTGTGACCTGTCGAAATTTCTCCAGATGGTCAGAAATGGAAATTTTTCAATGTTTATTTTTTTGACTGCAAATGACTATTCCATGTAAATTATCACTTTTGGAACAAATATAAGTGTGTTTAGAGTCACTTTAATGCCTGAAATTGGTCGAAATAGGAGCTTCTGAATAGGAGAAAAAGTCTGTAATAATGGCAATTTTGGTCACATTGAGGCTTGAAAAAGTGGTTATTCAACATGAGGCACATTCCAAATGACATTTTGAATCAATTTTTCTACAGTCCAAAAAATCAATTTTCTGATGAAAAACGATGACCCGTGACCTGTCGAAATTTCTCCAGATGGTCAGAAATGGAAATTTTTCAATGTTTAACTTTTTTAACTGCAAATGACTATTCCATGTAAATTATCACTTTTGGTACAAAAATAAGTGTGTTTAGAGTCACATTAATGCCTGAAATTGGTCAAAATAGAAGCTTTTGAATAGGAAAAAAAGTCTGTAATAATGGCAATTTTGGTCACATTGAGGCTTGAAAAAGTAGTTATTCAACATGAGGCACATTCCAAATGACATTTTGAATCAATTTTTCTACAGTCCAAAAAATCAATTTTCTGATGAAAAACGATGACCCGTGACCTGTCGAAATTTCTCCAGATGGTCACAAATGGAAATTTTTCAATGTTTAATTTTTTTACGGCTAATGACTATTCCATGTAAATTATCACTTTTGGACCAAAAATAAGTGTGTTTAGTCACATTAATGCCTGAAATTGGTCGAAATAGAAGCTTCTGAATAGGAGAAAAAGTCTGTAATAATGGCAATTTTGGTCACATTGAGGCTAGAAAAAGTGGTTATTCAACATGAGGCACATTCCAAATGACATTTTGAATCAATTTTTCTACAGTCCAAAAAATCAATTTTCTGATGAAAAACGATGACCCGTGACCTGTCGAAATTTCTCCAGATGGTCAGAAATGGACATTTTTCAATGTTTAATTTTTTGACTGCTAATGACTATTCCATGTAAATTATCACTTTTGGAACAAAAATAAGTGTGTTTAGAGTCACATTAATGCCTGAAATTGGTCAAAATAGAAGCTTCTAGATAGGAGAAAAAGTCTGTAATAATGGCAATTTTGGTCACATTGAGGCTTGAAAAAGTAGTTATTCAACATGAGGCACATTCCAAATGACATTTTGAATCAATTTTTCTTTAGTCCAAAAAATCAATTTTCTGATGAAAAACGATGACCGGTGATCTGTCGAAATTTCTCCAGATGGTCAAAAATGGAAATTTTTCAATGTTTAACTTTTTTGACTGCAAATGACTATTCCATGTAAATTATCACTTTTGGAACAAATATAAGTGTGTTTAGAGTCACTTTAATGCCTGAAATTAGTCGAAATAGAAGCTTCTGAATAGGAGAAAAAGTCTGTAATAATGGCAATTTTGGTCACATTGAGGCTTTAAAAAGAAGTTATTCAACATGAGGCACATTCCAAATGACATTTTGAATCAATTTTTCTACAGTCCAAAAAATCAATTTTCTGATGAAAAACAATGACCCGTGACCTGTCAAAATTTCTTCAGATGGTCAGAAATTGAATTTTTTTTAATGTTTAATTTTATGACTGCAAATGACTATTCCATGTAAATGATCACTTTTGGAATAAAAATAAGTGTGTTTAGAGTCACTTTAATGCCTGAAATTGGTCGAAATAGAAGCTTCTGAATAGGAGAAAAAGTCTGTAATAATGGCAATTTTGGTCACATTGAGGCTTTAAAAATAGTTATTCAACATGAGGCACATTCCAAATGACATTCTGAATCAATTTTTCTACAGTCCAAAAAATCAATTTTCTGATGAAAAACGATGACCCGTGACCTGTCGAAATTTCTCCAGATGGTCAGAAATGGAATTTTTTTAATGTTTAATTTTTTGACTGCAAATAACTATTCCATGTAAATTATAATTTTTGGAACAAAACTAAGTGTGTTTAGAGTCACTTTAATGCAAGTCTGTAATAATGGCAATTTTGGTCACATTGAGGCTTTAAAAAGTAGTTATTCAACATGAGGCACATTCGAAATGACATTTTGAATCAACTTTTCTACAGTCCAAAAAATCAATTTTCTGATGAAAAACGATGACCCGTGACCTGTCGAAATTTCTCCAGATGGTCACAAATGGAAATTTTTCAATGTTTAATTTTTTTACTGCTAATGACTATTCCATGTAAATTATCACTTTTGGACCAAAAAATAAGTGTGTTTAGAGTCACATTAATGCCTGAAATTGGTTGAAATAGAAGCTTCTGGATAGGAGAAAAAGTCTGTAATAATGGCAATTTTGGTCACATTGAGGCTTGAAAAAGTAGTTATTCAACATGAGGCACATTCAAAATGACATTTTGAATCAATTTTTCTAAAGTCCAAAAAATCAATTTTCTGATGAAAAACGATGACCCGTGACCTGTCGAAATTTCTCCAGATGGTCAGAAATGGACATTTTTCAATGTTTAATTTTTTGACTGCTAATGACTATTCCATGTAAATTATCACTTTTGGAACAAAAATAAGTGTGTTTAGAGTCTTATTAATGCCTGAAATTGGTCAAAATAGAAGCTTCTGGATAGGTGAAAAAGTCTGTAATAATGGCAATTTTGGTCACATTGAGGCTTTAAAAAGTAGTTATTCAACATGAGGCACATTCCAAATGCCATTTTGAATCAATTTTTCTACCGTCCAAAAAATCAATTTTCTGATGAAAAACGATGACCCGTGACTTGTCGAAATTTCTCCAGATGGTCAGAAATGGAAATTTTTCAATGTTTAATTTTTTGACTGCTAATGACTATTCCATGTAAATTATCACTTTTGGACCAAAAATAAGTGTGTTTAGAATCACATTAATGCCTGAAATTGGTCAAAATAGAAGCTTCTGAATAGGAGAAAAAGTCTGTAATAATGGCAATTTTGGTCACATTGAGGCTTGAAAAAGTAGGTATTCAACATGAGGCACATTCCAAATGACATTTTAAATGAATTTTTCTACAGTCCAAAAAATCAATTTTCTGATGAAAAACGATGACCCGTGACCTGTCGAAATTTCTCCAGATGGTCAGAAATGGAAATTTTTTGACTGCAAATGACTATTCCATGTAAATTATAATTTTTTGAACAAAAATAAGTGTGTTTAGAGTCACTTTAGTGCCTGAAATTGGTAGAAATAGAAGCTTCTGAATAGGAGAAAAAGTCTGTAATAATGCCAATTTTATTCACATTGATGCTGTAAAAAGTAGTTATTCAACATGAGGCACATTTCAAATGACATTTTGAATCAATTTTTCTACAGTCCAAAAAATCAATTTTTCTGACGAAAAATGATGACCCGTGACCTGTCGAAATTTCTCCAGATGGTCACAAATGGAAATTTGTCAATGTTTAATTTTTTGACTGCTAATGACTATTCCATGTAAATTATCAATTTTGGACCAAAAATAAGTGTGTTTAGAGTCACATTAATGCCTGAAATTGGTCAAAATAGAAGCTTCTGAATAGGAGAAAAAGTCTGTAATAATGGCAATTTTGGTCACATTGAGGCTTGAAAAAGTATTTATTCAACATAAGGCACATTCCAAATGACATTTTGAATCAATTTTTCTAAAGTCCAAAAAATCAATTTTCTGATGAAAAACGATGACCCGTGACCTGTCGAAATTTCTGCAGATGGTCAGAAATGGACATTTTTCAATGTTTAATTTTTTGACTGCTAATGACTGATCCATGTAAATTATCACTTTTGGAACAAAAATAAGTGTGTTTAGAGTCTTATTAATGCCTGAAATTGGTCAAAATAGAAGCTTCTGGATAGGTGAAAAAGTCTGTAATAATGGCAATTTTGGTCACATTGAGGCTTTAAAAAGTAGTTATTCAACATGAGGCACATTCCAAATGCCATTTTGAATCAATTTTTCTACAGTCCAAAAAATCAATTTTCTGATGAAAAACGATGACCCGTGACCTGTCGAAATTTCTCCAGATGGTCAGAAATGGAAATTTTTCAATGTTTAATTTTTTGACTGCTAATGACTATTCCATGTAAATTATCACTTTTGGACCAAAAATAAGTGTGTTTAGAATCACATTAATGCCTGAAATTGGTCAAAATAGAAGCTTCTGAATAGGAGAAAAAGTCTGTAATAATGGCAATTTTGGTCACATTGAGGCTTGAAAAAGTAGGTATTCAACATGAGGCACATTCCAAATGACATTTTAAATGAATTTTTCTACAGTCCAAAAAATCAATTTTCTGATGAAAAACGATGACCCGTGACCTGTCGAAATTTCTCCAGATGGTCAGAAATGGAAATTTTTTGACTGCAAATGACTATTCCATGTAAATTATAATTTTTTGAACAAAAATAAGTGTGTTTAGAGTCACTTTAGTGCCTGAAATTGGTAGAAATAGAAGCTTCGGAATAGGAGAAAAAGTCTGTAATAATGCCAATTTTATTCACATTGAGGCTGTAAAAAGTAGTTATTCAACATGAGGCACATTCCAAATGACATTTTGAATCAATTTTTCTACAGTCCAAAAAATCAATTTTCTGATGAAAAACGATGACCCGTGACCTGTCGAAATTTCTCCAGATGGTCAGAAATGGACATTTTTCAATGTTTAATTTTTTGACTGCTAATGACTGATCCATGTAAATTATCACTTTTGGAACAAAAATAAGTGTGTTTAGAGTCTTATTAATGCCTGAAATTGGTCAAAATAGAAGCTTCTGGATAGGTGAAAAAGTCTGTAATAATGGCAATTTTGGTCACATTGAGGCTTTAAAAAGTAGTTATTCAACATGAGGCACATTCCAAATGCCATTTTGAATCAATTTTTCTACAGTCCAAAAAATCAATTTTCTGATGAAAAACGATGACCCGTGAGTGACCTGTCGAAATTTCTCCAGATGGTCAAAAATGGAAATTATTCAATGTTTAATTTTTTGACTGCTAATGACTATTCCATGTAAATTATCACTTTTGGACCAAAAATAAGTGTGTTTAGAATCACATTAATGCCTGAAATTGGTCAAAATAGAAGCTTCTGAATAGGAGAAAAAGTCTGTAATAATGGCAATTTTGGTCACATTGAGGCTTGAAAAAGTAGGTATTCAACATGAGGCACATTCCAAATGACATTTTAAATGAATTTTTCTACAGTCCAAAAAATCAATTTTCTGATGAAAAACGATGACCCGTGACCTGTCGAAATTTCTCCAGATGGTCAGAAATGGAAATTTTTTGACTGCAAATGACTATTCCATGTAAATTATAATTTTTTGAACAAAAATAAGTGTGTTTAGAGTCACTTTAGTGCCTGAAATTGGTAGAAATAGAAGCTTCGGAATAGGAGAAAAAGTCTGTAATAATGCCAATTTTATTCACATTGAGGCTGTAAAAAGTAGTTATTCAACATGAGGCACATTCCAAATGACATTTTGAATCAATTTTTCTACAGTCCAAAAAATTAATTTTCTGATGAAAAACGATGACCCGTGACCTGTCGAAATTTCTCCAGATGGTCAGAAATGGAAATTTTGTCGTGTTTAAGTTTTTTGACTGCTAATGACTATTCCATGTAAATTATCACTTTTGAAACAAAAATAAGTGTGTTTAGAGTTTCTTTAATGCCTGAAATTGGTCGAAATAGAAGCTTCTGAATAGGAGAAAAAGTCTGAAATAAAGGCAATTTTGGTCACATTGAGGCTTTAAAAATAGTTATTCAACATGAGGCACATTCCAAATGACATTCTGAATCAATTTTTCTACAGTCCAAAAAATCAATTTTCTGATGAAAAACGATGACCCGTGACCTGTCGAAATTTCTCCAGATGGTCAGAAATGGAATTTTTTTAATGTTTAATTTTTTGACTGCATATAACTATTCCATGTAAATTATAATTTTTGGAACAAAACTAAGTGTGTTTAGAGTCACTTTAATGCAAGTCTGTAATAATGGCAATTTTGGTCACATTGAGGCTTGAAAAAGTGGTTATTCAACATGAGGCACATTCCAAATGACATTTTGAATCAATTTTTCTACAGTCCAAAAAATCAATTTTCTGATGAAAAACAATGACCTGTGTGTGACCTGTCGAAATTTCTCCAGATGGTCAGAAATGGAAATTTTTCAATGTTTATTTTTTTGACTGCAAATGACTATTCCATGTAAATTATCACTTTTGGAACAAATATAAGTGTGTTTAGAGTCACTTTAATGCCTGAAATTGGTCGAAATAGGAGCTTCTGAATAGGAGAAAAAGTCTGTAATAATGGCAATTTTGGTCACATTGAGGCTTGAAAAAGTGGTTATTCAACATGAGGCACATTCCAAATGACATTTTGAATCAATTTTTCTACAGTCCAAAAAATCAATTTTCTGATGAAAAACGATGACCCGTGACCTGTCGAAATTTCTCCAGATGGTCACAAATGGAAATTTTTCAATGTTTAATTTTTTTACGGCTAATGACTATTCCATGTAAATTATCACTTTTGGACCAAAAATAAGTGTGTTTAGAATCACATTAATGCCTGAAATTGGTCAAAATAGAAGCTTCTGAATAGGAGAAAAAGTCTGTAATAATGGCAATTTTGGTCACATTGAGGCTTGAAAAAGTAGTTATTCAACATGAGGCACATTCCAAATGACATTTTGAATCAATTTTTCTTTAGTCCAAAAAATCAATTTTCTGATGAAAAACGATGACCGGTGATCTGTCGAAATTTCTCCAGATGGTCAAAAATGGAAATTTTTCAATGTTTAACTTTTTTGACTGCAAATGACTATTCCATGTAAATTATCACTTTTGGAACAAATATAAGTGTGTTTAGAGTCACTTTAATGCCTGAAATTAGTCGAAATAGAAGCTTCTGAATAGGAGAAAAAGTCTGTAATAATGGCAATTTTGGTCACATTGAGGCTTGAAAAAGTAGTTATTCAACATGAGGCACATTCCAAATGACATTTTGAATCAATTTTTCTACAGTCCAAAAAATCAATTTTCTGATGAAAAACGATGACCCGTGACCTGTCGAAATTTCTCCAGATTGTCAGAAATGGAATTTTTTTAATGTTTAATTTTTTGACTGCAAATAACTATTCCATGTAAATTATAATTTTTGGAACAAAACTAAGTGTGTTTAGAGTCACTTTAATGCAAGTCTGTAATAATGGCAATTTTGGTCACATTGAGGCTTTAAAAAGTAGTTATTCAACATGAGGCACATTCCAAATGACATTTTGAATCAATTTTTCTACAGTCCAAAAAATCGATTTTCTGATGAAAAACGATGACCCGTGACCTGTCGAAATTTCTCCAGATGGTCACAAATGGAAATTTTTCAATGTTTAATTTTTTTACTGCTAATGACTATTCCATGTAAATTATCACTTTTGGACCAAAAATAAGTGTGTTTAGAATCACATTAATGCCTGAAATTGGTTGAAATGGAAGCTTCTGGATAGGAGAAAAAGTCTGTAATAATGGCAATTTTGGTCACATTGAGGCTTGAAAAAGTAGTTATTCAACATGAGGCACATTCCAAATGACATTTTGAATCAATTTTTCTAAAGTCCAAAAAATCAATTTTCTGATGAAAAACGATGACCCGTGACCTGTCGAAATTTCTCCAGATGGTCAGAAATGGACATTTTTCAATGTTTAATTTTTTGACTGCTAATGACTATTCCATGTAAATTATCACTTTTGGAACAAAAATAAGTGTGTTTAGAGTCTTATTAATGCCTGAAATTGGTCAAAATAGAAGCTTCTGGATAGGTGAAAAAGTCTGTAATAATGGCAATTTTGGTCACATTGAGGCTTTAAAAAGTAGTTATTCAACATGAGGCACATTCCACATGCCATTTTGAATCAATTTTTCTACCGTCCAAAAAATCAATTTTCTGATGAAAAACGATGACCCGTGACTTGTCGAAATTTCTCCAGATGGTCAGAAATGGAAATTTTTCAATGTTTAATTTTTTGACTGCTAATGACTATTCCATGTAAATTATCACTTTTGGACCAAAAATAAGTGTGTTTAGAATCACATTAATGCCTGAAATTGGTCAAAATAGAAGCTTCTGAATAGGAGAAAAAGTCTGTAATAATGGCAATTTTGGTCACATTGAGGCTTGAAAAAGTAGGTA
The DNA here is from genome assembly GCF_964204655.1 of Triturus cristatus. Lineage (NCBI taxonomy): Eukaryota > Metazoa > Chordata > Amphibia > Caudata > Salamandridae > Triturus > Triturus cristatus. The sequence goes on along the minus strand of NC_140592.1, from coordinate 388,292,424 downwards.
TTCAACATGAGGCACATTCCAAATGACATTTTAAATGAATTTTTCTACAGTCCAAAAAATCAATTTTCTGATGAAAAACGATGACCCGTGACCTGTCGAAATTTCTCCAGATGGTCAGAAATGGAAATTTTTTGACTGCAAATGACTATTCCATGTAAATTATAATTTTTTGAACAAAAATAAGTGTGTTTAGAGTCACTTTAGTGCCTGAAATTGGTAGAAATAGAAGCTTCTGAATAGGAGAAAAAGTCTGTAATAATGCCAATTTTATTCACATTGAGGCTGTAAAAAGTAGTTATTCAACATGAGGCACATTTCAAATGACATTTTGAATCAATTTTTCTACAGTCCAAAAAATCAATTTTTCTGACGAAAAATGATGACCCGTGACCTGTCGAAATTTCTCCAGATGGTCACAAATGGAAATTTGTCAATGTTTAATTTTTTGACTGCTAATGACTATTCCATGTAAATTATCAATTTTGGACCAAAAATAAGTGTGTTTAGAGTCACATTAATGCCTGAAATTGGTCAAAATAGAAGCTTCTGAATAGGAGAAAAAGTCTGTAATAATGGCAATTTTGGTCACATTGAGGCTTGAAAAAGTATTTATTCAACATGAGGCACATTCCAAATGACATTTTGAATCAATTTTTCTAAAGTCCAAAAAATCAATTTTCTGATGAAAAACGATGACCCGTGACCTGTCGAAATTTCTCCAGATGGTCAGAAATGGACATTTTTCAATGTTTAATTTTTTGACTGCTAATGACTGATCCATGTAAATTATCACTTTTGGAACAAAAATAAGTGTGTTTAGAGTCTTATTAATGCCTGAAATTGGTCAAAATAGAAGCTTCTGGATAGGTGAAAAAGTCTGTAATAATGGCAATTTTGGTCACATTGAGGCTTTAAAAAGTAGTTATTCAACATGAGGCACATTCCAAATGCCATTTTGAATCAATTTTTCTACAGTCCAAAAAATCAATTTTCTGATGAAAAACGATGACCCGTGACCTGTCGAAATTTCTCCAGATGGTCAGAAATGGAAATTTTTCAATGTTAAATTTTTTTGACTGCTAATGACTATTCCATGTAAATTATCACTTTTGGACCAAAAATAAGTGTGTTTAGAATCACATTAATGCCTGAAATTGGTCAAAATAGAAGCTGCTGAATAGGAGAAAAAGTCTGTAATAATGGCAATTTTGGTCACATTGAGGCTTGAAAAAGTAGGTATTCAACATGAGGCACATTCCAAATGACATTTTAAATGAATTTTTCTACAGTCCAAAAAATCAATTTTCTGATGAAAAACGCTGACCCGTGACCTGTCGAAATTTCTCCAGATGGTCAGAAATGGAAATTTTTTGACTGCAAATGACTATTCCATGTAAATTATAATTTTTTGAACAAAAATAAGTGTGTTTAGAGTCACTTTAGTGCCTGAAATTGGTAGAAATAGAAGCTTCTGAATAGGAGAAAAAGTCTGTAATAATGCCAATTTTATTCACATTGAGGCTGTAAAAAGTAGTTATTCAACATGAGGCACATTCCAAATGACATTTTGAATCAATTTTTCTACAGTCCAAAAAATCAATTTTCTGATGAAAAACGATGACCCGTGACCTGTCGAAATTTCTCCAGATGGTCAGAAATGGACATTTTTCAATGTTTAATTTTTTGACTGCTAATGACTGATCCATGTAAATTATCACTTTTGGAACAAAAATAAGTGTGTTTAGAGTCTTATTAATGCCTGAAATTGGTCAAAATAGAAGCTTCTGGATAGGTGAAAAAGTCTGTAATAATGGCAATTTTGGTCACATTGAGGCTTTAAAAAGTAGTTATTCAACATGAGGCACATTCCAAATGCCATTTTGAATCAATTTTTCTACAGTCCAAAAAATCAATTTTCTGATGAAAAACGATGACCCGTGACCTGTCGAAATTTCTCCAGATGGTCAGAAATGGAAATTTTTCAATGTTTAATTTTTTGACTGCTAATGACTATTCCATGTAAATTATCACTTTTGGACCAAAAATAAGTGTGTTTAGAATCACATTAATGCCTGAAATTGGTCAAAATAGAAGCTTCTGAATAGGAGAAAAAGTCTGTAATAATGGCAATTTTGGTCACATTGAGGCTTGAAAAAGTAGGTATTCAACATGAGGCACATTCCAAATGACATTTTAAATGAATTTTTCTACAGTCCAAAAAATCAATTTTCTGATGAAAAACGATGACCCGTGACCTGTCGAAATTTCTCCAGATGGTCAGAAATGGAAATTTTTTGACTGCAAATGACTATTCCATGTAAATTATAATTTTTTGAACAAAAATAAGTGTGTTTAGAGTCACTTTAGTGCCTGAAATTGGTAGAAATAGAAGCTTCTGAATAGGAGAAAAAGTCTGTAATAATGCCAATTTTATTCACATTGAGGCTGTAAAAAGTAGTTATTCAACATGAGGCACATTCCAAATGACATTTTGAATCAATTTTTCTACAGTCCAAAAAATCAATTTTCTGATGAAAAACGATGACCCGTGACCTGTCGAAATTTCTCCAGATGGTCAGAAATGGACATTTTTCAATGTTTAATTTTTTGACTGCTAATGACTATTCCATGTAAATTATCACTTTTGGAACAAAAATAAGTGTGTTTAGAGTCTTATTAATGCCTGAAATTGGTCAAAATAGAAGCTTCTGGATAGGTGAAAAAGTCTGTAATAATGGCAATTTTGGTCACATTGAGGCTTTAAAAAGTAGTTATTCAACATGAGGCACATTCCAAATGCCATTTTGAATCAATTTTTCTACAGTCCAAAAAATCATTTTTCTGATGAAAAACGATGACCCGTGACCTGTCGAAATTTCTCCAGATGGTCAGAAATGGACATTTTTCAATGTTTAAATTTTTGACTGCTAATGACTATTCCATGTAAATTATCACTTTTGGACCAAAAATAAGTGTGTTTAGAATCACATTAATGCCTGAAATTGGTCAAAATAGAAGCTTCTGAATAGGAGAAAAAGTCTGTAATAATGGCAATTTTGGTCACATTGAGGCTTGAAAAAGTAGGTATTCAACATGAGGCACATTCCAAATGACATTTTAAATGAATTTTTCTACAGTCCAAAAAATCAATTTTCTGATGAAAAACGATGACCCGTGACCTGTCGAAATTTCTCCAGATGGTCAGAAATGGAAATTTTTTGACTGCAAATGACTATTCCATGTAAATTATAATTTTTTGAACAAAAATAAGTGTGTTTAGAGTCACTTTAGTGCCTGAAATTGGTAGAAATAGAAGCTTCGGAATAGGAGAAAAAGTCTGTAATAATGCCAATTTTATTCACATTGAGGCTGTAAAAAGTAGTTATTCAACATGAGGCACATTCCAAATGACATTTTGAATCAATTTTTCTACAGTCCAAAAAATTAATTTTCTGATGAAAAACGATGACCCGTGACCTGTCGAAATTTCTCCAGATGGTCAGAAATGGAAATTTTGTCGTGTTTAAGTTTTTTGACTGCTAATGACTATTCCATGTAAATTATCACTTTTGAAACAAAAATAAGTGTGTTTAGAGTTTCTTTAATGCCTGAAATTGGTCGAAATAGAAGCTTCTGAATAGGAGAAAAAGTCTGAAATAAAGGCAATTTTGGTCACATTGAGGCTTTAAAAATAGTTATTCAACATGAGGCACATTCCAAATGACATTCTGAATCAATTTTTCTACAGTCCAAAAAATCAATTTTCTGATGAAAAACGATGACCCGTGACCTGTCGAAATTTCTCCAGATGGTCAGAAATGGAATTTTTTTAATGTTTAATTTTTTGACTGCATATAACTATTCCATGTAAATTATAATTTTTGGAACAAAACTAAGTGTGTTTAGAGTCACTTTAATGCAAGTCTGTAATAATGGCAATTTTGGTCACATTGAGGCTTGAAAAAGTGGTTATTCAACATGAGGCACATTCCAAATGACATTTTGAATCAATTTTTCTACAGTCCAAAAAATCAATTTTCTGATGAAAAACAATGACCTGTGTGTGACCTGTCGAAATTTCTCCAGATGGTCAGAAATGGAAATTTTTCAATGTTTATTTTTTTGACTGCAAATGACTATTCCATGTAAATTATCACTTTTGGAACAAATATAAGTGTGTTTAGAGTCACTTTAATGCCTGAAATTGGTCGAAATAGGAGCTTCTGAATAGGAGAAAAAGTCTGTAATAATGGCAATTTTGGTCACATTGAGGCTTGAAAAAGTGGTTATTCAACATGAGGCACATTCCAAATGACATTTTGAATCAATTTTTCTACAGTCCAAAAAATCAATTTTCTGATGAAAAACGATGACCCGTGACCTGTCGAAATTTCTCCAGATGGTCACAAATGGAAATTTTTCAATGTTTAATTTTTTTACGGCTAATGACTATTCCATGTAAATTATCACTTTTGGACCAAAAATAAGTGTGTTTAGAATCACATTAATGCCTGAAATTGGTCAAAATAGAAGCTTCTGAATAGGAGAAAAAGTCTGTAATAATGGCAATTTTGGTCACATTGAGGCTTGAAAAAGTAGTTATTCAACATGAGGCACATTCCAAATGACATTTTGAATCAATTTTTCTTTAGTCCAAAAAATCAATTTTCTGATGAAAAACGATGACCGGTGATCTGTCGAAATTTCTCCAGATGGTCAAAAATGGAAATTTTTCAATGTTTAACTTTTTTGACTGCAAATGACTATTCCATGTAAATTATCACTTTTGGAACAAATATAAGTGTGTTTAGAGTCACTTTAATGCCTGAAATTAGTCGAAATAGAAGCTTCTGAATAGGAGAAAAAGTCTGTAATAATGGCAATTTTGGTCACATTGAGGCTTGAAAAAGTAGTTATTCAACATGAGGCACATTCCAAATGACATTTTGAATCAATTTTTCTACAGTCCAAAAAATCAATTTTCTGATGAAAAACGATGACCCGTGACCTGTCGAAATTTCTCCAGATTGTCAGAAATGGAATTTTTTTAATGTTTAATTTTTTGACTGCAAATAACTATTCCATGTAAATTATAATTTTTGGAACAAAACTAAGTGTGTTTAGAGTCACTTTAATGCAAGTCTGTAATAATGGCAATTTTGGTCACATTGAGGCTTTAAAAAGTAGTTATTCAACATGAGGCACATTCCAAATGACATTTTGAATCAATTTTTCTACAGTCCAAAAAATCGATTTTCTGATGAAAAACGATGACCCGTGACCTGTCGAAATTTCTCCAGATGGTCACAAATGGAAATTTTTCAATGTTTAATTTTTTTACTGCTAATGACTATTCCATGTAAATTATCACTTTTGGACCAAAAATAAGTGTGTTTAGAATCACATTAATGCCTGAAATTGGTTGAAATAGAAGCTTCTGGATAGGAGAAAAAGTCTGTAATAATGGCAATTTTGGTCACATTGAGGCTTGAAAAAGTAGTTATTCAACATGAGGCACATTCCAAATGACATTTTGAATCAATTTTTCTAAAGTCCAAAAAATCAATTTTCTGATGAAAAACGATGACCCGTGACCTGTCGAAATTTCTCCAGATGGTCAGAAATGGACATTTTTCAATGTTTAATTTTTTGACTGCTAATGACTATTCCATGTAAATTATCACTTTTGGAACAAAAATAAGTGTGTTTAGAGTCTTATTAATGCCTGAAATTGGTCAAAATAGAAGCTTCTGGATAGGTGAAAAAGTCTGTAATAATGGCAATTTTGGTCACATTGAGGCTTTAAAAAGTAGTTATTCAACATGAGGCACATTCCACATGCCATTTTGAATCAATTTTTCTACCGTCCAAAAAATCAATTTTCTGATGAAAAACGATGACCCGTGACTTGTCGAAATTTCTCCAGATGGTCAGAAATGGAAATTTTTCAATGTTTAATTTTTTGACTGCTAATGACTATTCCATGTAAATTATCACTTTTGGACCAAAAATAAGTGTGTTTAGAATCACATTAATGCCTGAAATTGGTCAAAATAGAAGCTTCTGAATAGGAGAAAAAGTCTGTAATAATGGCAATTTTGGTCACATTGAGGCTTGAAAAAGTAGGTATTCAACATGAGGCACATTCCAAATGACATTTTAAATGAATTTTTCTACAGTCCAAAAAATCAATTTTCTGATGAAAAACGATGACCCGTGACCTGTCGAAATTTCTCCAGATGGTCAGAAATGGAAATTTTTTGACTGCAAATGACTATTCCATGTAAATTATAATTTTTTGAACAAAAATAAGTGTGTTTAGAGTCACTTTAGTGCCTGAAATTGGTAGAAATAGAAGCTTCTGAATAGGAGAAAAAGTCTGTAATAATGCCAATTTTATTCACATTGAGGCTGTAAAAAGTAGTTATTCAACATGAGGCACATTTCAAATGACATTTTGAATCAATTTTTCTACAGTCCAAAAAATCAATTTTTCTGACGAAAAATGATGACCCGTGACCTGTCGAAATTTCTCCAGATGGTCACAAATGGAAATTTGTCAATGTTTAATTTTTTGACTGCTAATGACTATTCCATGTAAATTATCAATTTTGGACCAAAAATAAGTGTGTTTAGAGTCACATTAATGCCTGAAATTGGTCAAAATAGAAGCTTCTGAATAGGAGAAAAAGTCTGTAATAATGGCAATTTTGGTCACATTGAGGCTTGAAAAAGTATTTATTCAACATGAGGCACATTCCAAATGACATTTTGAATCAATTTTTCTAAAGTCCAAAAAATCAATTTTCTGATGAAAAACGATGACCCGTGACCTGTCGAAATTTCTCCAGATGGTCAGAAATGGACATTTTTCAATGTTTAATTTTTTGACTGCTAATGACTGATCCATGTAAATTATCACTTTTGGAACAAAAATAAGTGTGTTTAGAGTCTTATTAATGCCTGAAATTGGTCAAAATAGAAGCTTCTGGATAGGTGAAAAAGTCTGTAATAATGGCAATTTTGGTCACATTGAGGCTTTAAAAAGTAGTTATTCAACATGAGGCACATTCCAAATGCCATTTTGAATCAATTTTTCTACAGTCCAAAAAATCAATTTTCTGATGAAAAACGATGACCCGTGACCTGTCGAAATTTCTCCAGATGGTCAGAAATGGAAATTTTTCAATGTTAAATTTTTTTGACTGCTAATGACTATTCCATGTAAATTATCACTTTTGGACCAAAAATAAGTGTGTTTAGAATCACATTAATGCCTGAAATTGGTCAAAATAGAAGCTGCTGAATAGGAGAAAAAGTCTGTAATAATGGCAATTTTGGTCACATTGAGGCTTGAAAAAGTAGGTATTCAACATGAGGCACATTCCAAATGACATTTTAAATGAATTTTTCTACAGTCCAAAAAATCAATTTTCTGATGAAAAACGCTGACCCGTGACCTGTCGAAATTTCTCCAGATGGTCAGAAATGGAAATTTTTTGACTGCAAATGACTATTCCATGTAAATTATAATTTTTTGAACAAAAATAAGTGTGTTTAGAGTCACTTTAGTGCCTGAAATTGGTAGAAATAGAAGCTTCTGAATAGGAGAAAAAGTCTGTAATAATGCCAATTTTATTCACATTGAGGCTGTAAAAAGTAGTTATTCAACATGAGGCACATTCCAAATGACATTTTGAATCAATTTTTCTACAGTCCAAAAAATCAATTTTCTGATGAAAAACGATGACCCGTGACCTGTCGAAATTTCTCCAGATGGTCAGAAATGGACATTTTTCAATGTTTAATTTTTTGACTGCTAATGACTGATCCATGTAAATTATCACTTTTGGAACAAAAATAAGTGTGTTTAGAGTCTTATTAATGCCTGAAATTGGTCAAAATAGAAGCTTCTGGATAGGTGAAAAAGTCTGTAATAATGGCAATTTTGGTCACATTGAGGCTTTAAAAAGTAGTTATTCAACATGAGGCACATTCCAAATGCCATTTTGAATCAATTTTTCTACAGTCCAAAAAATCAATTTTCTGATGAAAAACGATGACCCGTGACCTGTCGAAATTTCTCCAGATGGTCAGAAATGGAAATTTTTCAATGTTTAATTTTTTGACTGCTAATGACTATTCCATGTAAATTATCACTTTTGGACCAAAAATAAGTGTGTTTAGAATCACATTAATGCCTGAAATTGGTCAAAATAGAAGCTTCTGAATAGGAGAAAAAGTCTGTAATAATGGCAATTTTGGTCACATTGAGGCTTGAAAAAGTAGGTATTCAACATGAGGCACATTCCAAATGACATTTTAAATGAATTTTTCTACAGTCCAAAAAATCAATTTTCTGATGAAAAACGATGACCCGTGACCTGTCGAAATTTCTCCAGATGGTCAGAAATGGAAATTTTTTGACTGCAAATGACTATTCCATGTAAATTATAATTTTTTGAACAAAAATAAGTGTGTTTAGAGTCACTTTAGTGCCTGAAATTGGTAGAAATAGAAGCTTCTGAATAGGAGAAAAAGTCTGTAATAATGCCAATTTTATTCACATTGAGGCTGTAAAAAGTAGTTATTCAACATGAGGCACATTCCAAATGACATTTTGAATCAATTTTTCTACAGTCCAAAAAATCAATTTTCTGATGAAAAACGATGACCCGTGACCTGTCGAAATTTCTCCAGATGGTCAGAAATGGACATTTTTCAATGTTTAATTTTTTGACTGCTAATGACTATTCCATGTAAATTATCACTTTTGGAACAAAAATAAGTGTGTTTAGAGTCTTATTAATGCCTGAAATTGGTCAAAATAGAAGCTTCTGGATAGGTGAAAAAGTCTGTAATAATGGCAATTTTGGTCACATTGAGGCTTTAAAAAGTAGTTATTCAACATGAGGCACATTCCAAATGCCATTTTGAATCAATTTTTCTACAGTCCAAAAAATCATTTTTCTGATGAAAAACGATGACCCGTGACCTGTCGAAATTTCTCCAGATGGTCAGAAATGGAAATTTTTCAATGTTTAATTTTTTGACTGCTAATGACTATTCCATGTAAATTATCACTTTTGGACCAAAAATAAGTGTGTTTAGAATCACATTAATGCCTGAAATTGGTCAAAATAGAAGCTTCTGAATAGGAGAAAAAGTCTGTAATAATGGCAATTTTGGTCACATTGAGGCTTGAAAAAGTAGGTATTCAACATGAGGCACATTCCAAATGACATTTTAAATGAATTTTTCTACAGTCCAAAAAATCAATTTTCTGATGAAAAACGATGACCCGTGACCTGTCGAAATTTCTCCAGATGGTCAGAAATGGAAATTTTTTGACTGCAAATGACTATTCCATGTAAATTATAATTTTTTGAACAAAAATAAGTGTGTTTAGAGTCACTTTAGTGCCTGAAATTGGTAGAAATAGAAGCTTCTGAATAGGAGAAAAAGTCTGTAATAATGCCAATTTTATTCACATTGAGGCTGTAAAAAGTAGTTATTCAACATGAGGCACATTCCAAATGACATTTTGAATCAATTTTTCTACAGTCCAAAAAATTAATTTTCTGATGAAAAACGATGACCCGTGACCTGTCGAAATTTCTCCAGATGGTCAGAAATGGAAATTTTGTCGTGTTTAAGTTTTTTGACTGCTAATGACTATTCCATGTAAATTATCACTTTTGAAACAAAAATAAGTGTGTTTAGAGTTTCTTTAATGCCTGAAATTGGTCGAAATAGAAGCTTCTGAATAGGAGAAAAAGTCTGTAATAATGGCAATTTTGGTCACATTGAGGCTTTAAAAATAGTTATTCAACATGAGGCACATTCCAAATGACATTCTGAATCAATTTTTCTACAGTCCAAAAAATCAATTTTCTGATGAAAAACGATGACCGGTGACCTGTCGAAATTTCTCCAGATGGTCAGAAATGGAATTTTTTTAATGTTTAATTTTTTGACTGCAAATAACTATTCCATGTAAATTATAATTTTTGGAACAAAACTAAGTGTGTTTAGAGTCACTTTAATGCAAGTCTGTGATAATGGCAATTTTGGTCACATTGAGGCTTTAAAAATTAGTTATTCAACATGAGGCACATTCCAAATGACATTTTGAATCAATTTTTCTACAGTCCAAAAAATCAATTTTCTGATGAAAAACGATGACCGGTGACCTGTTGAAATTTCTCCAGATGGTCAGAAATGGAAATTTTTCAATGTTTAACTTTTTTGACTGCAAATGACATTTCCATGTAAATTATCACTTTTGGAACAAATATAAGTGTGTTTGAGTCACTTTAATGCCTGAAATTGGTTGAAATAGAAGCTTCTGAATAGGAGAAAAAGTCTGTAATAATGGCAATTTTGGTCACATTGAGGCTTGAAAAAGTAGTTATTCAACATGAGGCACATTCCAAATGACATTTTGAATCAATTTTTCTACAGTCCAAAAAATCAATATTCTGATGAAAAACGATGACCCGTGACCTGTCGAAATTTCTCCAGATGGTCACAAATGGAAATTTGTCAATGTTTAATTTTTTGACTGCTAATGACTATTCCATGTAAATTATCACTTTTGGACCAAAAATAAGTGTGTTTAGAGTCACATTAATGCCTGAATTTGGTCAAAATAGAAGCTTCTGAATAGGAGAAAAAGTCTGTTATAATGGCAGTTTTGGTCACATTGAGGCTTGAAAAAGTAGTTATTCAACATGAGGCACATTCCAAATGACATTTTGAATCAATTTTTCTACAGTCCAAAAAATCAATTTTCTGATGAAAAACAATGACCTGTGACCTGTCGAAAGTTCTCCAGATGGTCAGAAATGGAAATTTTTCAATGTTAAATTTTTTGACTGCTAATGACTATTCCATGTAAATTATCACTTTTGGAACAAAAATAAGTGTGTTTAGAGTCACATTAATGCCTGAAATTGGTCAAAATAGAAGCTTCTGAATAGGAGAAAAAGTCTGTAATAATGGCAATTTTGGACACATTGAGGCTTGAAAAAGTAGTTATTCAACATGAGGCACATTCCAAATGACATTTTGAATCAATTTTTCTACAGTCCAAAAAATCAATTTTCTGATGAAAAACGATGACCCATGACCTGTCGAAATTTCTCCAGATGGTCACAAATGGAAATTTTTCAATGTTTAATTTTTTTACTGCTAATGATTATTCCATGTAAATTATCACTTTTGGACCAAAAATAAGTGTGTTTAGAGTCACATTAATGCCTGAAATTGGTTGAAATAGAAGCTTCTGTATAGGAGAAAAAGTCTGTAATAATGGCAATTTTGGTCACATTGAGGCTTGAAAAAGTGGTTATTCAACATGAGGCACATTCCAAATGACATTTTGAATCAATTTTTCTACAGTCCAAAAAATCAATTTTCTGATGAAAAACGATGACCCGTGACCTGTCGAAATTTCTCCAGATGGTCAGAAATGGACATTTTTCAATGTTTAAATTTTTGACTGCTAATGACTATTCCATGTAAATTATCACTTTTGGAACAAAAATAAGTGTGTTTAGAGTCACATTAATGCCTGAAATTGGTCGAAATAGAAGCTTCTGAATAGGAGAAAAAGTCTGTAATAATGGCAATTTTGGTCACATTGAGGCTTGAAAAAGTGGTTATTCAACATGAGGCACATTCCAAATGACATTTTGAATCAATTTTTCTACAGTCCAAAAAATCAATTTTCTGATGAAAAACAATGACCTGTGTGTGACCTGTCGAAATTTCTCCAGATGGTCAGAAATGGAAATTTTTCAATGTTTATTTTTTTGACTGCTAATGACTATTCCATGTAAATTATCACTTTTGGAACAAAAATAAGTGTGTTTAGAGTCACATTAATGCCTGAAATTGGTCAAAATAGAAGCTTCTGAATAGGAAAAAAAGTCTGTAATAATGGCAATTTTGGTCACATTGAGGCTTGAAAAAGTAGTTATTCAACATGAGGCACATTCCAAATGACATTTTGAATCAATTTTTCTACAGTCCAAAAAATCAATTTTCTGATGAACAACGATGACCCGTGACCTGTCGAAATTTCTCCAGATGGTCTCAAATGGAAATTTTTCAATGCCTGAAATTGGTCGAAATAGAAGCTTCTGAATAGGAGAAAAAGTCTGTAATAATGGCAATTTTGGTCACATTGAGGCTAGAAAAAGTGGTTATTCAACATGAGGCACATTCCAAATGACATTTTGAATCAATTTTTCTACAGTCCAAAAAATCAATTTTCTGATGAACAACGATGACCCGTGACCTGTCGAAATTTCTCCAGATGGTCAGAAATGGACATTTTTTAATGTTTAATTTTTTGACTGCTAATGACTATTCCATGTAAATTATCACTTTTGGAACAAAAATAAGTGTGTTTAGAGTCACATTAATGCCTGAAATTGGTCAAAATAGAAGCTTCTAGATAGAAGAAAAAGTCTGTAATAATGGGAATTTTGGTCACATTGAGGCTTTAAAAAGTAGTTATTCAACATGAGGCACATTCCAAATGCCATTTTGAATCAATTTTTCTACAGTCCAAAAAATCAATTTTCTGATGAAAAACGATGACCGGTGATCTGTCGAAATTTCTCCAGATGGTCAAAAATGGAAATTTTTCAATGTTTAACTTTTTTGACTGCTAATGACTATTCCATGTAAATTATCACTTTTGGAACAAATATAAGTGTGTTTAGAGTCACTTTAATGCCTGAAATTGGTCGAAATAGAAGCTTCTGAATAGGAGAAAAAGTCTGTAATAATGGCAATTTTGGTCACATTGAGGCTTGAAAAAGTGGTTATTCAACATGAGGCACATTCCAAATGACATTTTGAATCAATTTTTCTACAGTCCAAAAAATGAATTTTCTGATGAAAAACGATGACCCGTGACCTGTCGAAATTTCTCCAGATGGTCAGAAATGAAAATTTTTCAATGTTTAATTTTTTGACTGCTAATGACTATTCCATGTAAATTATCACTTTTGGAACAAAAATAAGTGTGTTTAGAGTCACATTAATGCCTGAAATTGGTCAAAATAGAAGCTTCTGGATAGGAGAAAAAGTCTGTAATAATGGCAATTTTGGTCACATTGAGGCTTTAAAAAGTAGTTATTCAACATGAGGCACATTCCAAATGACATTTTGCATCAATTTTTCTACAGTCCAAAAAATCAATTTTCTGATGAAAAACGATGACCGGTGACCTGTCGAAATTTCTCCAGATCGTCAGAAATGGAAATTTTTCAATGTTTAACTTTTTTGACTGCAAATGACTATTCCATGTAAATTATCACTTTTGGTACAAATATAAGTGTGTTTGAGTCACTTTAATGCCTGAAATTGGTTGAAATAGAAGCTTCTGAATAGGAGAAAAAGTCTGTAATATTGGCAATTTTGGTCACATTGAGGCTTGAAAAAGTAGTTATTCAACATGAGGCACATTCCAAATGACATTTTGAATCAATTTTTCTACAGTCCAAAAAATCAATTTTCTGATGAAAAACAATGACCTGTGACCTGTCGAAATTTCTCCAGATGGTCACAAATGGAAATTTGTCAATGTTTAATTTTTTGACTGCTAATGACTATTCCATGTAAATTATCACTTTTGGACCAAAAATAAGTGTGTTTAGAGTCACATTAATGCCTGAAATTGGTCGAAATAGAAGCTTCTGAATAGGAGAAAAAGTCTGTAATAATGGCAATTTTGGTCACATTGAGGCTTGAAAAAGTGGTTATTCAACATGAGGCACATTCCAAATGACATTTTGAATCAATTTTTCTACAGTCCAAAAAATCAATTTTCTGATGAAAAACAATGACCCGTGACCTGTCGAAATTTCTCCAGATGGTCAGAAATGGACATTTTTCAATGTTTAAATTTTTGACTGCTAATGACTATTCCATGTAAATTATCACTTTTGGAACAAAAATAAGTGTGTTTAGAGTCACATTAATGCCTGAAATTGGTCGAAATAGAAGCTTCTGAATAGGAGAAAAAGTCTGTAATAATGGCAATTTTGGTCACATTGAGGCTTGAAAAAGTGGTTATTCAACATGAGGCACATTCCAAATGACATTTTGAATCAATTTTTCTACAGTCCAAAAAATCAATTTTCTGATGAAAAACAATGACCTGTGTGTGACCTGTCGAAATTTCTCCAGATGGTCAGAAATGGAAATTTTTCAATGTTTATTTTTTTGACTGCTAATGACTATTCCATGTAAATTATCACTTTTGGAACAAAAATAAGTGTGTTTAGAGTCACATTAATGCCTGAAATTGGTCAAAATAGAAGCTTCTGAATAGGAAAAAAAGTCTGTAATAATGGCAATTTTGGTCACATTGAGGCTTGAAAAAGTAGTTATTCAACATGAGGCACATTCCAAATGACATTTTGAATCAATTTTTCTACAGTCCAAAAAATCAATTTTCTGATGAACAACGATGACCCGTGACCTGTCGAAATTTCTCCAGATGGTCTCAAATGGAAATTTTTCAATGCCTGAAATTGGTCGAAATAGAAGCTTCTGAATAGGAGAAAAAGTCTGTAATAATGGCAATTTTGGTCACATTGAGGCTTGAAAAAGTATTTATTCAACATGAGGCACATTCCAAATGACATTTTGAATCAATTTTTCTAAAGTCCAAAAAATCAATTTTCTGATGAAAAACGATGACCCGTGACCTGTCGAAATTTCTCCAGATGGTCAGAAATGGACATTTTTCAATGTTTAATTTTTTGACTGCTAATGACTGATCCATGTAAATTATCACTTTTGGAACAAAAATAAGTGTGTTTAGAGTCTTATTAATGCCTGAAATTGGTCAAAATAGAAGCTTCTGGATAGGTGAAAAAGTCTGTAATAATGGCAATTTTGGTCACATTGAGGCTTTAAAAAGTAGTTATTCAACATGAGGCACATTCCAAATGCCATTTTGAATCAATTTTTCTACAGTCCAAAAAATCAATTTTCTGATGAAAAACGATGACCCGTGACCTGTCGAAATTTCTCCAGATGGTCAGAAATGGAAATTTTTCAATGTTTAATTTTTTGACTGCTAATGACTATTCCATGTAAATTATCACTTTTGGACCAAAAATAAGTGTGTTTAGAATCACATTAATGCCTGAAATTGGTCAAAATAGAAGCTTCTGAATAGGAGAAAAAGTCTGTAATAATGGCAATTTTGGTCACATTGAGGCTTGAAAAAGTAGGTATTCAACATGAGGCACATTCCAAATGACATTTTAAATGAATTTTTCTACAGTCCAAAAAATCAATTTTCTGATGAAAAACGATGACCCGTGACCTGTCGAAATTTCTCCAGATGGTCAGAAATGGAAATTTTTTGACTGCAAATGACTATTCCATGTAAATTATAATTTTTTGAACAAAAATAAGTGTGTTTAGAGTCACTTTAGTGCCTGAAATTGGTAGAAATAGAAGCTTCTGAATAGGAGAAAAAGTCTGTAATAATGCCAATTTTATTCACATTGAGGCTGTAAAAAGTAGTTATTCAACATGAGGCACATTCCAAATGACATTTTGAATCAATTTTTCTACAGTCCAAAAAATCAATTTTCTGATGAAAAACGATGACCCGTGACCTGTCGAAATTTCTCCAGATGGTCAGAAATGGACATTTTTCAATGTTTAATTTTTTGACTGCTAATGACTGATCCATGTAAATTATCACTTTTGGAACAAAAATAAGTGTGTTTAGAGTCTTATTAATGCCTGAAATTGGTCAAAATAGAAGCTTCTGGATAGGTGAAAAAGTCTGTAATAATGGCAATTTTGGTCACATTGAGGCTTTAAAAAGTAGTTATTCAACATGAGGCACATTCCAAATGCCATTTTGAATCAATTTTTCTACAGTCCAAAAAATCAATTTTCTGATGAAAAACGATGACCCGTGACCTGTCGAAATTTCTCCAGATGGTCAGAAATGGAAATTTTTCAATGTTTAATTTTTTGACTGCTAATGACTATTCCATGTAAATTATCACTTTTGGACCAAAAATAAGTGTGTTTAGAATCACATTAATGCCTGAAATTGGTCAAAATAGAAGCTTCTGAATAGGAGAAAAAGTCTGTAATAATGGCAATTTTGGTCACATTGAGGCTTGAAAAAGTAGGTATTCAACATGAGGCACATTCCAAATGACATTTTAAATGAATTTTTCTACAGTCCAAAAAATCAATTTTCTGATGAAAAACGATGACCCGTGACCTGTCGAAATTTCTCCAGATGGTCAGAAAGGGAAATTTTTTGACTGCAAATGACTATTCCATGTAAATTATAATTTTTTGAACAAAATTAAGTGTGTTTAGAGTCACTTTAGTGCCTGAAATTGGTAGAAATAGAAGCTTCTGAATAGGAGAAAAAGTCTGTAATAATGCCAATTTTATTCACATTGAGGCTGTAAAAAGTAGTTATTCAACATGAGGCACATTCCAAATGACATTTTGAATCAATTGTTCTACAGTCCAAAAAATTAATTTTCTGATGAAAAACGATAACCCGTGACCTGTCGAAATTTCTCCAGATGGTCAGAAATGGAAATTTTGTCGTGTTTAAGTTTTTTGACTGCTAATGACTATTCCATGTAAATTATCACTTTTGAAACAAAAATAAGTGTGTTTAGAGTTTCTTTAATGCCTGAAATTGGTCGAAATAGAAGCTTCTGAATAGGAGAAAAAGTCTGTAATAATGGCAATTTTGGTCACATTGAGGCTTTAAAAATAGTTATTCAACATGAGGCACATTCCAAATGACATTCTGAATCAATTTTTCTACAGTCCAAAAAATCAATTTTCTGATGAAAAACGATGACCCGTGACCTGTCGAAATTTCTCCAGATGGTCAGAAACGGAATTTTTTTAATGTTTAATTTTTTGACTGCAAATAACTATTCCATGTAAATTATAATTTTTGGAACAAAACTAAGTGTGTTTAGAGTCACTTTAATGCAAGTCTGTAATAATGGCAATTTTGGTCACATTGAGACTTTAAAAATTAGTTATTCAACATGAGGCACATTCCAAATGACATTTTGAATCAATTTTTCTACAGTCCAAAAAATCAATTTTCTGATGAAAAACGATGACCGGTGACCTGTTGAAATTTCTCCAGATGGTCAGAAATGGAAATTTTTCAATGTTTAACTTTTTTGACTGCAAATGACTATTCCATGTAAATTATCACTTTTGGAACAAATATAAGTGTGTTTGAGTCACTTTAATGCCTGAAATTGGTTGAAATAGAAGCTTCTGAATAGGAGAAAAAGTCTGTAATAATGGCAATTTTGGTCACATTGAGGCTTGAAAAAGTAGTTATTCAACATGAGGCACATTCCAAATGACATTTTGAATCAATTTTTCTACAGTCCAAAAAATCAATATTCTGATGAAAAACGATGACCCGTGACCTGTCGAAATTTCTCCAGATGGTCACAAATGGAAATTTGTCAATGTTTAATTTTTTGACTGCTAATGACTATTCCATGTAAATTATCACTTTTGGACCAAAAATAAGTGTGTTTAGAGTCACATTAATGCCTGAATTTGGTCAAAATAGA
Organism: Triturus cristatus; assembly: GCF_964204655.1. Taxonomy (NCBI): domain Eukaryota; kingdom Metazoa; phylum Chordata; class Amphibia; order Caudata; family Salamandridae; genus Triturus; species Triturus cristatus. The sequence goes on along the minus strand of NC_140592.1, from coordinate 388,274,797 downwards.
AGCTTCTGAATAGGAGAAAAAGTCTGTAATAGTGGCAGTTTTGGTCACATTGAGGCTTGAAAAAGTAGTTATTCAACATGAGGCACATTCCAAATGACATTTTGAATCAATTTTTCTACAGTCCAAAAAATCAATTTTCTGATGAAAAACAATGACCTGTGACCTGTCGAAAGTTCTCCAGATGGTCAGAAATGGAAATTTTTCAATGTTAAATTTTTTGACTGCTAATGACTATTCCATGTAAATTATCACTTTTGGAACAAAAATAAGTGTGTTTAGAGTCACATTAATGCCTGAAATTGGTCAAAATAGAAGCTTCTGAATAGGAGAAAAAGTCTGTAATAATGGGAATTTTGGTCACATTGAGGCTTTAAAAAGTAGTTATTCAACATGAGGCACATTCCAAATGCCATTTTGAATCAATTTTTCTACAGTCCAAAAAATCAATTTTCTGATGAAAAACGATGACCGGTGATCTGTCGAAATTTCTCCAGATGGTCAAAAATGGAAATTTTTCAATGTTTAACTTTTTTGACTGCTAATGACTATTCCATGTAAATTATCACTTTTGGAACAAATATAAGTGTGTTTAGAGTCACTTTAATGCCTGAAATTGGTCGAAATAGAAGCTTCTGAATAGGAGAAAAAGTCTGTAATAATGGCAATTTTGGTCACATTGAGGCTTGAAAAAGTGGTTATTCAACATGAGGCACCTTCCAAATGACATTTTGAATCAATTTTTCTACAGTCCAAAAAATGAATTTTCTGATGAAAAACGATGACCCGTGACCTGTCGAAATTTCTCCAGATGGTCAGAAATGAAAATTTTTCAATGTTTCATTTTTTGACTGCTAATGACTATTCCATGTAAATTATCACTTTTGGAACAAAAATAAGTGTGTTTAGAGTCACATTAATGCCTGAAATTGGTCAAAATAGAAGCTTCTGGATAGGAGAAAAAGTCTGTAATAATGGCAATTTTGGTCACATTGAGGCTTTAAAAAGTAGTTATTCAACATGAGGCACATTCCAAATGACATTTTGCATCAATTTTTCTACAGTCCAAAAAATCAATTTTCTGATGAAAAACGATGACCGGTGACCTGTCGAAATTTCTCCAGATCGTCAGAAATGGAAATTTTTCAATGTTTAACTTTTTTGACTGCAAATGACTATTCCATGTAAATTATCACTTTTGGTACAAATATAAGTGTGTTTGAGTCACTTTAATGCCTGAAATTGGTTGAAATAGAAGCTTCTGAATAGGAGAAAAAGTCTGTAATATTGGCAATTTTGGTCACATTGAGGCTTGAAAAAGTAGTTATTCAACATGAGGCACATTCCAAATGACATTTTGAATCAATTTTTCTACAGTCCAAAAAATCAATTTTCTGATGAAAAACAATGACCTGTGACCTGTCGAAATTTCTCCAGATGGTCACAAATGGAAATTTGTCAATGTTTAATTTTTTGACTGCTAATGACTATTCCATGTAAATTATCACTTTTGGACCAAAAATAAGTGTGTTTAGAGTCACATTAATGCCTGAAATTGGTCGAAATAGAAGCTTCTGAATAGGAGAAAAAGTCTGTAATAATGGCAATTTTGGTCACATTGAGGCTTGAAAAAGTGGTTATTCAACATGAGGCACATTCCAAATGACATTTTGAATCAATTTTTCTACAGTCCAAAAAATCAATTTTCTGATGAAAAACAATGACCTGTGTGTGACCTGTCGAAATTTCTCCAGATGGTCAGAAATGGAAATTTTTCAATGTTTATTTTTTTGACTGCTAATGACTATTCCATGTAAATTATCACTTTTGGAACAAAAATAAGTGTGTTTAGAGTCACTTTAGTGCCTGAAATTGGTAGAAATAGAAGCTTCTGAATAGGAGAAAAAGTCTGTAATAATGCCAATTTTATTCACATTGAGGCTGTAAAAAGTAGTTATTCAACATGAGGCACATTTCAAATGACATTTTGAATCAATTTTTCTACAGTCCAAAAAATCAATTTTTCTGACGAAAAATGATGACCCGTGACCTGTCGAAATTTCTCCAGATGGTCACAAATGGAAATTTGTCAATGTTTAATTTTTTGACTGCTAATGACTATTCCATGTAAATTATCAATTTTGGACCAAAAATAAGTGTGTTTAGAGTCACATTAATGCCTGAAATTGGTCAAAATAGAAGCTTCTGAATAGGAGAAAAAGTCTGTAATAATGGCAATTTTGGTCACATTGAGGCTTGAAAAAGTATTTATTCAACATGAGGCACATTCCAAATGACATTTTGAATCAATTTTTCTAAAGTCCAAAAAATCAATTTTCTGATGAAAAACGATGACCCGTGACCTGTCGAAATTTCTCCAGATGGTCAGAAATGGACATTTTTCAATGTTTAATTTTTTGACTGCTAATGACTGATCCATGTAAATTATCACTTTTGGAACAAAAATAAGTGTGTTTAGAGTCTTATTAATGCCTGAAATTGGTCAAAATAGAAGCTTCTGGATAGGTGAAAAAGTCTGTAATAATGGCAATTTTGGTCACATTGAGGCTTTAAAAAGTAGTTATTCAACATGAGGCACATTCCAAATGCCATTTTGAATCAATTTTTCTACAGTCCAAAAAATCAATTTTCTGATGAAAAACGATGACCCGTGACCTGTCGAAATTTCTCCAGATGGTCAGAAATGGAAATTTTTCAATGTTTAATTTTTTGACTGCTAATGACTATTCCATGTAAATTATCACTTTTGGACCAAAAATAAGTGTGTTTAGAATCACATTAATGCCTGAAATTGGTCAAAATAGAAGCTTCTGAATAGGAGAAAAAGTCTGTAATAATGGCAATTTTGGTCACATTGAGGCTTGAAAAAGTAGGTATTCAACATGAGGCACATTCCAAATGACATTTTAAATGAATTTTTCTACAGTCCAAAAAATCAATTTTCTGATGAAAAACGATGACCCGTGACCTGTCGAAATTTCTCCAGATGGTCAGAAATGGAAATTTTTTGACTGCAAATGACTATTCCATGTAAATTATAATTTTTTGAACAAAAATAAGTGTGTTTAGAGTCACTTTAGTGCCTGAAATTGGTAGAAATAGAAGCTTCTGAATAGGAGAAAAAGTCTGTAATAATGCCAATTTTATTCACATTGAGGCTGTAAAAAGTAGTTATTCAACATGAGGCACATTCCAAATGACATTTTGAATCAATTTTTCTACAGTCCAAAAAATCAATTTTCTGATGAAAAACGATGACCCGTGACCTGTCGAAATTTCTCCAGATGGTCAGAAATGGACATTTTTCAATGTTTAATTTTTTGACTGCTAATGACTGATCCATGTAAATTATCACTTTTGGAACAAAAATAAGTGTGTTTAGAGTCTTATTAATGCCTGAAATTGGTCAAAATAGAAGCTTCTGGATAGGTGAAAAAGTCTGTAATAATGGCAATTTTGGTCACATTGAGGCTTTAAAAAGTAGTTATTCAACATGAGGCACATTCCAAATGCCATTTTGAATCAATTTTTCTACAGTCCAAAAAATCAATTTTCTGATGAAAAACGATGACCCGTGACCTGTCGAAATTTCTCCAGATGGTCAGAAATGGAAATTTTTCAATGTTTAATTTTTTGACTGCTAATGACTATTCCATGTAAATTATCACTTTTGGACCAAAAATAAGTGTGTTTAGAATCACATTAATGCCTGAAATTGGTCAAAATAGAAGCTTCTGAATAGGAGAAAAAGTCTGTAATAATGGCAATTTTGGTCACATTGAGGCTTGAAAAAGTAGGTATTCAACATGAGGCACATTCCAAATGACATTTTAAATGAATTTTTCTACAGTCCAAAAAATCAATTTTCTGATGAAAAACGATGACCCGTGACCTGTCGAAATTTCTCCAGATGGTCAGAAAGGGAAATTTTTTGACTGCAAATGACTATTCCATGTAAATTATAATTTTTTGAACAAAATTAAGTGTGTTTAGAGTCACTTTAGTGCCTGAAATTGGTAGAAATAGAAGCTTCTGAATAGGAGAAAAAGTCTGTAATAATGCCAATTTTATTCACATTGAGGCTGTAAAAAGTAGTTATTCAACATGAGGCACATTCCAAATGACATTTTGAATCAATTGTTCTACAGTCCAAAAAATTAATTTTCTGATGAAAAACGATAACCCGTGACCTGTCGAAATTTCTCCAGATGGTCAGAAATGGAAATTTTGTCGTGTTTAAGTTTTTTGACTGCTAATGACTATTCCATGTAAATTATCACTTTTGAAACAAAAATAAGTGTGTTTAGAGTTTCTTTAATGCCTGAAATTGGTCGAAATAGAAGCTTCTGAATAGGAGAAAAAGTCTGTAATAATGGCAATTTTGGTCACATTGAGGCTTTAAAAATAGTTATTCAACATGAGGCACATTCCAAATGACATTCTGAATCAATTTTTCTACAGTCCAAAAAATCAATTTTCTGATGAAAAACGATGACCCGTGACCTGTCGAAATTTCTCCAGATGGTCAGAAACGGAATTTTTTTAATGTTTAATTTTTTGACTGCAAATAACTATTCCATGTAAATTATAATTTTTGGAACAAAACTAAGTGTGTTTAGAGTCACTTTAATGCAAGTCTGTAATAATGGCAATTTTGGTCACATTGAGACTTTAAAAATTAGTTATTCAACATGAGGCACATTCCAAATGACATTTTGAATCAATTTTTCTACAGTCCAAAAAATCAATTTTCTGATGAAAAACGATGACCGGTGACCTGTTGAAATTTCTCCAGATGGTCAGAAATGGAAATTTTTCAATGTTTAACTTTTTTGACTGCAAATGACTATTCCATGTAAATTATCACTTTTGGAACAAATATAAGTGTGTTTGAGTCACTTTAATGCCTGAAATTGGTTGAAATAGAAGCTTCTGAATAGGAGAAAAAGTCTGTAATAATGGCAATTTTGGTCACATTGAGGCTTGAAAAAGTAGTTATTCAACATGAGGCACATTCCAAATGACATTTTGAATCAATTTTTCTACAGTCCAAAAAATCAATATTCTGATGAAAAACGATGACCCGTGACCTGTCGAAATTTCTCCAGATGGTCACAAATGGAAATTTGTCAATGTTTAATTTTTTGACTGCTAATGACTATTCCATGTAAATTATCACTTTTGGACCAAAAATAAGTGTGTTTAGAGTCACATTAATGCCTGAATTTGGTCAAAATAGAAGCTTCTGAATAGGAGAAAAAGTCTGTAATAGTGGCAGTTTTGGTCACATTGAGGCTTGAAAAAGTAGTTATTCAACATGAGGCACATTCCAAATGACATTTTGAATCAATTTTTCTACAGTCCAAAAAATCAATTTTCTGATGAAAAACAATGACCTGTGACCTGTCGAAAGTTCTCCAGATGGTCAGAAATGGAAATTTTTCAATGTTAAATTTTTTGACTGCTAATGACTATTCCATGTAAATTATCACTTTTGGAACAAAAATAAGTGTGTTTAGAGTCACATTAATGCCTGAAATTGGTCAAAATAGAAGCTTCTGAATAGGAGAAAAAGTCTGTAATAATGGGAATTTTGGTCACATTGAGGCTTTAAAAAGTAGTTATTCAACATGAGGCACATTCCAAATGCCATTTTGAATCAATTTTTCTACAGTCCAAAAAATCAATTTTCTGATGAAAAACGATGACCGGTGATCTGTCGAAATTTCTCCAGATGGTCAAAAATGGAAATTTTTCAATGTTTAACTTTTTTGACTGCTAATGACTATTCCATGTAAATTATCACTTTTGGAACAAATATAAGTGTGTTTAGAGTCACTTTAATGCCTGAAATTGGTCGAAATAGAAGCTTCTGAATAGGAGAAAAAGTCTGTAATAATGGCAATTTTGGTCACATTGAGGCTTGAAAAAGTGGTTATTCAACATGAGGCACCTTCCAAATGACATTTTGAATCAATTTTTCTACAGTCCAAAAAATGAATTTTCTGATGAAAAACGATGACCCGTGACCTGTCGAAATTTCTCCAGATGGTCAGAAATGAAAATTTTTCAATGTTTCATTTTTTGACTGCTAATGACTATTCCATGTAAATTATCACTTTTGGAACAAAAATAAGTGTGTTTAGAGTCACATTAATGCCTGAAATTGGTCAAAATAGAAGCTTCTGGATAGGAGAAAAAGTCTGTAATAATGGCAATTTTGGTCACATTGAGGCTTTAAAAAGTAGTTATTCAACATGAGGCACATTCCAAATGACATTTTGCATCAATTTTTCTACAGTCCAAAAAATCAATTTTCTGATGAAAAACGATGACCGGTGACCTGTCGAAATTTCTCCAGATCGTCAGAAATGGAAATTTTTCAATGTTTAACTTTTTTGACTGCAAATGACTATTCCATGTAAATTATCACTTTTGGTACAAATATAAGTGTGTTTGAGTCACTTTAATGCCTGAAATTGGTTGAAATAGAAGCTTCTGAATAGGAGAAAAAGTCTGTAATATTGGCAATTTTGGTCACATTGAGGCTTGAAAAAGTAGTTATTCAACATGAGGCACATTCCAAATGACATTTTGAATCAATTTTTCTACAGTCCAAAAAATCAATTTTCTGATGAAAAACAATGACCTGTGACCTGTCGAAATTTCTCCAGATGGTCACAAATGGAAATTTGTCAATGTTTAATTTTTTGACTGCTAATGACTATTCCATGTAAATTATCACTTTTGGACCAAAAATAAGTGTGTTTAGAGTCACATTAATGCCTGAAATTGGTCGAAATAGAAGCTTCTGAATAGGAGAAAAAGTCTGTAATAATGGCAATTTTGGTCACATTGAGGCTTGAAAAAGTAGTTATTCAACATGAGGCACATTCCAAATGACATTTTGAATCAATTTTTCTACAGTCCAAAAAATCAATTTTCTGATGAAAAACAATGACCTGTGACCTGTCGAAAGTTCTCCAGATGGTCAGAAATGGAAATTTTTCAATGTTAAATTTTTTGACTGCTAATGACTATTCCATGTAAATTATCACTTTTGGAACAAAAATAAGTGTGTTTAGAGTCACATTAATGCCTGAAATTGGTCAAAATAGAAGCTTCTGAATAGGAGAAAAAGTCTGTAATAATGGCAATTTTGGTCACATTGAGGCTTGAAAAAGTAGTTATTCAACATGAGGCACATTCCAAATGACATTTTGAATCAATTTTTCTACAGTCCAAAAAATCAATTTTCTGATGAAAAACGATGACCCATGACCTGTCGAAATTTCTCCAGATGGTCACAAATGGAAATTTTTCAATGTTTAATTTTTTTACTGCTAATGATTATTCCATGTAAATTATCACTTTTGGACCAAAAATAAGTGTGTTTAGAGTCACATTAATGCCTGAAATTGGTTGAAATAGAAGCTTCTGTATAGGAGAAAAAGTCTGTAATAATGGCAATTTTGGTCACATTGAGGCTTGAAAAAGTGGTTATTCAACATGAGGCACATTCCAAATGACATTTTGAATCAATTTTTCTACAGTCCAAAAAATCAATTTTCTGATGAAAAACGATGACCCGTGACCTGTCGAAATTTCTCCAGATGGTCAGAAATGGACATTTTTCAATGTTTAAATTTTTGACTGCTAATGACTATTCCATGTAAATTATCACTTTTGGAACAAAAATAAGTGTGTTTAGAGTCACATTAATGCCTGAAATTGGTCGAAATAGAAGCTTCTGAATAGGAGAAAAAGTCTGTAATAATGGCAATTTTGGTCACATTGAGGCTTGAAAAAGTGGTTATTCAACATGAGGCACATTCCAAATGACATTTTGAATCAATTTTTCTACAGTCCAAAAAATCAATTTTCTGATGAAAAACAATGACCTGTGTGTGACCTGTCGAAATTTCTCCAGATGGTCAGAAATGGAAATTTTTCAATGTTTATTTTTTTGACTGCTAATGACTATTCCATGTAAATTATCACTTTTGGAACAAAAATAAGTGTGTTTAGAGTCACATTAATGCCTGAAATTGGTCAAAATAGAAGCTTCTGAATAGGAAAAAAAGTCTGTAATAATGGCAATTTTGGTCACATTGAGGCTTGAAAAAGTAGTTATTCAACATGAGGCACATTCCAAATGACATTTTGAATCAATTTTTCTACAGTCCAAAAAATCAATTTTCTGATGAACAACGATGACCCGTGACCTGTCGAAATTTCTCCAGATGGTCACAAATGGAAATTTTTCAATGCCTGAAATTGGTCGAAATAGAAGCTTCTGAATAGGAGAAAAAGTCTGTAATAATGGCAATTTTGGTCACATTGAGGCTAGAAAAAGTGGTTATTCAACATGAGGCACATTCCAAATGACATTTTGAATCAATTTTTCTACAGTCCAAAAAATCAATTTTCTGATGAACAACGATGACCTGTGACCTGTCGAAATTTCTCCAGATGGTCAGAAATGGACATTTTTTAATGTTTAATTTTTTGACTGCTAATGACTATTCCATGTAAATTATCACTTTTGGAACAAAAATAAGTGTGTTTAGAGTCACATTAATGCCTGAAATTGGTCAAAATAGAAGCTTCTAGATAGGAGAAAAAGTCTGTAATAATGGGAATTTTGGTCACATTGAGGCTTTAAAAAGTAGTTATTCAACATGAGGCACATTCCAAATGCCATTTTGAATCAATTTTTCTACAGTCCAAAAAATCAATTTTCTGATGAAAAACGATGACCCGTGACAAGTCGAAATTTCTCCAGATGGTCACAAATGGAAATTTGTCAATGTTTAATTTTTTGACTGCTAATGACTATTCCATGTAAATTATCAATTTTGGACCAAAAATAAGTGTGTTTAGAGTCACATTAATGCCTGAAATTGGTCAAAATAGAAGCTTCTGAATAGGAGAAAAAGTCTGTAATAATGGCAATTTTGGTCACATTGAGGCTTGAAAAAGTATTTATTCAACATGAGGCACATTCCAAATGACATTTTGAATCAATTTTTCTAAAGTCCAAAAAATCAATTTTCTGATGAAAAACGATGACCCGTGACCTGTCGAAATTTCTCCAGATGGTCAGAAATGGACATTTTTCAATGTTTAATTTTTTGACTGCTAATGACTGATCCATGTAAATTATCACTTTTGGAACAAAAATAAGTGTGTTTAGAGTCTTATTAATGCCTGAAATTGGTCAAAATAGAAGCTTCTGGATAGGTGAAAAAGTCTGTAATAATGGCAATTTTGGTCACATTGAGGCTTTAAAAAGTAGTTATTCAACATGAGGCACATTCCAAATGCCATTTTGAATCAATTTTTCTACAGTCCAAAAAATCAATTTTCTGATGAAAAACGATGACCCGTGACCTGTCGAAATTTCTCCAGATGGTCAGAAATGGAAATTTTTCAATGTTTAATTTTTTGACTGCTAATGACTATTCCATGTAAATTATCACTTTTGGACCAAAAATAAGTGTGTTTAGAATCACATTAATGCCTGAAATTGGTCAAAATAGAAGCTTCTGAATAGGAGAAAAAGTCTGTAATAATGGCAATTTTGGTCACATTGAGGCTTGAAAAAGTAGGTATTCAACATGAGGCACATTCCAAATGACATTTTAAATGAATTTTTCTACAGTCCAAAAAATCAATTTTCTGATGAAAAACGATGACCCGTGACCTGTCGAAATTTCTCCAGATGGTCAGAAATGGAAATTTTTTGACTGCAAATGACTATTCCATGTAAATTATAATTTTTTGAACAAAAATAAGTGTGTTTAGAGTCACTTTAGTGCCTGAAATTGGTAGAAATAGAAGCTTCTGAATAGGAGAAAAAGTCTGTAATAATGCCAATTTTATTCACATTGAGGCTGTAAAAAGTAGTTATTCAACATGAGGCACATTCCAAATGACATTTTGAATCAATTTTTCTACAGTCCAAAAAATCAATTTTCTGATGAAAAACGATGACCCGTGACCTGTCGAAATTTCTCCAGATGGTCAGAAATGGACATTTTTCAATGTTTAATTTTTTGACTGCTAATGACTGATCCATGTAAATTATCACTTTTGGAACAAAAATAAGTGTGTTTAGAGTCTTATTAATGCCTGAAATTGGTCAAAATAGAAGCTTCTGGATAGGTGAAAAAGTCTGTAATAATGGCAATTTTGGTCACATTGAGGCTTTAAAAAGTAGTTATTCAACATGAGGCACATTCCAAATGCCATTTTGAATCAATTTTTCTACAGTCCAAAAAATCAATTTTCTGATGAAAAACGATGACCCGTGACCTGTCGAAATTTCTCCAGATGGTCAGAAATGGAAATTTTTCAATGTTTAATTTTTTGACTGCTAATGACTATTCCATGTAAATTATCACTTTTGGACCAAAAATAAGTGTGTTTAGAATCAAATTAATGCCTAAAATTGGTCAAAATAGAAGCTTCTGAATAGGAGAAAAAGTCTGTAATAATGGCAATTTTGGTCACATTGAGGCTTGAAAAAGTAGGTATTCAACATGAGGCACATTCCAAATGACATTTTGAATCAATTTTTCTACAGTCCAAAAAATTAATTTTCTGATGAAAAACGATAACCCGTGACCTGTCGAAATTTCTCCAGATGGTCAGAAATGGAAATTTTGTCGTGTTTAAGTTTTTTGACTGCTAATGACTATTCCATGTAAATTATCACTTTTGAAACAAAAATAAGTGTGTTTAGAGTTTCTTTAATGCCTGAAATTGGTCGAAATAGAAGCTTCTGAATAGGAGAAAAAGTCTGTAATAATGGCAATTTTGGTCACATTGAGGCTTTAAAAATAGTTATTCAACATGAGGCACATTCCAAATGACATTCTGAATCAATTTTTCTACAGTCCAAAAAATCAATTTTCTGATGAAAAACGATGACCCGTGACCTGTCGAAATTTCTCCAGATGGTCAGAAACGGAATTTTTTTAATGTTTAATTTTTTGACTGCAAATAACTATTCCATGTAAATTATAATTTTTGGAACAAAACTAAGTGTGTTTAGAGTCACTTTAATGCAAGTCTGTAATAATGGCAATTTTGGTCACATTGAGACTTTAAAAATTAGTTATTCAACATGAGGCACATTCCAAATGACATTTTGAATCAATTTTTCTACAGTCCAAAAAATCAATTTTCTGATGAAAAACGATGACCGGTGACCTGTTGAAATTTCTCCAGATGGTCAGAAATGGAAATTTTTCAATGTTTATCTTTTTTGACTGCAAATGACTATTCCATGTAAATTATCACTTTTGGAACAAATATAAGTGTGTTTGAGTCACTTTAATGCCTGAAATTGGTTGAAATAGAAGCTTCTGAATAGGAGAAAAAGTCTGTAATAATGGCAATTTTGGTCACATTGAGGCTTGAAAAAGTAGTTATTCAACATGAGGCACATTCCAAATGACATTTTGAATCAATTTTTCTACAGTCCAAAAAATCAATATTCTGATGAAAAACGATGACCCGTGACCTGTCGAAATTTCTCCAGATGGTCACAAATGGAAATTTGTCAATGTTTAATTTTTTGACTGCTAATGACTATTCCATGTAAATTATCACTTTTGGACCAAAAATAAGTGTGTTTAGAGTCACATTAATGCCTGAATTTGGTCAAAATAGAAGCTTCTGAATAGGAGAAAAAGTCTGTAATAATGGCAGTTTTGGTCACATTGAGGCTTGAAAAAGTAGTTATTCAACATGAGGCACATTCCAAATGACATTTTGAATCAATTTTTCTACAGTCCAAAAAATCAATTTTCTGATGAAAAACAATGACCTGTGACCTGTCGAAAGTTCTCCAGATGGTCAGAAATGGAAATTTTTCAATGTTAAATTTTTTGACTGCTAATGACTATTCCATGTAAATTATCACTTTTGGAACAAAAATAAGTGTGTTTAGAGTCACATTAATGCCTGAAATTGGTCAAAATAGAAGCTTCTGAATAGGAGAAAAAGTCTGTAATAATGGGAATTTTGGTCACATTGAGGCTTTAAAAAGTAGTTATTCAACATGAGGCACATTCCAAATGCCATTTTGAATCAATTTTTCTACAGTCCAAAAAATCAATTTTCTGATGAAAAACGATGACCGGTGATCTGTCGAAATTTCTCCAGATGGTCAAAAATGGAAATGTTTCAATGTTTAACTTTTTTGACTGCTAATGACTATTCCATGTAAATTATCACTTTTGGAACAAATATAAGTGTGTTTAGAGTCACTTTAATGCCTGAAATTGGTCGAAATAGAAGCTTCTGAATAGGAGAAAAAGTCTGTAATAATGGCAATTTTGGTCACATTGAGGCTTGAAAAAGTGGTTATTCAACATGAGGCACCTTCCAAATGACATTTTGAATCAATTTTTCTACAGTCCAAAAAATGACTTTTCTGATGAAAAACGATGACCCGTGACCTGTCGAAATTTCTCCAGATGGTCAGAAATGAACATTTTTCAATGTTTAATTTTTTGACTGCTAATGACTATTCCATGTAAATTATCACTTTTGGAACAAAAATAAGTGTGTTTAGAGTCACATTAATGCCTGAAATTGGTCAAAATAGAAGCTTCTGGATAGGAGAAAAAGTCTGTAATAATGGCAATTTTGGTCACATTGAGGCTTTAAAAAGTAGTTATTCAACATGAGGCACATTCCAAATGACATTTTGCATCAATTTTTCTACAGTCCAAAAAATCAATTTTCTGATGAAAAACGATGACCGGTGACCTGTCGAAATTTCTCCAGATCGTCAGAAATGGAAATTTTTCAATGTTTAACTTTTTTGACTGCAAATGACTATTCCATGTAAATTATCACTTTTGGTACAAATATAAGTGTGTTTGAGTCACTTTAATGCCTGAAATTGGTTGAAATAGAAGCTTCTGAATAGGAGAAAAAGTCTGTAATATTGGCAATTTTGGTCACATTGAGGCTTGAAAAAGTAGTTATTCAACATGAGGCACATTCCAAATGACATTTTGAATCAATTTTTCTACAGTCCAAAAAATCAATTTTCTGATGAAAAACAATGACCTGTGACCTGTCGAAATTTCTCCAGATGGTCACAAATGGAAATTTGTCAATGTTTAATTTTTTGACTGCTAATGACTATTCCATGTAAATTATCACTTTTGGACCAAAAATAAGTGTGTTTAGAGTCACATTAATGCCTGAAATTGGTCGAAATAGAAGCTTCTGAATAGGAGAAAAAGTCTGTAATAATGGCAATTTTGGTCACATTGAGGCTTGAAAAAGTGGTTATTCAACATGAGGCACATTCCAAATGACATTTTGAATCAATTTTTCTACAGTCCAAAAAATCAATTTTCTGATGAAAAACAATGACCTGTGTGTGACCTGTCGAAATTTCTCCAGATGGTCAGAAATGGAAATTTTTCAATGTTTATTTTTTTGACTGCTAATGACTATTCCATGTAAATTATCACTTTTGGAACAAAAATAAGTGTGTTTAGAGTCACATTAATGCCTGAAATTGGTCAAAATAGAAGCTTCTGAATAGGAAAAAAAGTCTGTAATAATGGCAATTTTGGTCACATTGAGGCTTGAAAAAGTAGTTATTCAACATGAGGCACATTCCAAATGACATTTTGAATCAATTTTTCTACAGTCCAAAAAATCAATTTTCTGATGAAAAACGATGACCCGTGACCTGTCGAAATTTCTCCAGATGGTCACAAATGGAAATTTTTCAATGTTTCATTTTTTTACGGCTAATGACTATTCCATGTAAATTATCACTTTTGGACCAAAAATAAGTGTGTTTAGTCACATTAATGCCTGAAATTGGTCGAAATAGAAGCTTCTGAATAGGAGAAAAAGTCTGTAATAATGGCAATTTTGGTCACATTGAGGCTAGAAAAAGTGGTTATTCAACATGAGGCACATTCCAAATGACATTTTGAATCAATTTTTCTACAGTCCAAAAAATCAATTTTCTGATGAACAACGATGACCCGTGACCTGTCGAAATTTCTCCAGATGGTCAGAAATGGACATTTTTCAATGTTTAATTTTTTGACTGCTAATGACTATTCCATGTAAATTATCACTTTTGGAACAAAAATAAGTGTGTTTAGTCACATTAATGCCTGAAATTGGTCAAAATAGAAGCTTCTAGATAGGAGAAAAAGTCTGTAATAATGGCAATTTTGGTCACATTGAGGCTTTAAAAAGTAGTTATTCAACATGAGGCACATTCCAAATGCCATTTTGAATCAATTTTTCTACAGTCCAAAAAATCAATTTTCTGATGAAAAACGATGACCGGTGATCTGTCGAAATTTCTCCAGATGGTCAAAAATGGAAATTTTTCAATGTTTAACTTTTTTGACTGCTAATGACTATTCCATGTAAATTATCACTTTTGGAACAAATATAAGTGTGTTTAGAGTCACTTTAATGCCTGAAATTGGTCGAAATAGAAGCTTCTGAATAGGAGAAAAAGTCTGTAATAATGGCAATTTTGGTCACATTGAGGCTTGAAAAAGTGGTTATTCAACATGAGGCACATTCCAAATGACATTTTGAATCAATTTTTCTACAGTCCAAAAAATGAATTTTCTGATGAAAAACGATGACCCGTGACCTGTCGAAATTTCTCCAGATGGTCAGAAATGGAAATTTTTCAATGTTTAATTTTTTGACTGCTAATGACTATTCCATGTAAATTATCACTTTTGGAACAAAAATAAGTGTGTTTAGAGTCACATTAATGCCTGAAATTGGTCAAAATAGAAGCTTCTGGATAGGAGAAAAAGTCTGTAATAATGGCAATTTTGGTCACATTGAGGCTTTAAAAAGTAGTTATTCAACATGAGGCACATTCCAAATGACATTTTGCATCAATTTTTCTACAGTCCAAAAAATCAATTTTCTGATGAAAAACGATGACCGGTGACCTGTCGAAATTTCTCCAGATCGTCAGAAATGGAAATTTTTCAATGTTTAACTTTTTTGACTGCAAATGACTATTCCATGTAAATTATCACTTTTGGTACAAATATAAGTGTGTTTGAGTCACTTTAATGCCTGAAATTGGTTGAAATAGAAGCTTCTGAATAGGAGAAAAAGTCTGTAATATTGGCAATTTTGGTCACATTGAGGCTTGAAAAAGTAGTTATTCAACATGAGGCACATTCCAAATGACATTTTGAATCAATTTTTCTACAGTCCAAAAAATCAATTTTCTGATGAAAAACAATGACCTGTGACCTGTCGAAATTTCTCCAGATGGTCAGAAATGGAAATTTTTCAATGTTTAATTTTTTGACTGCTAATGACTATTCCATGTAAATTATCACTTTTGGAACAAAAATAAGTGTGTTTAGAGTCACATTAATGCCTGAAATTGGTCAAAATAGAAGCTTCTGGATAGGAGAAAAAGTCTGTAATAATGGCAATTTTGGTCACATTGAGGCTTTAAAAAGTAGTTATTCAACATGAGGCACATTCCAAATGATATTTTGCATCAATTTTTCTACAGTCCAAAAAATCAATTTTCTGATGAAAAACGATGACCGGTGACCTGTCGAAATTTCTCCAGATCGTCAGAAATGGAAATTTTTCAATGTTTAACTTTTTTGACTGCAAATGACTATTCCATGTAAATTATCACTTTTGGTACAAATATAAGTGTGTTTGAGTCACTTTAATGCCTGAAATTGGTTGAAATAGAAGCTTCTGAATAGGAGAAAAAGTCTGTAATATTGGCAATTTTGGTCACATTGAGGCTTGAAAAAGTAGTTATTCAACATGAGGCACATTCCAAATGACATTTTGAATCAATTTTTCTACAGTCCAAAAAATCAATTTTCTGATGAAAAACAATGACCTGTGACCTGTCGAAATTTCTCCAGATGGTCACAAATGGAAATTTGTCAATGTTTAATTTTTTGACTGCTAATGACTATTCCATGTAAATTATCACTTTTGGACCAAAAATAAGTGTGTTTAGAGTCACATTAATGCCTGAAATTGGTCAAAATAGAAGCTTCTGAATAGGAGAAAAAGTCTGTAATAATGGCAATTTTGGTCACATTGAGGCTTGAAAAAGTAGTTATTCAACATGAGGCACATTCCAAAAGACATTTTGAATCAATTTTTCTACAGTCCAAAAAATCAATTTTCTGATGAAAAACAATGTCCTGTGACCTGTCGAAATTTCTCCAGATGGTCACAAATGGAAATTTTTCAATGTTTAATTTTTTTACGGCTAATGACTATTCCATGTAAATTATCACTTTTGGACCAAAAATAAGTGTGTTTAGTCACATTAATGCCTGAAATTGGTCGAAATAGAAGCTTCTGAATAGGAGAAAAAGTCTGTAATAATGGCAATTTTGGTCACATTGAGGCTTGAAAAAGTAGTTATTCAACATGAGGCACATTCCAAATGACATTTTGAATCAATTTTTCTACAGTCCAAAAAATCAATTTTCTGATGAAAAACGATGACCGGTGATCTGTCGAAATTTCTCCAGATGGTCAAAAATGGAAATTTTTCAATGTTTAACTTTTTTGACTGCAAATGACTATTCCATGTAAATTATCACTTTTGGAACAAATATAAGTGTGTTCAGAGTCACTTTAATGCCTGAAATTAGTCGAAATAGAAGCTTCTGAATAGAAGAAAAAGTTTGTAATAATGGCAATTTTGGTCACATTGAGGCTTGAAAAAGTAGTTATTCAACATGAGGCACATTCCAAATTACATTTTGAATCAATTTTTCTACAGTCCAAAAAATCAATTTTCTGATGGAAAACGATGACCCGTGACCTGTCGAAATTTCTCCAGATTGTCAGAAATGGAATTTTTTTAATGTTTAATTTTTTGACTGCAAATAACTATTCCATGTAAATTATAATTTTTGGAACAAAACTAAGTGTGTTTAGAGTCACTTTAATGCAAGTCTGTAATAATGGCAATTTTGGTCACATTGAGGCTTTAAAAAGTAGTTATTCAACATGAGGCACATTCCAAATGACATTTTGAATCAATTTTTCTACAGTCCAAAAAATCAATTTTCTGATGAAAAACGATGACCCGTGACAAGTCGAAATTTCTCCAGATGGTCAGAAATGGACATTTTTCAATGTTTAATTTTTTGACTGCTAATGACTATTCCATGTAAATTATCACTTTTGGAACAAAAATAAGTGTGTTTAGAGTCACATTAATGCCTGAAATTGGTCAAAATAGAAGCTTCTAGATAGGAGAAAAAGTCTGTAATAATGGCAATTTTGGTCACATTGAGGCTTTAAAAAGTAGTTATTCAACATGAGGCACATTCCAAATGCCATTTTGAATCAATTTTTCTACAGTCCAAAAAATCAATTTTCTGATGAAAAACGATGACCGGTGATCTGTCGAAATTTCTCCAGATGGTCAAAAATGGAAATTTTTCAATGTTTAACTTTTTTGACTGCTAATGACTATTCCATGCAAATTATCACTTTTGGAACAAATATAAGTGTGTTTAGAGTCACTTTAATGCCTGAAATTGGTCGAAATAGAAGCTTCTGAATAGGAGAAAAAGTCTGTAATAATGGCAATTTTGGTCACATTGAGGCTTGAAAAAGTGGTTATTCAACATGACGCACATTCCAAATGACATTTTGAATCAATTTTTCTACAGTCCAAAAAATGAATTTTCTGATGAAAAACGATGACCCGTGACCTGTCGAAATTTCTCCAGATGGTCAGAAATGGAAATTTTTCAATGTTTAATTTTTTGACTGCTAATGACTATTCCATGTAAATTATCACTTTTGGAACAAAAATAAGTGTGTTTAGAGTCACATTAATGCCTGAAATTGGTCAAAATAGAAGCTTCTGGATAGGAGAAAAAGTCTGTAATAATGGCAATTTTGGTCACATTGAGGCTTTAAAAAGTAGTTATTCAACATGAGGCACATTCCAAATGACATTTTGCATCAATTTTTCTACAGTCCAAAAAATCAATTTTCTGATGAAAAACGATGACCGGGTGACCAGTCGAAATTTCTCCAGATCGTCAGAAATGGAAATTTTTCAATGTTTAACTTTTTTGACTGCTAATGACTATTCCATGTAAATTATCACTTTTGGAACAAATATAAGTGTGTTTAGAGTCACTTTAATGCCTGAAATTGGTTGAAATAGAAGCTTCTGAATAGGAGAAAAAGTCTGTAATAATGGCAATTTTGGTCACATTGAGGCTTGAAAAAGTGGTTATTCAACATGAGGCACATTCCAAATGACATTTTGAATCAATTTTTCTACAGTCCAAAAAATGAATTTTCTGATGAAAAACGATGACCCGTGACCTGTTGAAATTTCTCCAGATGGTCAGAAATGGAAATTTTTCAATGTTTAATTTTTTGACTGCTAATGACTATTCCATGTAAATTATCACTTTTGGAACAAAAATAAGTGTGTTTACAGTCACATTAATGCCTGAAATTGGTTGAAATAGAAGCTTCTGAATAGGAGAAAAAGTCTGTAATATTGGCAATTTTGGTCACATTGAGGCTTGAAAAAGTAGTTATTCAACATGAGGCACATTCCAAATGACATTTTGAATCAATTTTTCTACAGTCCAAAAAATCAATTTTCTGATGAAAAACAATGACCTGTGACATGTCGAAATTTCTCCAGATCGTCAGAAATGGAAATTTTTCAATGTTTAACTTTTTTGACTGCAAATGACTATTCCATGTAAATTATCACTTTTGGTACAAATATAAGTGTGTTTGAGTCACTTTAATGCCTGAAATTGGTTGAAATAGAAGCTTCTGAATAGGAGAAAAAGTCTGTAATATTGGCAATTTTGGTAACATTGAGGCTTGAAAAATTAGTTATTCAACATGAGGCACATTCCAAATGACATTTTGAATCAATTTTTCTACAGTCCAAAAAATAAATTTTCTGATGAAAAACGATGACCGGGTGACCTGTCGAAATTTCTCCAGATGGTCAAAAATGGAAATTTTTCAATGTTTAACTTTTTTGACTGCAAATGACTATTCCATGTAAATTATCACTTTTGGAACAAATATAAGTGTGTTTAGAGTCACTTTAATGCCTGAAATTGGTCGAAATCGGAGCTTCTGAATAGGAGAAAAAGTCTGTAATAATGGCAATTTTGGTCACATTGAGGCTTGAAAAAGTGGTTTTCAACATGAGGCACATTCCAAATGACATTTTGAATCAATTTTTCTACAGTCCAAAAAATCAATTTTCTGATGAAAAACGATGACCCGTGACCTGTCGAAATTTCTCCAGATGGTCAGAAATGGAAATTTTTCAAAGTTTAACTTTTTTAACTGCAAATGACTATTCCATGTAAATTATCACTTTTGGTACAAAAATAAGTGTGTTTAGAGTCACATTAATGCCTGAAATTGGTCAAAATAGAAGCTTCTGAATAGGAAAAAAAGTCTGTAATAATGGCAATTTTGGTCACATTGAGGCTTGAAAAAGTAGTTATTCAACATGAGGCACATTCCAAATGACATTTTGAATCAATTTTTCTACAGTCCAAAAAATCAATTTTCTGATGAAAAACGATGACCCGTGACCTGTCGAAATTTCTCCAGATGGTCACAAATGGAAATTTTTCAATGTTTAATTTTTTTACGGCTAATGACTATTCCATGTAAATTATCACGTTTAGAACAAAAATAAGTGTGTTTAGAGTCACATTAATGCCTGAAATTGGTCAAAATAGAAGCTTCTAGATAGGAGAAAAAGTCTGTAATAATGGCAATTTTGGTCACATTGAGGCTTGAAAAAGTAGGTATTCAACATGAGGCACATTCCAAATGACATTTTAAATGAATTTTTCTACAGTCCAAAAAATCAATTTTCTGATGAAAAACGATGACCCGTGACCTGTCGAAATTTCTCCAGATGGTCAGAAATGGAAATTTTTTGACTGCAAATGACTATTCCATGTAAATTATAATTTTTTGAACAAAAATAAGTGTGTTTAGAGTCACTTTAGTGCCTGAAATTGGTAGAAATAGAAGCTTCTGAATAGGAGAAAAAGTCTGTAATAATGCCAATTTTATTCACATTGAGGCTGTAAAAAGTAGTTATTCAACATGAGGCACATTCCAAATGACATTTTGAATCAATTTTTCTACAGTCCAAAAAATCAATTTTCTGATGAAAAACGATGACCCGTGACCTGTCGAAATTTCTCCAGATGGTCAGAAATGGAAATTTTTCAAAGTTTAACTTTTTTAACTGCAAATGACTATTCCATGTAAATTATCACTTTTGGTACAAAAATAAGTGTGTTTAGAGTCACATTAATGCCTGAAATTGGTCAAAATAGAAGCTTCTGAATAGGAAAAAAAGTCTGTAATAATGGCAATTTTGGTCACATTGAGGCTTGAAAAAGTAGTTATTCAACATGAGGCACATTCCAAATGACATTTTGAATCAATTTTTCTACAGTCCAAAAAATCAATTTTCTGATGAAAAACGATGACCCGTGACCTGTCGAAATTTCTCCAGATGGTCACAAATGGAAATTTTTCAATGTTTAATTTTTTTACGGCTAATGACTATTCCATGTAAATTATCACGATTAGAACAAAAATAAGTGTGTTTAGAGTCACATTAATGCCTGAAATTGGTCAAAATAGAAGCTTCTAGATAGGAGAAAAAGTCTGTAATAATGGCAATTTTGGTCACATTGAGGCTTGAAAAAGTAGTTATTCAACATGAGGCACATTCTAAATGACATTTTGAATCAATTTTTCTACAGTCCAAAAAATCAATTTTCTGATGAAAAACGATGACCGGTGACCTGTCGAAATTTCTCCAGATGGTCAGAAATGGAAATTTTTCAAAGTTTAACTTTTTTAACTGCAAATGACTATTCCATGTAAATTATCACTTTTGGTACAAAAATAAGTGTGTTTAGAGTCACATTAATGCCTGAAATTGGTCAAAATAGAAGCTTCTGAATAGGAAAAAAAGTCTGTAATAATGGCAATTTTGGTCACATTGAGGCTTGAAAAAGTAGTTATTCAACATGAGGCACATTCCAAATGACATTTTGAATCAATTTTTCTACAGTCCAAAAAATCAATTTTCTGATGAAAAACGATGACCCGTGACCTGTCGAAATTTCTCCAGATGGTCACAAATGGAAATTTTTCAATGTTTAATTTTTTTACGGCTAATGACTATTCCATGTAAATTATCACGTTTAGAACAAAAATAAGTGTGTTTAGAGTCACATTAATGCCTGAAATTGGTCAAAATAGAAGCTTCTAGATAGGAGAAAAAGTCTGTAATAATGGCAATTTTGGTCACATTGAGGCTTGAAAAAGTAGTTATTCAACATGAGGCACATTCTAAATGACATTTTGAATCAATTTTTCTACAGTCCAAAAAATCAATTTTCTGATGAAAAACGATGACCGGTGATCTGTCGAAATTTCTCCAGATGGTCAAAAATGGAAATTTTTCAATGTTTAACTTTTTTGACTGCAAATGACTATTCCATGTAAATTATCACTTTTGGAACAAATATAAGTGTGTTTAGAGTCACTTTAATGCCTGAAATTAGTCGAAATAGAAGCTTCTGAATAGGAGAAAAAGTTTGTAATAATGGCAATTTTGGTCACATTGAGGCTTGAAAAAGTAGTTATTCAACATGAGGCACATTCCAAATGACATTTTGAATCAATATTTCTACAGTCCAAAAAATCAATTTTCTGATGAAAAACGATGACCCGTGACCTGTCTAAATTTCTCCAGATTGTCAGAAATGGAATTTTTTTAATGTTTTATTTTTTGACTGCAAATAACTATTCCATGTAAATTATAATTTTTGGAACAAAACTAAGTGTGTTTAGAGTCACTTTAATGCAAGTCTGTAATAATGGCAATTTTGGTCACATTGAGGCTTTAAAAAGTAGTTATTCAACATGAGGCACATTCCAAATGACATTTTGAATCAATTTTTCTACAGTCCAAAAAATCAATTTTCTGATGAAAAACGATGACCCGTGACCTGTCGAAATTTCTCCAGATGGTCAGAAATGGACATTTTTCAATGTTTAATTTTTTGACTGCTAATGACTATTCCATGTAAATTATCACTTTTGGAACAAAAATAAGTGTGTTTAGAGTCACATTAATGCCTGAAATTGGTCAAAATAGAAGCTTCTAGATAGGAGAAAAAGTCTGTAATAATGGCAATTTTGGTCACATTGAGGCTTTAAAAAGTAGTTATTCAACATGAGGCACATTCCAAATGCCATTTTGAATCAATTTTTCTACAGTCCAAAAAATAAATTTTCTGATGAAAAACGATGACCGGTGATCTGTCGAAATTTCTCCAGATGGTCAAAAATGGAAATTTTTCAATGTTTAACTTTTTTGACTGCTAATGACTATTCCATGTAAATTATCACTTTTGGAACAAATATAAGTGTGTTTAGAGTCACTTTAATGCCTGAAATTGGTCGAAATAGAAGCTTCTGAATAGGAGAAAAAGTCTGTAATAATGGCAATTTTGGTCACATTGAGGCTTGAAAAAGTGGTTATTCAACATGAGGCACATTCCAAATGACATTTTGAATCAATTTTTCTACAGTCCAAAAAATCAATTTTCTGATGAAAAACGATGACCCGTGACCTGTC